>NC_040288.1:27778428-28378428 GCF_004118075.2 Vigna unguiculata
ATAAATTAAAAAAATTTAATGGAAATACATTAATATTTACAATTAAAAACAATAAAAGTTAAAAAATATGATATAGAAATAAACAATAATTATAATATTTAGAACAAAAGCTTTATGGTTCTTAATAATAATATATAATATATTAACATATTAGTCCTAATATAATATAATAATAAAAATAATAAAAATATGGTGTAAAATAATAATAAATAATTGTAAAATTTAAATATGAATTTTTAAATCTTTTTTAAATAATTTTCA
Organism: Vigna unguiculata; assembly: GCF_004118075.2. Lineage (NCBI taxonomy): Eukaryota > Viridiplantae > Streptophyta > Magnoliopsida > Fabales > Fabaceae > Vigna > Vigna unguiculata. The sequence continues at coordinate 27,778,690 of NC_040288.1, forward strand.
CATATTTTTGACATTTTACACAAACTTAAACAATAATTTAAAAAATAATTTTTATAACATAGACATTGGTATATCATTACAAGTTAAAATATACATTCTTAAAATTTTTAAATATATAAAAATTACTAATGATCTCAATTTCAATTTTTTTTCTGAATTAGGAAATATTGTCAAATTTGAAATTCAAAATATATAGTAATAAAGTTTGAATTTAAATTATAAATTTTAAAAGCTATAAAGTATGGGAGCAAAGTTAAAATTTGAAATTCAAAATCCAAAAAAATTGTGAGAAAAGGACTCCAATAGAAGAGTCTATCAAACGTCTAACCTTTGTATTTTTGCATAGTGTATTATTTATATTTGTCTACATAGTCTACACTTTGTAAGTTTTGATTGTTTACTATTTATATTTTGTTTGCAGTCTAACATTTGTATCTTTAAAGAATCTATTATTTATATTTAGGTGTAATTAGTCAGATAATACTCACTTTTGTTTGGTTATGTCAGTTTCATATCCACTTTTAAAAAGGTGTGAATTGGGTCCTAACTTTGGAAAAGATGTGTTTATCAGCCCCCTTTGAGAAAAAATTATTAACGCCATTAATGATATCGATATTTAAAATGACTTACAAGAGTGAAAGGAACCTAATTGAAACATTTTTTTCAAAAGTTGAGATTCGATTGACACATTTTTAAAAGTAAATACCAAACTAACACATCTGAAGAGAGTGAGTACTATCTGACTAATTAAATATTACATTACTATGCACAATCTATCATTTGTAGCTTTATATCGTTTACTCTTCACATTTTTTGTATCGTCTAATGTTTGTATCTTTATTAAGTCTATTCAATAATTTCTATATATCGTCTATCATTTTATTGTTAGAGAAACAACTATTATATTTTCTACATTTTTTACTCAATATTTCATTCAAAATTAAATTTGATTTCTTAATTTTAATTAACTAAATCTTAATATATTATTTAAAATAGTTATATATAATACATTTTATTAAAAATATATATAAATAACTTAAATACATTTTATTATAAAATCAATTAAAATATTATCATTGAATTTTATAAAATAAAATTTATATTAAATTTAATTATAATTTTATAATTTTAAATTAATTTAATAAATATACTATAATTTTTCATTTTAAAATTCGATATCCCGTGCGTTGCACGGATAGAAATTCTAGTATAAAAACAATTGAAATTATGGAAAGCATAAAATCATTTAACAAACACTTATCTAACTTAAAAAGTTACGTGCCTTCTAAAAAAATACATGTAACTTCCAAACATTTTACATAATTATTCCTAGAAGCAAAAGAACTTTACTCGATACTTTTAAAATTTAAATAGTGAAACTAGACACTTTATCCACCGCTCTAGCTATAGAAAGAAGTTTTATATGTATGAATGAAGTCATTTTCTATCTAGGAGTGCTTTGTAACACTAAAATCTCCATATTTTATTTTCGAGAAACGTAATTGTAATTCAATATTAATTTAAAAAAATTATTTCAACTAATTAATTTAAAAACGACAATAACTTATTCACAATAACTTATTCAAATTGATGTGTTGAAAATTAATATTATTTTTTAAATGGAAAATGGTATTTAAAGTTCTATTAAATTAGACTTTCAACTTTTTTTTAAAGTGATTTTTAAATTTTACATAAAGTGATTTTTAAAATTTTTTTAGGCTAAATATTTGAAATTACTTGTCATATCTTAAATCAAAAACTTGAACTCCAAGTTCTATTATATTAAACTTCCATCTTTTGAATTATAAAATAGATAGTTCATTCAAATTTTAAGTAAAGTGATTTTTAGTTTTTTTTATGTTAAATATTTGTTGTCTATTATTATAGTCGGTCATTCTGAAGAAAAACAACCTATCATCTAATACTTTAACTAAAATAATATACTAATAATCGATTATTTTAAATAAATATAAACTTAAAAATACCCATTCAATCATATTAAATTTAAGAAGAAAATGTTGTTAAATCTATCAACCTTAAATAATTTACATGATGTATAAAAGTAAACTTTTTGGTGATTAAATAAATGTTATGCATTGTATTTTTATTTGAATTTATGGTTAAAATATGTTATTAAATATTAATTTTTTTTGTAAATATCTGCAGGTACCCGTGGATATTCGTGGATATTAAAAAAATATGCTGGTACTCGCATAATTAGAGATGGCAAATAAACCCGTCCCCGTGGGTATTGCCTGAACCCGTCCCCGTTTTGACGGGGAATCCCCGCATTGACTGGGTATGGGTATGGGTATGGGGAATCCCCGACTTTTTCAGTTGGGTATGGGGATGGGTATGGGGATGTACATATACCCGCCATAATACCCGTCCCCGCCATATCTTCATTCTCGTTTAAATTATTTAAATATTCACAATTAATCAAGTAACCCATATATATATATATATATATATATATATATATATATATTCTATTTTTTATTTCTTTTAATTATTTCATTTATCATTAAACTCATTCTCATCTCCAATATATTTTTTATCTATATATATATATATATATATATATATATATATATATATATATATATATTCTATTTTTTATTTCTTTTAATTATTTCATTTGTCATTAAACTCATTCTCATCTCCAATATATTTTTTATCTTATCATAACCTTTATGTAATTATGTTAAAATAATGTATGTTAATAAAAAAATTATGCCTTACATTTGAATATTTATATTATTTTTTAATATTTTTATTTATTATAAATTTTCCTTTCACATGAGAATGTTTATACTCTCAATTTAAGGTAATATAAAAAAAATTCTTTACTTATTATTATTATTATTATTATTAATTTTTGTTTAATTTGAAGAACTCTTTTGTTTCATTAAAGTAATTTTCGTTATTTTTCAACCATTAAGTATATATGTTGATATTTGAAAAGTTTTCTTAGTTCTCTGAGATATTTTTCGTCTTATCATACCTTAGTTATACATTTGATTTCCTTTGTGTGATTTTTTTCGATAGTCTCTCAAATTATTTCTAAAACACACATTTGTTAGTTTTTTAATATTTTTATTTATTGTTTTTATTTTCATCATGTAGAATAATATATCATAATGTAATTGTTTCACTTTAAATTCTGTTTGAAGTGGTTAAAATTATATATATATATATATATATATATATATATATATATATATAATGATATTTAGGAATAGTATATGATAATTCACTACAAGAAAAAATGAAATGGTGACTGATTTAGTCAGTAACCCATATCAGTCACTATTTTTCGTCATTGGTGGTAGTAGTTGATTTATTGTCTAAATTAGTGACTGATTCAATGATCGAATCGGTACTTGATTTAGTGACCAATTTAATTACTAATTTATTTGTAATTTAATGATAAATTTTTTGGTCACTAATGATATTTCTATTTATTTTTAACCACTTCAAACATAATTTAATAATTAGTTCTCTAAGGTTTTTTTCATTTTATCATACCTTAATTATACATTTGATTTCCTTTGTGCGATTTCTTTCGATAGTCTCTCAAATTATTTCTAAAACACACATTTGTTAGTTTTTTAATATTTTTATTTATTGTTTATTTTCATCATGTAGAATAAAATATTTCGATATATTCTATCTAATTATTTGTTATTTTATAACTCACTATTAATCATACTGTAATTTTTTTTACTTTAATTGTATAAATAACTTTTATTTACTACAATATAAAAATTTAATGTAATTTCTATGAATATTTTTTTGTCACTATGCAACATATATTGAAGTTCAAAAGATACAAAATCTATGTCAAAATTTTATTATTATGTTTATTATTTGTTTTTTGTGTTATTTTGATCAAGTGATGTATTATAACTTTTTATTAGTGTATAAAAAAGAGATTCATTATAATTTAAAAAATTGAAGTAAACAAATATTTAAAATATATTTTAATTTGAATATTTGTTCTTTGTGTCATTTTGATCAAGTGATATATTATAACTTTTATTAGTGTATAAAAAAGAGATTCATTAGAATTTAAAAAATTGAAGTAAACAAACATTTAAAATATATTTTAATTTGAATATTTGTTTTCCTTTTATACTTTTTTGAAATATTTTTTAATTTTATCAACTAAGTTCATTAATGTTGTAGTTTGCAAATTTAATAAATGTTTTGGTTCACATGAAATTTTATTTGGTATTCTAATATAAAATATAAACAATTATAATTTATTTTAATGTATTTGGCATCGAAGAAAATCCTCCTAATATTGAATATTTCATAATATTATGTTTTCTTTACCGTAATTTTTTTTCTTTTATAAAAATTAATATTGAAGTAGTTAGAACATGGGTACGGGTATGGGTACGAGATTATACCCGTTACCCGGTGGGGATGGGGATGGGAAAAAAGTTTGATACCTGTTGGGTTTGGGTATGGGGATGGGGATGAATTTTTTATGCGGGGATGGGTATGGGATAGTGAAACCCGTCCCCGCCCCGCCCCGTTGCCATCCCTACGCATAATGGATATCCACATGGATATGAGTACGGGTATGAGACAAATATTTTTTTCAGCGGGTAGGGTACATGACAAGTTTTGTCAATTTAGTTCTATTTTGCAGCGTCGTTTAAATAGTTAACATCATAGGAGGGTGGAACACTTCGTTTGAGGTGGCCTCTGACGTATCCTGTTTTATCACTGACATGTGTCTTCCTTCTCATTTTCATAAAACACACTTCATGTTCTCCAGTGATCCAACTTCACACTCAATTTTCTTCCTTCAAACAAAAAAAACCATCTTTACATATTCATCTTTTCTCAACACTAAACCACCCATCATCAACACAAAACACACATAAACTTTCTCTACATTATCTTCCTTTCCATAAAATCAACACACTACTCTCAACCGCAATCAACTTCATCTTCTTCCTTAATCAATTTCCAATTCAGAATGAATCGACCAACACATAATCACACACAAACAACTACTTTTTCTCCTTTAAAAAAACCCGCTTTACTCCTATCTCAAAACAAGTAGATTAAACTCCCTTTTTCTATCTCTCCTCATCCCCATAGCCTAACCAAAGAGCATGTAACTACACATTCCCTCATCTCATTCACCTTATATCCAATCAAACACAGCATCATTAGAAATCAAAGAGCAAAGCTATAACAAGAATAACATTCCAATGAAGCACCGACTGTGGCAATTGATTGTCGTCGATGGCTACTCTAGTAATAAAAGGAGGTGATGGAGGTTGTGGGTTTAGGAAGCAATTGTGTCTGCCTGTGAAGGGGGAGAATATGGTGGCATTGACATTCGTTGGCAACGTCTCTAACGGTGATGGCGGGGCAAATAAAAGATTTGAGCGACAAGGTGATTATTTTAATCGATTATTTGAAATAAATATAAACTTAAAAATACTGATTCAATCATATTAAATTTAAGAAGAAAATGTTGTTAAATCTATCAACCTTTATATTCCAAAATAATTTACATGATGTATAAAAGTAAACTTTTTGGTGATTAAATAAATTGTTACATTTGTTTTATATTAGTTTTAAATTTTTTGGATAAGATTTTTCTCAAAATTTTGTTTCCAGTTTTATATTCTCGCTGCAACTAACCTTTCTTCTGGTTGCTTTTTCAGCCTCGGAGAAGAAATTTTCTGGAAGGGGTCTTCTGCTTTTAATCCAATAAGCTTGCAACAAAGCATTCCCAATTCATCCAATGTATGAATGATGAAACTGACCACTCTCCACATCTTCGCTTAACCCAATTCAAATATTAAAAAGGTGAAGGTTCAATATCAAATCAATCACTATATATATTTCAGACCCTGGATGATGCGATCAAGTGCTGCTAATTGCTTCAATTCCCCCTACACCTTATGGGTTGCTTATTAGGGACATGACTTCGTTTGAAGTAGAAGAAAGCAGTCAATGACCACACCACACACAGTCTAATATTATGTTCCAGCACCTTAACGCCCCCGTTTGGGTTACAAGCCACCACGACCTGGCTCGGCAATACCTCTTGTGAGTCAAAGGCTTATAAGTCCTTTATCTTCGGTTAACTGTGCGATGTGGGACTTCCAAAGAAAAGAAGAGGTATGCTACTTGGCTACGTTTTCGATAACTTTGAGTCTTTTGGTACACTAAATTTGTCTCCACTGGGGTTGGCAGATTCTAAATCTAAATCAACACGAGTTCTCCTGCTGAATTTTTTAGGTTTAGAAGCAGTAGTGGTGGCATTTGATGAGGAAATTGACTCATTAGAATTAGATATTATTGGCTCAGGGTGTTTGTCTCCAAGTGAAAACTTCTTCGCTTTCTTCGCTTTCTTTTTGGACAGCACCACTGGAATACTACCAAACATGATACAATTCTCGATGTCATGATCAGCCACAACCTGCTATCAAATCATGAAAATTAAAAACAACAGATCTGTAATCGCAAAATGCAGCAGAGAAAGCCTAATACTACAATTTTTATTTAATCCTACAAGCCAACAAAGCCAAATTAAGGTACAGGTTTCGTTCATTATTTCTGTTTTGTGAAACAAAAATAATGGTTCATTCATCAAGTCACTGAACAATGACATAAGACTATTGAATCATACATGGTTTTTGCGGACAGCAGAGACTGCAACAGATGGTGAAGAGTTGGTGGTAGAATTCACAATTTTTCCCATCTTGTTGGAACCCATGAATGGAATTTGGAGAAAGATGCGGTTGCAGATTGGTGACTGAGGAGATTGAAAGTGAAATAGTAACTTAAGAGAAATGGGGAGTGAAACAAGCATGGATGCTATTAAAAACAACCAGTCATCAAACACCTTTGGTTTGATTCCTATCAGATGTTACTTGATACATCCAATGATATGTAACTGTGACTTAGTTAAGATTGTAAATATCAATAGTTTTTTGGGAAAATATTAGGTTTGTAACTGTAACATACACCAGACATAAATTTTATTGTAATCAATAGTGTTTCCTCACAGGATTTAAGGAAGTGGCCACTTATATTGAAATTGAAGCAAGCAACTTATGGACTTTGGTTTGATGGTGATGATTCGTATGCAATTTACAGCTCTATTACACTTCCACACAACCTTTCCATCTAAAAGAACTTTTAAAACTAAAAACAGTTTAAAATTTTGATTTTATTTAATTTATTTTTGTAATCCTTTTCAAATAATTTATGAAAATAATTTATTGGGTTTATATACCAAGAGAGAGTGAAATTTATAGGATTACTCTTAAATATTGAATTACTCTTAAATAGAATTACTTAAATTAAATTAAACTATAAGCTATGATATTAAAAAATGAAATGTTTACTTGTAATAAACCAAACATCCATATATACTTCATACAATTTAACAATGTAGAGTAGTTCAATTTGAGTTAGTTCACTCTGCCCTAATTAAATTCAATTTATTTAAATTATTATACAATTTAACTCAATTCTTTTATAACACTTATATGATTTGGTTCAATTTTATGGTAATTCAAATTGGTGCATTTTGTCCACTCCGATGAGCATCGGTTGAAAGAAAATTATTATTTATTATTTCATACTAATATATACATTTCATATTTAATATAATAATCAGTACTATTAAATTGTAATTAGCTTTTTTTCAAGAAAGAAGGAACCTGTAAGTTGAAGAACTCTGATGTAACGTTATCCTATCTTAGGGAATCATGCCAAAATGACATTAAGTCATGGTTAAGTGAAAAAATAGATTAGTGTCAGATAGATTGACCTAAATCATATAGACACTATAGTATGACAAAAATTTAATTTCTTGTCTTGATCTGATGATTCATAAACATCATTGGTAACTTTGATTGGTCAATTCTTAATCATCTTTTGTAGCTTGATTGGATGATACATGATCATCTTAATTGTAGTTTGATAGTTTGATCGAATGATACTTGATCATCATTACCTTGATTAAATGATACTTGTTCATCTTTAGTTTGATTAGATTATACTTGATCATCTTTAACATGATTGGATGATACTTGATCATCTTTAACTGGAATGAATGATGCATGATTATCTTAATTGTATATTAATAGCTTGATTAAATGATACTTGATCATTTTTAGTTTTATCAAATCATACGTGATCATCTTTAGCTTGATCGAATGATAGTTGGATCATCTTAATTTGATAGTCTGATGGATGATACTTGATCATCCTTAGATTGATCGATGATACTTGATCATCTTTAATTTGAAAAATTAATACTTGATTATCTTTATTTTGATGTGATAATATTTGATCATATTTAGCATGATTGGATGATATTTTATCATATTTAATGGTCGTGTTATAATCATCTCTTGGAAAATTTAAAAAATATCCAAAATCTACAATTTCTTATTTATTTATGTCTAAGAACCTTTCATACTAAATTTTCAAAGTATATATATATATATATATATATATATATAATATAATCAACTATAATAAAAATTGATAATAACTTGTTGAATAATCATGTTTCACCTTTCCATCTTGTGATGTTGTATTCCTAGTGCCCCTAGTTTGTTAAAAAATGAGTTTCTATATAGAAATAAACAAATAAAAATGTGGCAATAGACAAATTATCTGATGTGAAAAATGTTCTAAAAAAAAAAAAACTCCCAAATTAGAACATTTAATGTATTTTTTTTCTTTTACTTATCTTATATATAGAGAGAGAGGCAGAGCATCATAGGAGTAGGGAGGGGTTTAGTTCCTCCCAAATATTTTTGATTTTTTTCAAAATTATATATCTATTTTTGGAATTTTATTTTTATTTTTAAATTTTTGAAACTATAAATAGTATATTTTAGAAATTGATGATAATTAAATTGTGTCTTTTTATTTCATTTATAAAATACAACATTTAATGTTAATAAATAATAAAACATTAAATCCAATATAATAAAAAATCAAAAAAATATTTAGGTTTAATTAGTCTTCTAGTATCTGTTTTGGTCTAAAATCATCAAATTACGACTAAATTTAACTAAAAAAACTGGAAGACTAATTTACATTTTTTGAAACAATAACCAAAAGAGCAATTAAATTTGAAGAAAAATGAAGTTAGACACATACTCATTATGGTTGCTCTCATTTCTCATTTGTTTCCTTCATTTCTTCAAGAAAAATATATATAACTCTCTCTTGTCTTACTTGATGATGAAATATTAGTTTAATAGTTATTAAAATTATTTTTTATCTCATGAGCCTTTTGTATACTTAATTTTTATGATTATAGAAGAAAAAAATAATGTATTATGTATTTTTTATAACTGATTTTTAATTGTGACTTGATTATATATAATATATTTTTTTCTAATACTTATGTCTCTCAATATTTTATTAGATTATGATAAATTATTTTTAATATATTTAAAAAAAAAACATATTGATGAAGAATAGAATAATGGATTCATTTTGTAGAAGTGGTATAAGGAAAGCTACAAGTGAAGATGAAAACAAGTTAAATTATACTTCTTCACATCTTTTAAAATATTTAAAGCATTATACTAATAATACAATCTAATTGTTTTATAGAAGACTCATTTGTTATACTAATGGTCCAATCAAATAATCAAAGAATTATATTATTCTGACCACTCTAAACCTCTTGGTCAAGATCCGTCAATATATATAAATATATATATATATATATATATATATATATATATATATATATATATATATATATATATATATATATATATATATTCTATCGGTTAACCCTTTCGTGTCTTACATTTTCTGACCTATTTTATCATTTTTTAAGGGTTTTATGTTCAATTAAAGAAAATAACATCTAAACATTTATTTTCCGATTACTATACATTTTCGTCTTTTATTGGTATCGATTCGATACATTTTCGTCTTTTATTGGTATCGATTCGATTCAATTTGTGAATAATGAAATTGATACCTGGTTGAGGTTTTAAAAGTCTATAATGATATTTCTTGAATAAAAACCTTATATTAAAAAATAGTATTAGATGTGAATATTAAAAAATGTCAAAAATGTCAAAATTTAGATACGAAGATTTTTATTATGTTTAATAAAAAGAATAAAAAGAGAAATATTATTCTTTTTGAGAGCCATGACTCTAGTTTGTTTTAGAAAACGTTAATTGTAATATTTATAATTAAGTTTTCTAAGTACGAATCATTATTATTACACTTTGATCTTTTAAAATGAATTTTTTCCTCAATTTAAAATAATCAATTCCTAACTTTATATTTTATTCTCAATTGATATACGGGCCCATCAACTTTTACTTTAATTCTCCAATAACTATTAAAATTTGAAAACAACAATTCAAGATATAAAATGCAAACAAGTACTACCAATCTGAAACACAAGCATAAATAATCATTTTGCATTCCAGAACATTAAATATTAATTTAAAGAGAATTAGATGAAATTTTATTAAGTGAATAATAAACCAGAATGAATGGGATATTCATTTAGTTTGCCGAACTTTAAAGTAACACTTTATTGGTTCAAAGAAAAATATTATAAAATACATGTGTAAATATTAATTTTGAAAAACTACTAAAAGAGTTATAAAACTTATAAAATACATATTTTTCCTCTAAAATATGGTTATATTTATTTTGAATCGATTTTGCTTAAAAGGACAAAAGGCGGGAAAAAATTGTTTCACAAAAATCATAACAAGATAAAATATGAAATTATTTTTCATAAGAAACGAAAATCAAAAGATATTTGTTTTAAAGATAAAATAACTTCCATATTGAAAATACCATTTTTTTTCATTTGGAAAGAATTCTCAAATGCAATGTTTGTGTCGGTACGAGAAGTTCATTATTATGTCAGAACAATCCAAATTAAGAATCTTTAAAAATAAAGAGTTCAATCGTACGTCAATTTTGTAAAGAACATAGTTTATATATAGCAAATTGTGAAGATTCGGTGGTTGAATCAATCCACGATTTTACTTTTATTCCAAGATCAAATTTGATAAACTCAATGATATCATAATGAATTAATTTAATTGAGATTGTAAATATGGATGTTTTTTAGAAAAAAAAATGTTTTTTTTGAGATAAATCTTATAATAATTCTAAGTATCAGTCACTACATTTCAATCTAAAAACCTTTTCAAATCTTGAAAGGATTGAGATTTTTATTTTATTTGGGTTTGAAATTACTTATTAATGATAGAAATAAAATAATATAAGACACGATAATATAATATATTCATACAAAAGTTTAAAAAGGATTGTGTACATGAAATTAATGAAGCATCCATAGAAGTATGTAGTATGAGATGCTAATATTTTCTTTCTGATAGGTATTCTTAAACATTGGAGTGTTTTACGTTGTTACTCTTCAAAATGCCTAATGAGATATCAGTTTTATATCTAATCAGCAGAGACCAGAGACCTCTTAAATAAGTATCTGATTATTCAAGCCCATCACATATAGTTTACTAAACAATCAAACTCATCACGGATCGTTCATCAAAAATCCAAAATTATATATTACCCATACAATAATAAATTATGTGCAATATAATTAATATTAAAAAATAATTTAGTTTATTGATTAATGTTAATCCATAATAATAACAAAATAGAGAATAATAATTTTATATAATAAAATTATATAAAATATAACATTCTCCCACTTGGATAACATTAATAAATAAATTAATTATATCAATTGCAACATAAGTACAAATACCAATTAAGAAATATAAACATGAATCACAAAGATAATATCCGACAGGGATACTTACCATATGCTTAGATTTCTTAAATAATGGATAATATATAAAATAAAAACAAACATAATAAATATGTGATCCCAAAATGGTTCATAAATTCTATATGTAGAAAGAGAAAGAGATATAATGAAATTGACGTCATTGACAAATTTACATTTCATGAAAACCATAATAATATAAAGTGTAAATCTCAAACTCCCACTAACCCAATACATCAAAAGACTTAACCACACCCATATGAGTTACATGATTTTGAAAAACTCCAACAGATAAGCCTTTAGTTAGTGGGTCTACTAACATATTTTCTGTAGCAGTATGCTCAATCTATAAGACCCGTGAAAATTAATTAATTAAATATTTAATTAATTAATAAATACGGGTAGAAAGCTCCTTTATGACATTAACTATTGTTTAATGTGACATGGAAAAGTGCTAGCTCATGTGGTTGAGAGTACTTTGATTGTGTGAGAGGACTTGGAATCGAGTCTTATGTGTGCCAATTATGTGTAGTTGTTTTATTATTGATTTAAAGTTATGTATGAGTATGTGATTGGTATTAAAGTTATGTATGAGTATGTGATTGGTATTGTAAACTTATGTTGATTTGTGTGTATCATCACCAAATGTGATTTGGTATAGTGGTTGTGCTTTGGCCTTAGGAGTGGAAGGTCATGGGTTCAAACCTTGGTGGGCAAAGAATAAGCTTTATTTTTGCTAACTAATAGTTGTGGTATGAATGTGAAAGGGTAAAGAAAAGTCTAGCAGAATGGGCCAAGGGGGTTGGAAAATTACTAAATGATTAACATTGAAGAGGAATTAAAACCCACAAAGCCCAAAACTCGTTTTATTTTTAAAAACCCTTTTAAAGGTGAGAGGTAAGGTTTGGGTGCGTAAAGGGGCTGAACTGAGAGGAAGTCTGTGGCACATCATTGGCAAACCAAGGAAAACCAATCTTCAGGTTATGGGAGTTTATCCTAATTTTCGTGTTGTTATTTTAGGTGTATGCATTGGGTAAATTTGTATGTCATGGAACCCGTGTGGTATGTGCTGTGATTCAGAATCTGATTGGTTGAGATTGTGTGCAAAGCCTTGCTATTGTGATTAGAGGGAGGGTTTTGGTATGGAATGGGTAGATATGATTTAATCTCGAGTTGGGTAATCTGAATGGATGAAATAGGACCTGTTCTGATGATTACGGCCATTATTTGTGCTTGGTAATGTGTTAATTGTGTTCTGGTATTGTTGGTGCTGCAAATTGGGCAAAGTGGGGTGATTCGAGTGCCTGAACAGACTCGAGAACCTACAAGTCTCGCCCAAGCGGGTCCTCCTCGCCTAGGCGAGAGTTGCAGAGTCTCATAATGGGTCCTGGTTCGTGGTTCTCACCTAGGCGACCAGAAAAAGGGTTGAGCGACAAGGTCTCTCACTCAGGCGAGAGGCACTCGCCTAAGCAAGGTCGCGAGGAGAACCTGGAAGTTTTGAGCGCGATATCTCGCCCAGGCGAGATATTTGAGTTTTGAGCGACTGACACTCTTGCCTAGGCGAGAGTGGCTCGCCTAAGTGAGTTCTCGAAGTGTGTTCTTGTGTGTTTTGTTGAAGACTCGTCTAGGCGAGGTGTTAGAGTGGTTTTGGGCGAATGTGTGGCTCACCCATGCGGGAAGATCTCACCTAAGCGAGATGACGAGTTGATGCTATTGTTTTAGGCTCGCTTAGGTGAAGGGAGCTAGCCCAAGCGAGAATGAGGGCTTAGCTTGGGCGAGTGTCCCTGGCTTAAGCTAGTTTATGTGATTTTGACATGTTGTAATTGCTTGTGGGTGTGATTTGGTTACTTTATCCTAGGTATAGGAAATATATGCATGTGTTGTGGTGTGTGGGCTTGGAGGACTAAGTCCATTAGGGGTCTGGGATGTGCTCAGTGGTTGAACACATGATGGACATGGAACTGGTGGAGTTCCCGTCGGCTACTAATGGGCGAGGAGTCCTTAGTATGGTGATTGTATGTGTCGGGCGCACGATGGGCAAGGAACTGTGATGTTCCCGTCGGCTACTATTGGGCGAGGAGTCCATAGTATTGTGATTGCGTGCGTGCCAGGGTCCAAGTATGAGACTTGGATGTTTTACTACAGACGAGGAGTCTGTAGGGCAGGACTATGAGCGGGATAGGCTCATAGGGTTGGACCACGAATGAGTTAGTTTCGTGGGAGCACAGGAAAGTCCCAAGACCTAGTTCATGCGTATGACTCATGAAGGACTATGAGGTCATGGTTGGGTGATTTGGAAATTATGAGTTTTGTACTTAGGTTGTTTTGGGTTGGGAAACATGTTTATTTCATATATTTGTTTATACTTTATTGTGCATAGCTCACCCTATCTGTGTGTGTGTGGCGATGATCGGATAACTTGTTATCCGGGAGCAGATGATGTGACAGGTGGGCCAGGAGACACATAGACTCGGAGCGGGGGCTACCTTGGGATTTTTGTATATATATATATATATATATGTAATATTTTAGTTTTGAGATAATTATGTAATCATTTCAGGAGCCATTGAGTTTTATTCCAGTTTTATGAGTATTGACTCCTGGTTTATGACAGTGATATTAAAGTTTTAAATTTCCCATGATTTTTTTTGGGAAATGGTTTTATTAAATGCGTTCTTTATTTTATCTTGGATTTTATTTATTAAATTTTGTAATATTCCTTAGGGATGTTACAAAATCTGAATTTGATAATCCAAAACTTTCTCTCTAACAAACAGAAATTTTATATCAAAATGCTTTGAGTGAGTAGAACTTTTGTTGTTTTGAGATAAATGGACGGCAACAGTGTTGTCACAATATATCATAAGTGGCCTAGAAATACTTTCAACAATTTGAAAGCCAGAAATCAAATTTTTAAGCCACACAACTTAACAAGTAGCTTCATAACAAGCAACATACTTTGCATCCATAATGGAAGTAGCTGTAAGAGTTTGTTTAACACTCTTCCAAGAAATGGCTCCTCCTGCCATCATAAAAATAAAGCCGGATGTAGATTATCAGTCGTCAGGGCAACCAACAAAATCAGAATCAGAATAACCAATGACCTAAAGTTGATCAGACTTCTTAAAGGTCAACATATGATCCTTAGTTCCCTGCAAATATCTAAAGACCTTTTTAACAATTTTCCAATGATCCAAACCTGGATCACTCAAGTATCTCCCTAAAGCATTAATAGCAAAAGCAATATCGAGACGAGTACAAACTTGAGCATACATTAAACTATCAACAACAGAAGCATATGGGATTTTTTTCATTTCAACTCTGTCATTATCATTTTGAGGACACTAAGATTTAGAGAATTTGTGGTGTTGCATATAAGAAGCAAGAATGCATGTTAAACCTTTTAATGAATTTATCAATGTATCCTCTTTAAGACAATCCAAGAATGCCACGTGACCTGTCACAAGATATCTGAATGCCCAGAACACCAGAAGCAACACCAAAGTCCTTCATATCAAAGTGGCTATTTAACATAAATTTTGTCTCAGTCAAAAGTTCAACAGTGCTACTAGCAAGAAGAATATCATCAACATATAAGACAAGAATGATGAAATGGCTCCCATTTTTCTTCAAGTAAATGCATTGATCTGAGGCATTTTCCTTGAAGTCAAAAGAAGTGACCACCTAATCAAATTTCAAATACCATTGCCTAGAAGCTTGTCTTAGTCCATAAATAGACTTCTTCAACCTGCAAACCAAATGCTCCTTACCTTTTGTTTAGCAAAGCCATCAGGTTAAAAGATATACTAAAGCCATAACAACACGAAAAGAATCCTTAGTAGAGACTGGTGAGAAAGTCTCCTTATAATCAATGCCATCCCTCTAAGTATAGCCTTTTGCTACAAGTCTGACTTTATATTTCTCAACTTTTCCATCTAGACTACGCTTAGTCTTGAAGACCCATTTACACCCAACTGGTTTACAACCTAGTGGCAAATCCACAAGATTCCAAACATCATTATGAGCCATAAAAGCTAACTCATCATGCATAGCATTTAACCAATCATTACCATGAGAACTAGAGATAGCCTCTTCAAAAGTAGTAGGATCATCAACATTATTTAGATCATATTCATGCTCTTGAAGATGCACAAGATAATCATCAAGTATAGAAGACATGCATACTCTTTGAGATCTCCTCAAAGAAACTTCACCAACATCATCATGAACTTGTTCATCTACTACAAGTGATGTGGCATCCATAATATCTGGAACAAATTCACTTTCATCACGGACAATTGGAATTACATTATCTATAGAAAGATAAATGGATGGCACGGGAATAACAACATGGTTTTCTCTAAGAATGATTGGTCGTGGTGTATTGCTCCCACTATACAAAACATCCTTAAAGAATACCGCACGATTAGACTTAATAACCCGCATAGAGTGAGAAGGACTGTAACATCTCAAAATTTATACCACAATGTTTTCAGTATACTAACACCTAAAAAAAAAATTTATAATACATTTTTTTATGTATGTTGTATCTAATCAAATAAACTATGAATATTTAAATATAAAGATTATAAAAATTTATAGGATAAAAAAATGGTTAAATAATTATAATAATTTTATTAAATATAAAAATATAAAAATTGCATGTATATATATAAATGACTATGTGTTATGATACATATATAGGGTTAGTTAATCATTAAATTAAATAATAATAATAATATAAAATAACTATAATATATATATATATATATATATATATATATATATATAGAATAAATAATATTAATGGTGGAATCTTAACGAATAACTATAATAATTATAACAATATGGATGATGCACTTAGATACATCTAAACCATTATTATTCAAAATAATAATAATAATAATAAATGATAAACAAAACACATGATGTTAAAGATAAACTAGTGAGGTGTAGAGAAGATAAAATATCTTCTAAAAATAATCTATAAGTAACTTAACGAGGAACTAAACCATTAATGCTTAGTTTAATTGAAACTAATAGCAATCATGACTCCACCACTATAAAAAGTAAGAAAAAAAGACGTTGGAAGGCAGGAAATGGAGAAGAGACAGGAGTGAAGGTGTAGTGAAAAAAAAAGAAGAAAGAGAAGAGAAGAAGATAAAAGAGAGTGAGAACGTAGTAGCAAAGGAAAAAGAAAAAAAATTACATATAACCTTGGTGCATTTTCCACCACATTTTCCATAATAACTAAGGTAAGGAGATAAGACATTTATCATTCTATCTTTTGACTTTTATTTTTCCTATCTCTTCATAATTATTTTATTTCTATATTTACCTTTAAGTGAGGTGTCCCTAACCTCATTCTAATTTATATTTAGTCCTCGTTCCTATTTATTTATTTATATTCATCTCTAGTTGTGCACTGGTCCTATTTATTTAATTTATATTTACTCTCATTTACTTATTTATATTTATCTCTAGTTACGTATTGGTCCTTTTATACTTATTTTAATTATTGATTGATCTATCTATTATTTATTTATATAATTATATGGTTTAATATTGAAATAAAATTTATGATAAATAAAGATTTGATTATTGTAGTTGTAGGTATGACCTTGGGGATTTAAACGAGTTAGTATTACTCAAGATGAGATGTTCTTGAGTTACTTTGTTGGCCATGAGCTCATTTATCCTTACCAGTCACTACAAAATTAATCAATATCTTTATAAAGTATGATAAAATTCAGTTTTATGGATTTGGGAGAATTTTCATTTCATTTTATCTTATTATGATATGTTGCATATTTTTTATGGGATATTTTTCTCACTTTCCTATTTTATGATTGTGTGGAAAACAAAATTTTATAATCTTATCATAGATGGCTGCTCCTAACATGTTTGATCCCTTCTTTGCCGACATTGTGGCTATTTTCCCAAGAATGCATGGCAGACCAATGTAGTGAATAATTATGTGACATTTCAGGGAACAAGAAACTCTACTATTACTTTCCTCTCTACTCCCAACGTGCCGATTGTCATTGAAGGACAAATCGGATTTACCTTCTATTTACCCCCAACAGTCCAAGTGAACCCTATCCATAACCTTTTCCATCCACCTGTTTGAAAGCCAATATATGAGGGGGAAATTGTAAATAAATAACACTCCTCCCTCTTCTAGTGTAGGAAATATAAGATGTACTAAATGGTGTAAGATGCATACAGTATTGTAAATAGATGTATATGTTAATATTTTAATTATGTGATATGTTATTATAAAATTATGTTTCAAATCTTTTTAGTATAATATAGAAAATAATAGAAATAAAAAAATAATAATTAAAAACAATTTTTTTGTCGTCTCATTAGATGATATCAGAGCAACTTTCCATGCGAGATCTGTGAAATGTGTTCATCATAAGGATTTTTTTTAAATGTACTAATTCATACAATTCTAGGTGGCGAACAATAGAAAGAACAATGAATTGACTGAAGCGGTACAAGTTATTAGAGACATGGCTACAACTCTATTAGGAAATCAAAGACTTGAAGGAAACCCTGAATCGTAAGGTTTAACTTATTCACAAGTGTAGATTTTTGGAAGATTTTGAGAACAACCAAAATAACAAACCAAAATATGTTGGACCCCAGATAAATAAAAATAAACGCAATGAGGGAAAACCTTATAATCGCCCACAATGGAGGACCCAATCCAACCAATCTTCATCAGGAAATTCTAGTAGACCTGTATATGATCATATCAAATGCTTTAAATGTAGACAAGATCATCATGCTAAAGATTGTCATCTTAAGGGACCAGTCTGTTTCAAGTGTGGGAAACCTGGTCACCTATTCTTTGAGTGTGGACAACAGAAGCCACATTTCAATCCAGCTGCAACCAAGACAAAACCTACCACAACATGAAGAGTGTACACCATGACTGGAGCTGAAGTTGCTGAAAACCATGATCGAATTCAAGGTATGTGTTTTATTAAAGGAAAAAATTTAAATGTATTGTACGACTCACATGCAACTCACTTATTCATTTCTAATTATTGTGTTCAACATCTTAATATGTCGACTTGTTTTCTAAAAGCTAGCTTGGTTGTTTCAACTCCCACAAATGACTTTGTAATTACCGATAGAGTTTGTTTAGATTGTCCACTGTTCATTGAGAATAGAAAATTCCTTGTAAATTTAATATGTCTATCTTTATCTCAATTAGATGTAATCTTAGGTATGGACTGGTTATCTTCCAATCAAGTCCTTTTGAATTGTGTTGAGAAATTAGTAATATTTCCAAACTCTGAGAATCTTTTAAAATCACCCACCAATTCAAAAAGTGAGCCTTTAATGAATGAAATTCAAGGGTACTTGTTATCTTCCATGGAAATAAAAGAAGAAGTTGAGTTGAAAAGTATAACAATTGTTCAAAATTTTCCTAAAGTCTTTCCCAATGATATTCCTGGTTTACCACCCAACAGAGAAATTGAATTTTCAATAAATTTGATGCCTGGAACTTGACCAATATCTATAGCACCATATCAGATGTCACCCTCTGAATTAGCAGAGTTGAAGAAACAATTGAAAGAGTTACTTGAAAAATAGTTCATTCGTCCTAGTGCGTCACCTTGGGGAGCCCCGATTTTACTAGTTAAGAAGAAAGATGGAAATTTTAGGTTGTGTGTAGATTACCATCAATTAAATAAATTTACTATAAAGAATAAATACCCTCTTCCTAGAATAGATGACTTGATGGACCAATTTCAAGGAGCCTCTGTATTTTCTATGATAAATTTAAGGTCAGGATATCATCAAATTAGAGTAAAAGCAGAAGACATATAGAAAATTGCTTTCAGAACTAGGTATGACCATTATGAATATCGAGTGATGCCTTTTGGTGTGACCAATGCTCCTACAATATTTATGGATTATATGAATAAGATCTTCCATCCATTTTTAGATCAATTTGTGGTTGTTTTTATAGATGACATTCTTATTTATTCTAAGACTCTTGAGGAACATGAGGAACACGTTCAGATTGTCTTGCAAATCTTGAAAGAAAAGAAATTGCATGCCAAATTTTCTAAGTGTGAATTTTGGTTAGAGGAAGTAAAATTCTTAGGACATGTGATTTCCAATAAGCGTTAGTGGATCTGACCAAAGTAGAAGCAGTTTTATAATGGGAACCACCAAAAACAGTGACTAAGATTCGTAGTTTTCTCGGTTTGGCACGATATTATAGAAGATTCATTGAGGGATTTTCTAAAATAGTTATGGCTTTAACCCAACTCACCAAAAAGGACCAAGCTTTTGTGTGGATAAAAAAATGTGAGAATAGTTTTCAAGAACTCGAGAAAAGATTAACCATTTCTCCTATTATAGCATTACCTGATCCTACTAGACACTTTGTTATATTTTGTGATGCTTCCAAAATGGGATTAGGTTGTGTTCTTATGCAAGATAGAAGGGTAGTGGCATATGCTTCTAGACAATTAAGAACACATGAGAAAAATTACCCAACCCATGATTTAGAACTAGCTGCCATTGTTTTTGCACTTAAGATATGGAGACACTATGTCTAGGGTGGTAAGTTCGAAGTTTTTAATGATCATAAGAGTCTCAAATACTTGTTTGACCAAAAGGAATTAAATATGAGACAAAGGAGATGGATGGAATTTTTGAAAGATTATGATTTTGAATTACATTACCATCCAGGAAATGCAAATGTAGTGACAAATGCTTTAAGCAGAAAATCTTTACATATTTCCACACCAATGATTCATGAAATGAAATTGTTAGAAAAATTTACACACATGGGTTAGTTAATCATTAAGTAAAATAATAATAATAATAATATAAAATAACTATAATATATATATTATCTTTTGACTCTTATTTTTCCTATCTCTTCATAATTATTTTTATTTCTATATTTACCTTTAAGTGAGGTGTCCCTAACCTCATTCTAATTTATATTTAGTTATCGTTCTTATTTATTTATTTATTCATCTCCAGTTGTGCACTAGTCCTATTTATTCAATTTATATTTACTCTCATTTACTTATTTATATTTATCTTTAATTACGTATTGGTCCTTTTTATTTATTTATACTTATTTTAATTATTGATTGATCCTATCTATTTGTTTATTTATATAATTATATGGTTTAATATTGAAATAAAATTTATAATAAATAAAAATTTTATTATTGTAGTTAGAGGTATGATCTTGGAGATTTAAACGAGTTAGTATTACTCAAGATGAGATGTTCTTGAGTTACTTTGTTGACCATGAGCTCATTGATCTTGACTAGTCATTACAAAATTAATCAATATCTTTATAAAGTATGATAAAATCCATTTTTATGGATTTGGGAGAATTTTTATTTCATTTTATCTTATTATGATATGTTATATATTTTTTTTATGTGATATTTGTTTCATTTCCCTTTGATGATTGTGTGTGAAAAACAAAATTTTATAACCTTATCATAGATGGTTGCTCCCAACATGTCTGATCTCTTCTTCCTCGACATTGTTGCTATTTTCCCGGGAAATGCATTGCAAACCAATGCAGTGAATAATTCTGTGACATTTCAGGGAACATGAAACTCTATTATTACTTTCCTCTCTGACATTTCGGAGTTACCTTCTATTTACCCCTAATAGTCCAAGTGAACCCTAACCATAATCTTTTCCCTCCACCTGTTTGAAAGCCAGTATATGAGGGGGAAACTGTAAATAAATAACACTCCTCCTTCTTCTGGTGTAGGAAATATAAGATGTACTAAATGGTGTGCATATAAGATGCATACAGTATTGCAAATAGATGTATATGTGAATATTTTAGTTATGTGATATGTTACTGTAGAATTATGTTTCAAATCTCTTTAGTATAATATATAAAATAATATAAATAAATAAATAATAGTTAAAAAGATGTTTTTTTGTCGTCTTAAGCACAGTAAAACGTGCTACCATGAGAACCCACACAATAACCAATGAAGAATCCACTAACAATCTTAAGATCAAGTTTTTATAACTAAGGATTATAAGGTCTCACCTCCGCCTTACAGCCCGACACATGGAAATGTCTCAAACTTGGCTTCTTCCCAAACATGAGTTCATAAGGAGTCTTTGAAACAGACTTGCTAGGTACTTGATTAAGAATATACACAACAATCCTTAAAGCATCTCCAGAAAGGAAATTCGGTAAAGAGGAATGACTCAACATACATCTCATCATCTCTAAAAGAGTACGATTCCTCCTTTCTGTAACTCGATTTTGCTGAACAGTAACGGGCATAGTATATTGAGCTTCAATACCACATTCATCAAGAAATCTAGCGAAAGGTCCATGATTTCTTCCAGTCTCATCATACACCAGTGCAGGAATGGGCTTTGACAACGGTTGTTTTTAATATTCTGCATCGGTTCTCGAACTGAAGCATATTGGGGCGAGGCCAAAAATTGATAGCTTTTGGCCTCAGTTGAGAACCGAAGTCATAGAGCCCTCTTCTGCCTCGGTTCAAAGGCACCCGAGGCCATAGAGCCCAGCTTTCTGCTTCGGTTTTGGTTCCACCCGAAGTCATATGTGCAATTTATTTTTAATTATTCGATCCCCTTTTGGCCTCGGTTTTGGTTCCACCCGACACCATATGTGTGCTTTTTGCCTCGGTTCTGGTATGAACCGAGGCCTAATATGGTGTTTTTTTAATGGAGTTTCTGTTTTGGTGTTATTCTCACATTTAAACCTGCAAATTTTGTTCAGCACCCAGCACAGACCAGAATAGACCAGACCAAAATAGAATATTTTATAACACATCCACAATTCAAATTCATTTAAAAGACAATTACAAATCATTTACAGTCAAGATACATGTCCTAATCAATAATATTGTACATTTCAATTATATATTTGGCACATGCTATCCTACCAAACTTTATGGACTTTGTGGGAATTGCGGCAGGACTCTTGAATGTCTACAAAATAATAGATTAAGTTAAGTTAGTATATAAAAAGGAAATATTGCAAAGTATTCATTTTAATTCAAATATATATTACTGTTTCCCAATTTGTTGTAATACGAGCACGCACAATGGTTGTCATCCATTGCATTATATAGTAACCGCACTCATATGAGTCGGTTTGTCTATTACACTACATTATATCAACAACGTTACAATTACATTGAGGCTCTTACCAATCTATCACTTGTCTAAGATGGTTGGGGGGAGGGCGATGCAAAGAGCAAAACCACACAACAAGGTTCTCCCTTAGGGAAACCACAAGTAACTACAAATGACGCCTGATAAGAAAATAAATTCATTGTTATGCATTAAAATGACTGATTATATTCATAAGTTAACAAAAATGACTTACCCAGCAACATAAGGGACAAAATAAATTTCTTTTCCGCGTTGAAAGCATTTGGTCACATATGCTTGGATGTCATCAAACTTGTTGCCTTCATGAGTGAGTTGGGGGTCTATAAACCCATATAGATCATTCAACCCCATAGTTTCAATGACACCAGACAGATACCTAAACCAAAAATTGGTTTGATATAAGTAAATAGACAAATATATCAAATAACTATATATAATGACTAAAAGACTTACATAATCCATAACTAAATAATGGTAATATTGAGTTCCTCTTGTCCCCGTGCAAGCTCCAAGACATCTTGGGAATGCAAGTAAAGTGGGATGTCAAGATCTCTCCCAAAAATTTTAGCATCCCAAGGAACCTGCATCGGCTTATCAGCTATGATTTCTGCAAGTTAGAGCAATGCACCAAGAGGATCGTCCAAAGAGAGAAGAATCTTCTTTGATTGAGGTTTTTCCTATATTGATGCAATTTCAGTTAAAATGGAATATAATTTAAGTTTGAATATAAGAAACATGCAAACTTAAAAATGTAGTATATTTGTGGGTTTAAGAGTCTGTACCAGGGGGTCAGTAACAACCAAATCTCTAGGCCAGGCGAGGAAACACTGGAATGCCTGTGCCACAATATACACCTCATCTGTTGGCACATGAACTAAAGCAAACAGCATGAGAACCTCATCTACCGTGACCTTAACCTCATCCTCTGATAACTCCATGCCATGAAGAACCATGACTGCCTCAAATACTTTTCCACGAGCCACTAGTGTCTTCTTTGTACCATCCCAAATATATAGCTGACATTGATGAGTGTCATCCATGTCATCCCCGGGTGGAGTTGAACAAGTCCCTTTTCTGTTTCTACCTGTTAGAGTCAACGATTTATTAATGTTATTCAATTACTTTATTAAATATCATTTATTCAATTCATAACTTTTAGAAAACAAATTAACTCGTGGGAGGCACAAATGGGTCTAGTTCTGGCGGATGATCCACTAGCGAACGAATGCCATAATACTCAAATTGGCACATAAGTTCTTCTCTCACCTGCGCCGTGATCATTTCCTTCATTCTTTGTTCATAATCAGCACCATGACTGCATGAAGACTGACGAGAGGAGGAACCAAAAAATTGGCGTATGTTGGCTCCTGATCCAGCACCACACACACATCTAGGGTGCTCAGGTCGTCCAATTGCAGTAGCAAGTATGTCATGACGACCTTCTGGAATAAATCCTCCTTGGGAGGTCTGCTCAACCAACGAATCCTACAATGTAACAAAAAAAAAAATAAAAAAAATACAATATAAAACATGAACGAGCTATTTAGATAAGAATTGTATCTTACAATTTTCTCAGAGATTTCTCGTGCAGATTCAGAAGTGTAGTTGCCCGATGAGCGTAAACGGGCTAACTTCCACCTTTGATGACGTGATGGTGGTGAAGGAGGCTCAGTATCTTCACCCTCAGAAGGTGGGGCCTATATTTTTTCTTTTCTGTCATTATCTTCTCTTCAAGTTTTCTATACCCACCATGAGATAATATGTGCGGGTTTTTATTTTGAGCACTTATGCTTTGAGCCTTTTTTCTCTTTACTTGTAACATATAAAACCCACTTTATGAATTAGTTAAAATTTTGCATAATTATCAATTGTGGTATTGATGATTTTGAATAAACATACCTGTCATCCCTCAAATGTCCGAAGCTCAAGAAACTGACGCCACGTGTCTTCATCAATCCAAGTGTATTTCAGCAATGGATTTTCATTATTTTTATGTCCAAAGACATACCTAGACGTCAACTTGGTATTAAAACAACGAAATTTATCAGCCACCGATGACAAACATTTTTGTTTAAGCGTCGTCACATTTGGAATATCAAATGTTAGCTGCAATATAGAAAATGTCATCAACAATATTTATCATATTATCAACAAAATCAAAGTATAATGTTAATAACATTAATATTAGTTACCAATAAATCTTGCCATATCATTTCCCGATCAACTTCAGTGACATGATCAAAAGATGGCGTAAGGATTGATATTCTCTCTCGTGTCAACATTCCTAAATAGCTTTTGAAGACGTCCTCAGAACGACCACTAGGCTCACCAGTGGCGACGTTAATATCAACATGTGTTTTCTGACCTTTAGCTCTTCTAATTAAGAGCTCTCTCAACCTAGTGGCTCCTCTGTTGGGTCTCCTAGTAGGTGCTCATCCTCTGATGAAGTATAATGTTCAGCCATGTATCTGTGAAATGAAACATAAAAAAACATTAATAAGCAACATATAAAATAATATATAAAACATTATTTAACAAAACACCTAAATTTTAACAAGAACATAAAATTCATACATAAAGTTATTGATTGGTCATATGTATATTCCTTCATCGTGATCTTCTCGAATTGCATGTACATCATCAACTAGATGGATTTCATTAACATTTATCGTTCTTCTAAATGGGTGGGTGACAACAATATTAAGATCACTCATATTCTCTTCATTACGATCAATCTGTTTTTCCATCACTAATACAAAAAAGTCTTTTAACGTCCGATATTTTCGACCTTTGACGTCTACCCAAACACCGACGTCGTACTGGGTGACGTTAAAATAACGTCAGAAAACAAAACAAACATCACTTAACGTCGGGGCAATTGGGGTCCGACGTTATCCAATGTCGGGGCCAAAAGCAGTAGACGTCAATTTTCACGCTAAATGGAACCAAAAAACAGAGCAATTTGACTTCTGTTGGGCTCTGACAGACGTTAAATAACGTCGGCCACAGTAAGCTCAGACGTTAAATAACATCTGTCAGAGCACCACCAGACGTCAATCTGCTCTGTTTTTTTTTTAATTTGGTTGTTTTTACAACATTCCCACACCTAATAATTTCAGCACAATTATGGAGTTACAGTTATATCTAATAACACTTAAGTTTCAACATATATTCTAAACTAATATACACAATTCCCATTAATCTTCTTGCTTGTTATACTAAACATTACAAATAAAATAAACACATATCAAAGTCATAAGTTAACATACAAAAATTAATAACTTTAAACTAAATGAGTTCTAACCTTTGAATATAATACTTTAAGTTGTAGGCCTCTAGGCTTACTCACAATTCTAATGAAATTTTGGAAACATAAAACATATGTTAGTTTTTATAACTAAGTAGATACATAGGTTATTGAAAAAAATTAATACTTACTCTTGTAACATGTTTTTCAAAGCAGATGGAATCTTCCTATGGCATAAATAAAACCATACAACCGTGCATTGTCTTGGAATGATGACACATAGTTGCCAATGATACCTACCGTCAATCACAAGTACTTAGCAGAAATAATTAATAATACTTCATAAAATATTACTAGAAAAAAAAACATACGCATCAATGTATGGCGCAAAGTAGATCTCTCTATTTGACTCAACCATCCATGTTTGCAAATAAAGTTTGATGTGGTCATGTGAGTTTCCCAAAGGTTGAATGGTTTGAGGTTCAATGAATTCATATACGGCAGATCGACCTTGGTCCACAATGAATCTATAATAAATCTACATACATAAAATAAAAATTAATGCAACAATAATATTAAAAAATCAAATACAATTAGTCCAATTTTACAAATAACAATAAATATAATTTTATTTCGTAATTTTACAAATATTATTATAAAAATTCAATTAAAAAAAGAAATAGGCCAAAAAAACTAAAAAAAAAATAGTCTAAGATAAAAATTATAATTGCAAATAAAAAATACAAGCAATTACATACATACAATGAAAAAGAGATAACAAGCAAAATAATCTCAAAACGATGCAAATGGGGATGAAAACGTATAATATTCGGTTGAAAACGCCTAAAATCAATCCACAATCAAATACCAACTAGTTTGGTGGTGAAAAATGTTCGAAACTCACCTAGAGGAGGTCGGAATAATGGTCACCGACGGGAAGGATCGCGAAACACTGCAAATGAGGATGAAAATGGAAAATATTTGGTTAAAAATGCCTAAAATCAATCCATAATCAAATCCCAACAAGTTTGGTGGTGAAAAACGTTCAAAAATTACCTAGAGGAGCTCAGAATGGTGGTTGCCGACGAAGAAGCTTCGCGAAAAATTAGTGGCGCGACGAAACAATTAGGGTTTATGCGTTTCACGTAGAGAAAACCCAAAAATTGACGTCGGGGCTACGTGGTCAGACGTTACTTAACGTCGGTGCAGAGGGGTCAGACGTTAAATTAAGTCGGGGCAGAGTGGGTCAGACGTTAAATTAAGTCGGGGGCAGAGAGCTCAGACGTTAATTTTTACATAACGTCAGGGTACTGTGGGTCAGACGTTAAATTACGTCTGTGTTGGAATGGGCAGACGTTAAAAAAGTCAAATAATTTACAAAAATGCCACCGGTCATTTTTAACGTGGGACTTTTTCTAGACAAACGTTATATGGGTGACGTTATAGGGCTTTTTTGTGTTAGTGCATGAAGAGCGACAAACCAATGTTCAGACGCATGATCTTTAACATAGAAAACCTGAGATGCTTGTTGTGCCATGATAAATGACTCGTCTCGATAACCCACCTTTCGAAAATCCACTAGAGTCATTCCTGATTCATCTATTTTGACACCACTCTTATTGTCAATCCACTTACATTTGAACAGTGGAATAGTAAACATGGTATAATCAACCTCCTATATCTCTTGTATTACACCATAATATGTCATTGATCCTACTACGGGATTTTGATCTTTAGATGTAGAAAATTGTAGCGACTCAGCTTCAAGACTGACTCCACTATTTTGTATTGTGCTTTTATCATCTAGAGTCTTTGTATAGAATGTGTAATTATTGATTTCATAACCTGTACAACAGATGACATCAAATTTCAACCCATTTGCTAACCACATCAAGGTCTCAGAGCATTGCGAATCTTTCAAAACCTTAGATTTAAACCAAGGCATGAATGTTCTATTATGCTCCATCAAATGCCATTTCTCTGATTGTTTTGGATTGTTCTCTTTCACAATGACTTTGTGTGCAGATAAGTAAGGCATTACCTCATTTGTGTTGTTCAATATATATAGGTGTGCTTGCATCAACTCTTCGCGATCTTTGGTAACCACACTCACACCTCGGATGCTGTTACTTATAGAACACCTGTTCAACCATGATCTATGAGGAACTCCTATCATTTTTGCTTTTGCCATGTAATCTGAACAAAACTCGGCACTTTCTTCAGCAATATATTTTTCGATCATTGAAGCTTCTAGACGATATTGTTTTTTCACATACCCTTTCAAAATCTTCATGTAACGTTCAATGGGATACATCCATCTTAAGTATACTGGTCCACAAAATTTGATTTCTCTCACCAGATGAACAAGTAAATGTACCATGATGTCAAAAAATGATGGAGGGAAAAACATCTCTAGCTGACACAAGATGATAACAATTTCGGCTTGAAGTTCATCTAACTTTAAAGGATCAATGACTTTGCTACAAATTGAAGAGAAGAATGCACACAAACGCGTTATAGTTTGTCTAACATTTTTGGGTAAAATTCCACGAATAGCTACAGGTAACAATTGTTGCATTAAGATGTGACAATCGTGAGACTTTAGGCCAACAAACTTCAAGTCTTGCATGGAAACTAAACTCTGAATATTTGAAGAGTATCCTTGAGGTACCTTGACACTCTTTAAACATAAGTAAAAACTTATCTTCTCTTGTCTGGACATAGTGTAACATGCAGGGGGCAAATAAGTACGCCTACCAACCTCCCTTGGTGCCAAGTCTTCTCGGATCTTCATTTCAACCAAATCCAAACGAGCATTTACTCCATCTTTTGTCTTTCTCTGAATGTTAAGTAGTGTACCAATCAAGCTATCACACACATTCTTCTCTACATGCATGACATCTATGCAATGCCTAACTTCTAACTTCGACCAGTATGGAAGGTCAAAGAATATTGACTTTTTCTTCCAAGGGCTCGATGCAGATGACTTCTTTGACGTTTTACCAAATACATGATGTACTTTATTAACTTTTTCATGAATTTGAATGCCAGTTAATGGAGTTGGTGCTTTGTCATTTTCTTGATGTCCATTAAATGCTTTCTTTAACCTTCGATAAGGATGATTAGCTTGTAAAAACCTTCGATGGCACAGATACACGGTCTTCCTTCCATTTTTCAACTGATGAGATGCTGCGTTTCTTCACATATAGGACATGCTTTATGACTCTTAACACTGTACCCTGACAAATTACCATAAGCTGGAAAGTCATTAATGGTGCAAAATAACATTGTATGCATCATGAAAGTTTCAGAAGCAACAACATCAAATACTTCAACACCATCAACCCATAACAACTTCAAGTCTTCAACTAGAGGATTGAGATATACATCTATGTCATTTCCAGGCTGCTTTGGACCAAATATCATCATAGACAACATCATGTATTTTCTCTTCATGCAGAGTCCAGGAGATAAGTTGTAAATCAATAATATAACGGGCCAACAACTATGGTTTGTACTTAAATTACCAAATGGATTCATTCCATCGATAGCTAAGCAAAAACGAATATTTCTACATTCTTCACCGAACTTGGGAAATTCCTGATCAATATTTTTCCATTGCATTGAATCAGCTGGATGACGAAGGAGTCCGTCACATCTTCTCTCAGTTGCATGCCATCTAAGGTTTTTTGCATCTTTAGAATTACAAACAAACGCTTAAGTCTTGGCACGATTGGAAGGTACTATACTACTTTCAAAGCAAATCCTTCCTTCTCTATTTGACCATTATCTTCACTGTTTCTTTTCTGCTTGTACCGTGATGACCTACACTTTGGACATTTTTTCAAATCTTCAAATTCTTTTCTGTATAATATGCAATCATTAGGACATGCATGTATCCTTTTATACTCCATACCCATCGGACAAAGAATTTTCTTGGCGTCATAGTTTTGAGTGGGTAGAGTATTTCCTTCGGGAAGCATTTCATTCAAGAGCACAAGCAATTCTGTGAAGCTTTTATCTGTCCAACCATTGGTCGCTTTCAAATTCACAAGTCTTAAACGAAGTTTCTGCATCAGCAAATATCGTCTCATACACATGCGCTTGTGCAAAAGCTTCTGCGCCAACATCCCGTATCATGTCCTCCATATTGTCTTCTTCTACTCGCTCTTCACATCGCTCTTCTCGTCGCTCTTCCCCTCGTACTTCCCATCGCTCTTTCATGGAGGAATCGTCTAGATATTCAATTCGAGAAACAGTTGGAATGTGTATTAATTCGTCGTGCCATGTCCATATTGTATAACTTCTAGGGAAACCATTACAAATAAGATGTTCCCTTACTTGAGTTGCATTCAATTTTCTTCCATTCAAACAGTTGACACAAGGACATCTGAACTTCACCTCATCATCACTTCTGCCCTCATAACGTTGTGCAAATTTATAAATTCTTCTACTCTATTCTCATACTCAGTGCTGATACGTGGTAAATTAATCCAATCTCGATCCATATTGAAATTGCATGAACAATTTCAGTAATCTTTGAATCAATGCTCACGTCGTAATCAAGGTGTGACCCTATCCCATTTAAGAAGATTCACTTTCTTTATTTTATTGGTACATAATACTTTTTAAATACATATCTTAAATTTCACGAAATTTTGCCAACATTTCGCATTGGCCTTCAAGATACACGAAATGAAAGTGATTATAAACCACAATCAAATATGCACCCGAAGATCAATACAAAACACAATTGAAAAATATTCATGAATTTTAAGATATGTATTTTAAAATATATATATATATATATATATATATATATATATATATATATATTATATATATATATATATATATATATATATATATATGCAATAATAAATTACTAGAAAGTGATTAATCTTCTTAAATTGTCCAATCAGACAATTCAAGATTCAATACATTTAAATTATTAGTATTGTATCCCTTTATATCTAATTTAAAAAAAATGTAGTTTTTCCAAAATGAAAACTCGGGACAATACATAATTTTCGTATTGAATCTCAAACGGAAACTAAGGCTAACTCACATATAAGAAAAGCAAACAACATATTTTAACAAATAATTAATCAAATATATAAAGCAAACAACATATTGGCATCATAGGAAAATATTAGAATTAGGAACCTGGGAGTGCGTAAAAAGCAGATGACAATGGAAGATGATGCAATTCAACGCGTTAGAGAGCTACAAGAGATAACAAAAAATACAAGAGAAAGTCATAAGTAACAAATAAAAGCAAAAACAACAATTTTCTTAACATCATATATTACCTATTTAATTATAGTGTTCTTACAATTCTCTTAAATTCAGACTTAATGCTCTACATTTGAAGACACAATGCTCTTAAATTGAGACTCAATCCTCTCACAAAATTAATCAAAACACTCCAAGCAATTTCAATCTCAATGCAAATTAACACTTACATAACTAAAATTGAAAATTAACATATACAAAACGGAAAACCAAACAAAAATGCGTTGGAGGTGCAGGAAAAAAGGTGCAGGAAAAAAGGAAAATGTTCGTGCACGAAATGAAGGTGCAGGGAAAAGAGTGCAGCGACGGTGGCCGGAGAAGCGTGGCCGAAGGTGCGAAAGTTTGGTGGCAGCCCAACGTTGGTGGAAGAAGAAGAGGGTCTCGCGTGGTGGTGGAGGGATGTCGGAACAGTTGCAGAGAGAGAAAGGGACGACTGGCCAGAGCAGCGTGGCCGGAGGCGAGACGCGACGACGGCAGCACAACGGTGGCAGCACAATAAGGGGGCTCGCGTGGTGGTGTCGCCTGAAGTTGCAAAGAGGGAAAGAGGAGACAACGACAGCGACAACACAACGATGGCAGCACAACAGTGGCAGCACAAGAAGGAGAGCTCACGGTGGAGTCACCGGAAGTTGCAGAGAGAAATGAAGGAGACAGCGTGCACGAGGAAGAAAGGGGTTAGCGTTTTTGAGCCCTAATTAAACTATATGGCCTCGGTTTAATTGATAACTGAGGCATATAGTGCTATTTGGCCCCGATTCCCTAACACCCGAGGCCAAAGAAGCAACGACAATGGCATTTTGAAATTTTGGCAACCTTTTCGGCTTCAGGTCTATTTAACCGAAGCCTATAACTCCTTTTGGCACCAGTTTTTTTTAAACCAAAGCCTATAAGACGCAACGACAATGCCATTTTTGAAATTTCTGGCAATCTTTTGGCTTCGGGTCTGTTTAACTGAAGCCTATAACTCCTTTTGGCACCGGTTTTTTTTGAACTAAAGCCTATAACGCCTTTTAGCTTCGGGTTTTACTTGAACCGAGGCATAAAAGTTGCCTGGAATTGCAAAAATGGCACTGCGCCATTATATGCTTTGGTTCCTTACCAACCGAGACCTATAAGGAGAGGTAAAAATGCAATTCTGCACTAGTGATATCTGCCATAATACTCTCCACCTTTGTCAAACCTTACACATTTTATCTTCTTTCCTGTTTTCAACTCAATAGAAGCTTTGAAAGACTTAAAAGCATCCAAGGAACTTGATTTTTCCTGTAGGAGATCTATCCATCCAAATCGGGAATAATCATCTATAAACGTGATAAAGTACCTATATCCCCCCATGGAGGTGGGTGTGATAGGTCCACATATATCAGTATGAATAAGCTCTAACACATTGTCATTCCTGTTTGCTCCTATATTTCTTACTTTTGCGGTAAGCTTGCCCTTAACACAATCAACACAAGTATCAAAATTAGAAAAATTTAGATCGTGCAGAATACCTTGTTAATCAACCTCTCAATCCGAGGTCTAGAAATATGTCCTAGACGTCTATGCCACAACATAGAGGAATTTTCATCAACTTTATTACTCTTATATCCAATAACAAAATTAACAGACATG
Organism: Vigna unguiculata; assembly: GCF_004118075.2. Classification (NCBI taxonomy): domain Eukaryota; kingdom Viridiplantae; phylum Streptophyta; class Magnoliopsida; order Fabales; family Fabaceae; genus Vigna; species Vigna unguiculata. Next base: position 27,811,827 of record NC_040288.1, read on the forward strand.
TCATTCAGATTCAGCATGTAAAGCCCATCATATAAACTCCTAAGCCAACAATAATTGAATTGAAATAAACAAGTTTACCATTGCCAAATTCAAAAGTGTAGCCACATTTATCCAAACCTAAAACTGAAATCAAATTCCTTCTCATAGAAGGTACATAAACAACGTTTTTCAACAACAAAACATGTCCAAAAGGTAAATTTAAAGAAACTACTCCTATGTCTTCAACTGGTGCTATAGCACCATCTCCCATGATAATCTTGGACTCGACATCACTTAGTTTTCTCAGGCATGTGAACCCTTGTAAAGAATTCACAACATGAATAGTGGCACCTGAGTCTAACCACCAAGAGTTGGGAGGAACATCAATAACATTAGATTCAAAACAAGCTAAAGCATATAAGAGTATACCTTCCTTATCAACATTCTTCTTTTTACGAAAATAACAGTCAGCTAGCTTGTGCCCAAATTTCTTACAATAGACACAATTCCCCTTGAAATAATTCTTCTTAGGCTCCAAAACCACTGATGCTTTCCCTATGTTCCCCTTTTCATAACGAGATTTTCCTTTGAATCCTTTTTCACAGGTTCAGTGCCAAAAGTAGTAGTTGTGAACTGCACATTATGAGACTTGGTCTTTTTAATCGATGCTTCCTTTGAGAAATAATAACTATCATCACATCAATTGTCCATTCTCCTTCTGAGTGTTGTAAAAAGTCTTCAACACATCAAATTGAGAAGGAAGAGATTCCATAACCTGCCAAATCAAGTAACTATCACCAAGCTCTAGCTTTAGAGATTTGAGTTTGTTATAATAGTGCACAAGCTTCATCATATACTCACGAACACCACTGACACCATCCTATTTGGTCTTTTCAAGAAGTGACAGATACTGACCCTTTTGAGCTTTGTCAAAAGTCTTAAACTTCTAACCAATCGATCTCATAAAATCCTTAGCATTGTCATTATCCAGAATGCTCTGTCAAATAGACTTCTCCATGGTGTATTTCATCACCATCAAGCACACTCTATTAGAGTGTTCCCATTTTTCATGAGAAGTTATGTGGACACCAGTGGACTCAGGGGTAAGAGCTGGAGGTTCCTTTTCTCTCAAAGAAAAGTCCATATTGGTGATTTCCATATACAAATCCAAAGATCCTTTCTAGTCCTCAAAATTTATCCCATTCAAAGTTTTGACCGAAGTCAATGGCATAGGCAAAGAAGCTGGTATCAAAATAACAAAGAAACATTTAATACACACACTTATTGTGTAAATAAACAAAATAAATATTTCTGAATACACAACAAAATATGCCTATAATACCAAATTATTCTCATTCACTATGATCCCACCTAAGGGTCCCAAATCATAATAAATAAGAAATATAATTAGAATAAAAAATCCAATGCATATCTCATGTCAAAGAAATCTAATACTGATAGGGTACAAGAGAAATAATTGACATAATAAAATTAAAAAAAATCATTTGTATCAAGAAAATAAAATACATTAATAATAAATACCGAAGGGCATGATTAATATTAATGCAGTATCAAATTAATTAATAAAATAATTAATTATATCATTCCCACAAAATTTCATACAACTGTACACACGAGAGGTGAGCTAACAATTATATAAAATTATATCATGCTTAACAAAAAATATAATAAAATTATATAATGAATGAAATGATAATAATAATAATTTTTTATTTTTATTTTATTATATAACCCATCACTGCGTCGCTTGACCATTAACTGATCGATGTCGCTAGCAATAACTATGACTCCCAACTGTCAGCAGGATCACGTCCCATCACGAGAGAACAAAACTGCAAGCCACCTTGATGTGAATAGGGACCACCAACGCGAGCGAACGACCACCATTCGCACTGTCATGAACCTCTATGATGAAACCATCGCTACAACCACTGCGAACCACTCGCAAAAGGGGTGACGAAACCTTGTGAAACCACCATGACTGGGAACCTCCGCGATATCAGCATCACACTCCACCGCACCGGTGACGGATACCGAACAAACCAGACAACCATAACTCCCCCGTGGGTGATAGGTCGTTCGATTTGCAAGAAAAATGAAGAAGGGCTTGAAATGTTATAAAGAGATTTTAATTAGGGTTAGGGTTTCTTTAATTTGGGGTTTCAATAATTTCATCAATTTCTAATTAAAACGAGAAAGTTAATATCTCCATATAATATTTCATGCCTTAGTGAACAGATATGGAAATTAAGATACACTTCCAAAAAAGAACAATTATATTTTGTATCTTATTGGCTCTGATACCAATTGATAGAAATAAAATAATATAAGACACAATAATATAATTTATTCATGCAAAAGTTTAAAGAGAATTGTGTACCCGAACTTAATGAAGGATCCATAGAAGCACGTAGTATGAGATGCTATTATTCTCTTTCTGATAGGTATTCTTAAACGTAAGAGTGTTTTATGTTGTTACTCTTAAAATTGAGATGCTAGCAAGAACCCTTGATTGTATAATGAAAGACCATGAAATAAATTAATTTTAGTAACTAATTACAAATTGAGCTTTTCAAAATTTGTTTTTGAAACAAGATTTACCTTTTGTTATTGACAATAATTTAGATTCTATTTCGTTTAAAAAAATTACTAAAAATCCTAATAGACAAAAAAAAAATATAAAATTGATCACCATTTTCATTTTACATCACTTTAATTAATCTAAATATACTCGTAATCAATCACTATTATATTATATCTTTGTTAATAAAATAATTAAAGAACAAATTTGTAAAACCCTAAAACTAATATTTTAGAAGTGATAGTGGTTTAAAAATAGTGAAACTCGATTATTTTAATATTAAAAGGTTTTAGTATAAATAGAATGTTATAAACAAGTTTGTTATTTTAAAACGCATCATCTTTCTAGAGACCACTTTTCTAGAGCTCTATGACTTCTCTTTAAGTGTTTTGTCTTTCTTGTCATCTGATTGAAGAACCGAGATCGTATGATTGATCCTCTCGGTGAGCTCTTTAATTTGGACAGATCAGTTTCTTCGTTCACATAAGTTACGTTCCCACTCTCTTTTTTGGTCTTTTCTGTTTTCTCTTGCATGTAACCCTCTTTCGCTTGCATCCGTTGTTTTATTTATCAGTATGAGCTATACTGATCAGTGATCATAATGATATGTCTTGATCGTTCTTGTGATGTTTCTATGTGTAGATAGAGCATCTTGTGAATTTAAAGACGTTTGACATTTATAGAGTTGTTTAATAGGATACCAGGTAAGGGAACTAATATCTATCATGTTTGACAAACTTGTTAGGAATGTTACTATATGATTATTCTGTAACTGACTGATGTGTTTGATATGTGAATTGGGTTGTGATATTTGAAAACGATAAATACTTAGATTTTATCTATTGTTTGAGAATAATTGTATGCTATGAGTGCGATTGGATGCGCAATTAGTTTGAATATTTTGATAGAATTAATGTTTGATACTTGAATGGTCTCTGTAGAGGTTTTGGAGTTGTATGAATTGGTTGAATAAGTATAATTTTGCTTAAATCAGTTTCTGGAAATTTGCTTACTCACTAGGCAAGCCTACTTGCTGCGTGAATGAATTGATATGCAAAATTGCTACAGAATTATGCAGATTCACAAACTCGCTGGGCGAATTTCCAAGTCAGGAACTTCCAGACCTGAATGAGTGGTTGGGCGAGTGCTACTCGTTGGCAAGTGCTACTCGCTAGGCGAGCATGGGCTAGTGGTTGGGCGAGTGCTACTCGCTGGGCGAGCATATGCTAGTGGTTGAGCGATATAGGCTAGTGGCTGGGCGAGCATAGGCTAGTGGTTGGACGAGTGCTACTAGCTAGGCGAGTAAGTACAAACTTGAAACTTGCATTCTTGAGTGATTTCAATGGTATTTTTTGTGGTTATAGAAGCTTTGTAATTATTATGAATGATGAGTATACAATATGAGATTGTTTATATAAGACTGAGTTGAGATTGGTTTATACTAATCAAAAGAGGATTAGTAGTGATTGTGGTAATGTATGCATTGAGGTAGGGATTGTCTTGGCAGTTATCTTGGCACTCTAATAACCATTCAAATTCTGAAGTAGAGAGGAATGAGGTATGTGGTAAGAGGAGCAAAAGGTCCTAGATTAGGGGTTTTTCCTTGACCATAAGTGTTAACAGACTGACCTTGTATATGGTAGAGTTTTCACTCTTAATTTATCTCTCTTTAGAGCATGAGATGCCATTACAAGTGCAAATGACTAGATCCGACCTCAATGCATGTATTCGGATTAGTTGAGTCGTAGTTTATAAATATGTGTATGTGAATATCTACTTCTCCGTAGTTGTTATATATATATATATATATATATATATATATATATATATATATATATATATATATATATCATTATTATATGATTTAAGAAGATTCTTTAAAAGTCATTAGCTTACCCTTCTTCTGTGTTTCTGTCTTGTATTGTATATTTTTCTTTTGTGATGATCACCTATTATGTGGGAGCAATGGTGGTTGCAGTTTCAGAGGCACCTCTGGAGGTTGGGGAATCGTCTTTTAGGTTGGAAGGAGGTCTTAGTGGAAAACTATTGTAAATGGTTAGCTTGTGTTTAGAGTTAGAAATGTTTGGTATGTATAATTGATATATTTATATAGTCCGATCATTTGTAGGATTGTATTAATATACTTCATACATATTTTTATCTGTTTTGAACACTAAGGTAACACATCCTAATTTATTAGTTTTAAACTGCTAAAATTGGGATGTTACAATACTCAAAGGTCCAAACTTATCTATCACGAGGAAGGAAATCAAAGGAAATCAAAACTCAGAAGATAAGAAATAACCCAAAGCACATATAAGCCCAAAACATTCTAAAATCTATTTCAAATTAAATAAGAAAAAGCCCAAACCACCGTGGATTCAATGCTGAGATAAAACCATTAATGTATTTCCTAAAATATTGCTAATGTATATGAAGAATAGGAAAAGGAAAAAAAAACAAAGTAAAAATTATTGTTATATAATGTGTTGAGTTATAATTTATTGGTATTGATTTATTCAATTTGGAACTTTGAGGTTGATACCTGGTTGAGGTTTTAAAATTCTGTACTGCTGATATATTCTTGAGTAAAGCCTTATATACAAAAAATACTATTAGATATGAATAATAAACAAAAGATTATTAATTACAAACCAATTTTAGAAGAAAAATAGTTAGTATAGTACCTAATTTAGATATCAATTTACAAAATTAAAAATTATTGGTTACTAAAATAGTTACTCTTATAAATACAAAATTATAATGGATCAATAAATTTGTTACTAATTAATTATAGACTAATTTAGAAACTAATTTATTTTGATAGTCAAAACCTAGATAGTTAATTTTTAGTGACCAATTTCTTTGGCAGCTAAAATCATGGTAGCTAATAATAACTATTTTGTAATGGTTTGAGAAATAGTTATAATTGTAATTATTGAACGCTGTGATTTATTTATTATTGGCGCGTTGGCTTTGGATTTTAATTTCCCGCGTTTTGGAAAAGGAGTAATTAATAAATGAGGTTGTTTTATTATATTTAGTTTTTTTTAAATAAGTAATTTCCGGCTAGGACATTACATTTGGTATCAGAGCCGTGATTTCAATGATTTCATGGGATCTTTGGGGAGTGAGCCTGTCACGTGATATGTATATGTGTTGTTTTAACTTGTTGTGTTATTGAAGTTAAATTGTGTGATTTACCAGTTAAAAATGTGGTGTATTCAGGCTATGGCGAATAGAAGGAGAAGAAACGATGTCGATACTGATGAGATTACACAAGCAATCCACAGGATGGTTGATGCCATGTACCTTGTGGTGGCATAACCAAGAGCCATGATGTCGCCCACTAGACCGGTCACTATAGAAGATGTTTTGAAGCACAAGCTGTCTAAGTTCAGCGGCAACACTACTAGAAATATACGAATTATCGACGAAAACATTTCGACAGATCTAGATCCGTCGGTAAATTATCAATACTGACGGATTTAGCGATGGACAATGACTTGACAACATTACTGACATATATGTTTGTCGATAATGTCGAGGAAAGAATGGACAAGCACGGACCGACGGAATAATCTGTCGGTAATGTCCATGTTAAATTAGACTATCATTTACCGACAAATAGTTTGCCATTACCGACGGATTTAATCCTTCGATAAATAAAAACCTAATATCAGAACCCAACTTCACTTTCTTCCTCCCCCAATTTCATTTCACCACCAAAACGCGACACTGAACTCGAACGCGAACGCCACCCTGCCGCTGAATTAATCCAACATCACGAGCCACCCTGCCGCATTTCACCTTGTCGGTGCGTTGAGGTTGCCATTGCCATCCACCGTGCAACCACTGCTGCTATTCCCCAAAACGCCAATTAGAAACCCTATCGTTGTTGATCACCTCGTTGCTGCTGTCACCGTGCCGCTGCAGTCACCGTGTCACTGCCGTCACCGCGTCGCTGCCTTGACCTCTCTAGTGTCGTCACCTCATCGCGGGTTTGGGTTCACGACAGAAGTTCATCGTTGGTGGAGGAAGCACAGCGTCTCTGCATTCTCGCCGACCATCGCGTTCTCGGACCCTTACTGTCATTTTGGTGAGTTTAATTCGTTCTGGTTTTTGCAATGCTGATCTGTGCTACTTGTTCTGACATGGTTCTTTGATTTATAAGAGATTGTGTTTGGTCTTCCCACGTCCGTTGGTCTAGAGCACTAATGTTAGTCCAGAGCACTGAAGTCATCTGTTACAGATGGATTTCTTGTCGTCGAAAATCTGTCGGTAAAACATCATTACCGACGAAATTGTGGTATTATCGACGGATTATGACCGTCGATAATTACTGCTTTTCTTGTAGTGCAAAGCTACTCCAAACGAGGCCGATCCTTGGCTTCGAGAGTGTGAGAAAATATTCAGGGTGCTAGCGTGTACTGAGGCACAACAGCTAATGTTTGCCACTTTCTTGCTGGTGGGCGATGCAGAGTATTGGTGGACGGGAATGCAGCAACAAATGCAGACCCGATAGGAAGAGGTGAACTGGGTGAACTTCAGGACGAGATTCCTGGAGAAGTATTTTCTAGACTCGGCGAAACATGCTGTAGAGGCAGAGTTCCTTACTCTACGACAGGGTAACCGATCTGTGCAGGGATATGTGGATCGCTTTGAGTATTTGGTGAGGTTCTACTCGTAAGAGATTACGGAGGAGTGGCGATGCCGAAAGTTTGAGGGAGGCTTGAAGCATGAGCTATGCAGATTTATTATGCCATTGCGAATCAGAGAGTTTCCCCTCCTGGTAGAGCAGGCCAGGACCGTGGAGGAGTTAGAGACAAGGCCTAGCCGGGTTGCAAGGACGTATAAGGGTACCTTGGAGGCTAAGCAGTAGAAGACACCATATAGCAGGCAACAACCGTCCTCTCTAGGGTTGCGATGCTATAATTGTGGGGGTGTACATCTTCGCATGAACTGCACTAGAGCCGTAGGCAGTTTAGGAGGTATCACTGAACATGTGAAGTGCTACAAATGTGAGCAGATGGGGCATTATGTGAGGCAATATCCCAATAAAAAGGCGACCAAAGAAACACCACCGTAGCAAAAATAGCAGAAGGTGATAGTTGATCGACCCCGAGTTGCTAGGAGGGTGTTTGCATTGACCAGTACTGAGGCCACTCAGTCAGGTAACCTCATACTTGACTGGTGCTTATTATTTGACCATAGTGTTTTGGTGTTGTTTGACTCAGGAGCTACTCACTCATTCATCTTTGAGGAATGTATGAGTAAACTTGGACTTGTCGTTCGTGACTTGGGGTGCGAACTGACAATCTCAACACCTGCATCTAGGCAAGTCTCGACCAACTCGGTTTGTGCTAGATGCTCTATAGAAGTGGCAAGACGCAGGTTCAAAGTGAACCTTATTTGCTTGCCATTAGAGGGATTGGAGGTGATACTCAAAATGGACTGGCAGTCAAACAATCACGTCATAATTGATTGTAGACGGTGCAACATACTATTTCTAGAGGCCGACGGGCTGACAATGATCTCTACTCGCGAGGCTCTAAAAGAGGAGGCCGATGGAGCTTCATGCTTTATGATAATGGTGCAGTCAGAGAAGAAGAGTACAATTGACTTGATCAAAAGTATACCGGTAGTGGATGAATACTCCAACGTGTTTCCAGATGAAGTTCCTGGATTACTGCCAAGTAGAGATGTTGACTTCGCCATTGATCTTGTCCCTGGAGCAAGACCAGTGTCGATGGCCCAATATAGAATGGCACCGACAGAGTTGGCTAAGCTAAAAAAGTAGATTGAAGATCTGCTAGAGAAGAAGTTCATTCGACCTAGTGCGTCACCGTGGAAAGCTCCAGTGCTACTAGTCAAGAAGAAGGATGGGAGTTCTAAACTCTATGTGGATTTCGTCAACTAAATAAGTTGACGATAAAGAATAAGTATCCACTGCCCAAAATCGATGACTTGTTAGACTAGTTGAGAGGAGTAGGGGTATTTTCAAAAATTGATCTACGGTCTTGGTATCACCAGATCCTAGTGAAACTGGAGGTTGTTCAGAAGACTGCATTCAGGTCTCGATATGGTCACTATGAATATGTGGTGATGTCATTTAGAGTGACCAATGCCCCAACGATATTCATGGACTACATGAATAGAATCTTTCGACCGTGGTTAGATAAGTTTGTCGTGATATTTATTGACGACATTCTTATTTACTCCAAGAATTGGGAGGAACATGTTGGACACCTGAGGGTTGTGTTAGAAGTACTCAAAGAGCATCAGTTATACGGAAAATTGTCTAAATGTGAGTTTTGGATAGAAGAAGTTCAGTTTCTTGGTCATGTGATCTCAGCGTAGGGTATTGTAGTAGACCCAGTGAAGGTTGATACGGTAATGAAGTGGGAGCGACCGTAGACAGTGTCAGAAGTCAAGAGTTTCTTAGGATTGGCGGGTTATTATAGGAGGTTTGTGGAGGGATTCTCTAAGTTGGTGAGTCCCATGACACAACTCACTCGTAAAGATAAACCTTTCTCATGAACCGATAGTTGTGAGGCGTGTTTTGAGGATATTAAGAGAAGGCTGACCATAGCTCTAGTCTTGGCAATTCTAGATACAACTAAGATATTTGAAGTGCACTGTGATGCTTCATATCAAGGTCTGGGTTGTGTGCTGATGCAAGAGAAAAGACTTGTAGCCTATGCATCTCGACAGTTGAAGGTGCACGAGGAAAATTATCCCACTCACGACCTGGAACTAGCCGCAGTTGTCTTTGCTTTAAAAACATGGTGTCATTATTTGTATGGCTCTCAATTTCAAGTCTTCAGTGATTATAAGAGTCTAAAGTACTTGTTTGATCAAAAGGAGCTAAATATGTGGTAGAGACGGTGGATGCAATACCTCAAGGACTACGACTTTGAGCTTTTATACCATCCTGGTAAAGCTAATATTGTAGCAGATACCTTGAGTAGAAAACGAGTACATATGTCCTCCATGATGGTGAGGGAATTGGAGTTGATAGAGAAGCTTAGAGATATGAACCTAGAACTGCAAATAAATTCTGATCATATATGATGTGGTATGTTGAAGGTTACTAACAAGTTTCTTGATGAAATCAGCGTGGAACAAGGTAAGGATTATAAGATAGGGGTAGATGGCCTTCTTCGTTTCAAGAATACGGTGTGTGTTCCATGGGGACCAAGGTTGAGGAAGAGAATTCTGGAAGGTTATGGGTTTGAACATTGGCCTAAGAGATATGACTTCTTTTTGCTAAAATCAATTTTTGGCATGAATGGGAAAGGGTAGAGAAACCCTAGCCATCTAAGAAGGCAGTTGGAAGGAGTAGAAAACCATCTTGAATGACCATTGAACCATTAATCACAAGATTAATGTAATTCTCGTTTTTCTCTTAATGGCCATTAAAAGTATGGTTTTGGAAGGGAAATAATAGAGAAATTAGAGAGGTAGAGCAACCTTTTTGCACAAGCACACCTATAGCACTGAAAACAAAGAGTGGGGAGAGATTGGTATCAAGCTGGGAAGGAGATTGAAGGAGAGGCTCATTGCTAAGGATTTGGATTGTAGGAATTCTCAAATTTGGCAAGGAAATCCAGGTTAGGGGAGTTCCTACTTAGTGTTTTTAACTTTTCTCGTATGGATAGGTATTATATGAAATTATTGGAATGCATGAACTCTGTTATTCTCGAACTTTTTTTCACGTTTCTGGGTTTTTCCAGAAACCGCCTGGTGACGCATGAGCTGCTGCCAGGCAACGCTTGTGGTTGCAGCCCAGTTTTCTGGGTTTCTCTGTGAACCGCCTGGCGATTAAGGGTGACCTGTCAGGCGACTTATGTGGCATTGTCAATGTTTTTCTTTTTGTTTGGTTGGACAATGGTGTCAGAGTGCTTATATGGGATTCATATTTGTATGTATATAATTAGCATTATGCATTATGGATTGCAGTTATTATTTGGTGGAGATTGCATGGAATTCAAAATGAACTTGGGAAATTAGGGTTCTTGTAGGGATGGGGATGAATGAGTACTAGTTCTATCAATGATTGATGCGTCGATGATATAGAAAAAATGATTATATATGAACCAAGCATGAACCTGTATGATGTGTGCGAGTTAAATTATTTGTGTAAAGGTGAATACTATGGTTGGGGGTGTTTAAGGGGTCACGAAGAGTGCACGAGTGATCTCTCAGGACCAGATTGCTAAGCACCACCTGACAGATTCTGGATTGCCGCCAGGCGACACCTTAGTGCAGTAGGATGTCTCGAGGTTCAATTGTGATGTGTGTTATTGGGTGTTTGACTGGTCAATTCATAAGTGTATGATTAAAATTGAGCAAGTAGAAGCATATGACATAATAAGGACTAAAGGAGGTTAAAATAAGTAAAAGTTGTGATGTGTGATGTGGGGTAGTAGTTGTCTTAAAACGTTTGGCTGTATGTGATAAGCTATAATTCAAATTGTATATTAATTGGGTAATAAGCGTGAGATTGAGTTATATGAATATTAAACTATACAATTATAGGACTTAAGTATATTGAGTGTATATGGCAGGTTTAAGGTAATAATTGATGAAGAGTATGTGTGCATGATAAAATCAAATTGGCATGATTTGGGTGTGTAGCTATAATTAGGATATGGTACTGTAAACTGTATAACTGTGTTGTGGCAAATGGTGGGTACTATATTGACAATTTTGTGGCTTGTTCTAGTAGTGAATAAAGTAAGGCATGTTAGGGCATAATAAGACTTGATTGGGCATGAGTTATTTGTATATATTGAGTTTTGGTTATGGTGTTATGTCTTGAATACTATGATTGATATGTGAATGATGCATTGCATGTTGGGGTCTCTTAAGACCTGCGGAAAGTGCCAAAAACCAATAGCATTGTGCTATTGGTATAACACCTAGCGGCGCGGGGTGAGCCGCCAGGCGATAGAGTTCCAAAATAGTGGCAGTGGCTACTATCTACGCGAGGCAGTGACGAAGCAGTGAGGCTTCTAGGAGATGCTTGGCGTCTGGCAGTGTGAGATGCCCGCCAGGCGGTCTAGGACCAGGTTCCGCCTAGCGACGCGAAAGGCGCACCAGGTAGTTCTGGTGTAGAGTTGGTGTGCAAGGAAGGATTTCTACACAGCTTTAGGTGATGTTTATGATGTGATGCTTTGGCTGGGGCCCCAGTTACGAGTGCATCTTATATTGGGGTAACACATGGCCACTCTAGGTTGTAGCCTGGTGGTTTAGGAAGTCTAGTGGAGTGTGCGAGATCGTGGCTTGCACGACGAGGTTTCGGATGACTGCCCTCTTTAGTGCACATGATAGAGTTTGGTAATCACAAGCAATATGCAAAACAAAAACCCATCTTCGTTCTTGCTTTTTACACCAAAATTAATCACAAGCAATATGCAAAAATAAATACAACTTACCACCACGCATCTTTCGAAGAAGTGGCCTCAATTAGATTTCACCCTAAAGACGAAACCCAAAAATTTACGCCACTACAATGATGATGACACTACAAGCAACAATAAAAATCTCTCCTTTCCACCCCAATGGATCCGAACGTCGAACTGTCGAAGCTTTCGTCCAATGGGTAAACCCACACTATTGCGACGAAGATGGGTTTTTAGAAAAATAAGGGTTGAAAATGAAGAATGCCAGTTGAAGACGAACATCAATGGTTGAAGACGGCGAACAACATGCTTTTTAGTTCAACCATTTGCATTTCCACTTTCTATTTTTTCTCCTCCAATTTCCACTCCCGCTTTTTACTTTTTCTCCACCTGCTTTCTTCTAAAAAAACCAACGTGAAAATTGAAAAACATATGATATGTCACGTTGTGAGAGAAGTTGTCAAAAAATGGATATTACTATATCATTTTCCTATACTTATATATTTACTAAAGCTATATAAGAAAGTACACATAGTTAAACCCTTAACCCTAAAGGGAATATGGTTTGATGGCATTCAAATAGAAAATTTATGGATATGATTTGCTAGAAAAATCGCTTGTTTAATTTACATTGTTTATTAATCACTCGATTAATTATTCTAATTTAATTTTAAAGTTTTAGAATTAATAAGATAACATAACTTATTAATTGGGTTTTAAAGTTTTAAAAAAAGTCATGCAACATACAAAAATTATGGATATGATTTGCTAGTAAATTCGCTTGTTTAATTTACATTATTTATTAGTCACTCGATTAATTGTTCTAATTTAATTCTAAAATTTTAGAATTAATAAGATAGCATAACTTATTAAGAGTGGGTTGAACATATTTAGAAATTTGTTGAGTATAATTTAGTCTCTATATTTGAAATTTTGACTCAATTGAGTCCCAATCTTTTTTATTTTTAAATGTAGAATCTTTGTCTCTTTCCAAAGTGAGACCAAATTAGTAATTAAGCTTAATAGCAACTTATATATACATGTTAAAATAAATTTTCAAAATTTATACATCAAATCACTCCATCTAAATATTCAAATTAATTATATTTTTTACATTTTAAATTTCAATAAAAAAATCCCTATTTTAAACTTATAATTTTTTTTAAAATATTAATATGTAAATTTAAAGTGACACTTCACATATTAAAAATATTAAAATTTAAAACCTACAAATGTTACTTTACATTTTCATTTTTTAAAATATGTATTTTTTAATTTAAATTGAAAAATAAAATTGGTACTCAATTAAGTCAAATTTTAAAATATAAGGATTCAATTGAGTCAACATTTTATATGCAATGACTAAATTGAATACAAGATATTCTCATGTGACAATGACACTAACACATGGTACTCACACTAATATGTGACACTCGCACTAACATTAACACGTGAAAATACTACAAACTGACACATAACATGTATGAACATGCTGTTAACGTCAATCTAAGCGAAAAAGACTTAATTGGATCATTTTCTTAACTACAAGGACTTAATTGAACCAAAAAAAAAATAGAGGACCGAATTGGATCACATAAAGAAATATGAGGAGCAAAAGACCAATTAAGCCTAATAAATCATAAGTTAAACATGTATCACTAAGTTCTATACATAGAGTCATACCCAACAATTATTTTTACTATGGTTGTCTTCATTTACACTACAACATTTTTTACTTTAGGCCATGCCTAACTTGCCCACATGTATAACACTGTAGCCTAAACACAAACAAAATGGATTGGATTGGAGTACTGGTTTCGATCTATGGATTGTATGAGATTCAACAATTTGTTTATCATGTGGGGTTCAACCTTGGTTGTCTTGTTCAGACAATGAGTAGTCTTGTTTTGGTTGAATACTACCCATTGTTATAGGAAAGTCTGCAACTTGTTTTGATATTAACTTAACTCGTTCCAATGTTGAATCAATTTGACTCTATATTGATTCTCTTAAAGCTCCAAATCTTTATCAAATTTATTATGCATTTTGGAGATTTTCTTCATTTTTTTCTAAAGAATGACATCAATATGAGCTGTCAAGGTTCCATTGTGTGATGAATTCATCTCAATAACGACATGATAATTCTACTTTTGGTAAGGATCATAAGTGAAAAAAATTTGCCTCTCCCACATTGAATACCAAATGCTTTTATTGAAAAAGAGTATAAATCTCCCAAGGTGAAAAAGAGATTCTAACGAAGTCGAACTCCACCTAATTATAAGAGTTTATTGCCGTGTTACTGGTGAAGATCGACGAGAACGCTTAAGTCAGTATAAGAGTGACTATGAGAATTGAATGAATACTCCATAAAAATGTATTTTTGTAAACCTTTTTTAATCTAGACTAAGTGTATAAGAGGTGTTCAAAATAAATAAAAAATTAACATTATTTTGCTGATTATTTATTATTTAATCAATTAAAATTATATATATATATATATATATATATATATATATATATAAAAGAAAATATCCAAATTATAATGATATAATTCATGTAGTTTGGATTCTATTATATTTAATTAGATATTATATTATAAATGTATATTCTTATATAGTTCGGATATGAATAGGTAAAAGATTGAATTTATTCATTTCAAATTTGGTTTGTTAATGAACTCATGGTAGGCTTAAAATAAATTTAATTTACGAGAGAGTACATTAGTACAAGTTATCCAAAATATAAATTTAATTTTTTTCATTTTTTCTCATATGTGTCCTGAAGTTGGACTACCATTGAATGTCCTTGGTGTTTGCCTCAGAAAATTAGTTAACTGTATTAAAATATAAAGAAGAGTTTTAAGTAAATAATATTTTATAAATTAAAAAAATATAAAAATGAAAACAACTAATGACAAAAATGTCAGTTGGGTTAAATTTGCTAACCCTAAAAGTAACATGATTTGATGGTATTCAAATACAAAAAATTATGGATATGACATTTTAAAATCGCCTACTTAATTTACATTGTTTATTAGTAGTCACTCGATTAATTAATTAAATTTAATTCTAGTTTTAGAATTTATAACATAGCATAAATTTTTAATCGATTTTAAAGTTTTAAAATAATTAATATAACATAAATTAGATGACTTGAAAATTTAGGAAATTAGATTTATATTTACCATTTATTATTTAAGTCATTAAAATAAAGTTAAAGAAATATAAATATTCACCATTATAAATTATAAATATATAAATATGTTATTAGCAATATCATATGACAATAATTAAATTGTTGCCATAGTTTTGTCAACTATTTGTGACAATAACTTTATATGTTATTATGTTGGATGTTAGAATTGTGTTTGGTTTTAACATATTATAATTTTTATGTATATGATTAATTATTTATGGACGACGCAAGTTGATTAACCAATTTTTGATGAGGTTGATTATAACTAAAGGGATATAACTTTTGTACAATCTCAATTAGATATGTCAAAAAAATACGTACTCGTAGGTATCCGCGGATAAAATTCGCAACGGGTAGGAAATGAATATTGTAAATGGATATCCGCAGGTGACGAGTACGAGTATTTTTTATACCCGCATGTTAACAGGACAGGTACGGATATCATAGTATCTGTACCCACGGATACTAGTACCCGCTATATTCTAACTTAAATTAAAATTTTTAAAAAAAATGATTAAATCATTAATACATTGATTTTTAATGAGTTATTTTTTATCAAGTAGTTTTAAAAAATTTCATTTCTTTGTATTTAAATGTGTTGTTTGCACTATGTTTGAAATTTATAAATGTTATGCACTCTATTTTTATTTGAATTTATGGTTAAAATATGTTATTAAATATTATTTTTTTTGTAAATATCCTCAGGTACCCGTGGATATCCACGGATATTAAAAAAATATGTGGGTACCTACATAATGGATATCCACACGGATATGAGTACGGGTGTGAGACAGATATTTTTTCAGCAGGTAGGGTACGTGGAAACTACTACTCGTACCATATCCGCCCTGTTGACATCCCTAATCTTAGTATCTTGAGTTTTAACAAGAACATTATTTATAGAAAGGCCTTAATAGTAAATTAGTATCTATTTTTGTTGAATTTGTTCAATTTAGTACTACTTTTTTTTCATATTTAATCAAGTCTCAATTTTTGTCAAGTTTTGTCAATTTAGTTCTATTTTGCAGCGTCGTTTAAATAGTTAACATCATAGGAGGGTGGAACACTTCGTTTAAGGTGGCCTCCGACGTATTTTGTTTTATCACTAATATGTGGGTTGTGGGTTTAGGAAGCAATTATGTCTACCTGTGAAGAGGTAGAATATGGTGGCATTTGCATTCGTTGGCAACGTCTCTAACGCTGATGGCGGGGCAAACAAAAGATTTGAGCGACAAGGTGAGGAGGAGGCTAGGTGGAAGTTGCGTGAGATCATTGGTTGGTGATTGGGGTTTCCTGAATTTCAAATGGAGGTATGTGATTGAGGTTTCTTGAATTTAGAAGGGAGGAGATGATTTGTGATAGTGTTATGTTTGAAATGAAGGTATGCAGGGATGAGTGATTAATGATGAATGTTGGAGGCCATGGAGAACGATGAGAAAGATAGACTAGACATGTTAAGCCACGTCTGGTGTCACATCAAACGAACTGTTCCACCCTCTCACTATGTTGTTAACTATTTAATTGACATTATAAAAAAATTGAATTGACAAAAATTGATAAAAATTAGTACTTGATTAAATAAGAAAGAAAAATTAGTACTAAATTGAACAAACTTAACAAAAATAAAGAGCAATTTAGTATTGAAGTCTATATATATATATATATATATATATATATATATATATATATATATATATACATATATATATATATACACACACACAAATGAGAACTAACAAATGGCATGTTTTTGAATAAAATACTATTTCTGAATTAGTACAATTCAAATATTTCTTACAACAAAAAGTAAAAAGGCTGACGTGTCAAACTCTCATAATTTTGAAACTTTAAAAAATAAATCAAAAAGAAAATAATATCTCTCTTTTTTCGTCTCACCTCTGTATCCCACTAACCCAATCATTCTCTTTCCTCCCAACTTCTTCATCTTCTTCTATCTCTTTTTCACTCACAAATATTCAAATTTATTCATCTACTTCTCTCTCTTCTGATTTTTCTCTCTCTTCATCTCTCCGTCTTTTCTCTTCTCTCTTTATCTCTATTGCACGGATCCTTTCCTCTCAGTTTTTTACTCTTAGATTCATGACCATCGTGACCAACAAGAAAAAGGTAACAACTTCTCATTTCCATTTGTTTTCGTTCTTCTACCATCTCTCAGATCTACTTTTTTTTCTATCATTTTTGTGTTTGGTGGATATTTTTCTCTGAAAGCTACTTATTTTTGTTATATTTTTTTGTTTGATGAATGTTTTGCTTTTAGATCTACTTTTGTTATATGACGAGATTGGTTGGATCGAGGTTTTTTTCTCAGATTTGGTGTTCGATGTATATTTTGTTTTCATATGTTCTTTTCTTTTGGTTGATGTTTTGCTCTGAGATTTTTCAGCACCTTTACAAATACAACAAAGTAACAACTTCTCATTTTCATTATTTTCGTTTTCTTACCATCTTATCATATCTATTTTTGACGAGATGTTGGATTGCTATTTTTTGTCTCAGAGCTTCTTCATCACCTTCATGAATAAGAAACAGGTAAAAAGTTCCCATTTGTTTTCTTTCTTCTACCATCTTCTCAGATCTACTTTTTTTTCTATCATTTTTGTGTTTGATGGTTATTTTTCTCTTAGATCTACATATTTTTGTTCTAATAATTTGTTTGATGAATCTTTTGCTTACAGATCTACTTTTCTTTGTTGCCGACATTGGTTGGATCGAGCTCTTTTTTTTTCTCAGATATGTTGTTTGATGGATATTTTTTACTCATATCTAATTTTATTTTGGGTTATTTTTTGTTCTGACTTCTTCATGACCTTCACGAATAAAAGAAGGTAAAAAATTCTTATTTCTTTTACGTTCTTCTACCATCTTCTCATATCATCTTTTCTCATTTGTTTTCGTTCTTCTATCATCTTCTTAGATCTATTTTTTTTCTATCATTTTTGTGTTTGATGGTTATTTTTATGTTAGATCTACCTATTTTTGTTCTATTATTTTCTTTGATGAATATTTAGCTTTCAAATCTATTTTTCTTTGTTGTCGATATTAGTTTGATCGAGTTTTTTTTTCTCAGATTTGTTGTTCGATGGATATTTTATTCTCATATCTTATTTTCTATTGGTTTATTTTTTGCTCTGAGATTCTTGATGACCTTCACGAAGATCATTTGTAAAAGGTTTGATTTTTACTGGACTAAAATCATTCTCCTCTTTTTTTAAAAGTTTTATTTTTTTTTTCATTTATGTGTTGTTGTTTTTTATGTGGGTTTTTTTTCTCACATATTAACTTTAACTTTGTTTTTGTTTTCGAGATGAATGAAATCTTCAAGAAGGAGAAAACTGAAGATCCTTTCAAAGCCAAAGGCAAGGCTATCAAGCACGAATAACATTCTTAAAAGGTTTATTTTTCTTCATTTTTATTTTTTAGATCTCAATTTCAAAACTTAATGCTTTTTCTACCATCTTTTTTTTTCGGGTAAGATTTTATCAGGATGTGTCTTCAGTTTACCTCTTCTTCTTTTCACATCCATGTCTTCTGTTCTTCCCAGTTTGATTTTCGATTTTTAGTTTGTTTTTTTTATTCATTTTTGTTTAATCCATTTAAGTTTCGGCTTGGATCATACTCAACTCACTGTTTTTGTGTTCTTCTTCATTGATTTGTCAAAGTTGAAGTTTTTTCATTATTAAGATTTTTCTTTGCATTAAAATCAACTTACTATTTTTACATGATTTTCTCCAATCTTTTTTTTTTCAACTACAATTTGTTTAAGTTAAGTTTTTCTTTTTCTTTTCATCTTCGAATATGTTTTTTTCTACTTTTTGTTTAACCTAATAAAGTTTTGTTTTTTATTATTAGGGGTTTTCTTTACTTCAATGTTTTTTTTTCGTGTTTTTTGCTTTTTTTATTTATTTTTTTTTCTTTTTGTTTTGGGTTATGCTTTATGTGTACATCTTTTATGATTTCTATGTTTTTGTCTCTTCACAGATCACACTTTCAATATTATTTTGGATGGATGAATATTGTGGGTGTTTGAGAAGAATGAGGGAGCCCAAAGGTGTTTGTTGAAGATGCAAACATTTATACAATTGCTAAGAACATAAGAGCACATAGACCTATGTGGGAAAATTTAATCTTGGTAGAACATTTATGTTTGGCAGATGTCATAAAAGCACACAAACCAATGCATGAAATTTAATCTTTGAGCAGAACAATTATGGTGACAAAGGTTGGAAATGATGTGTTGGAGAAGACATGTATTGGAATATACAACATTCATTTATTGTAGTAAGAGAGTGTCATGTCCCAAAAAAACATAATTGGTGGTCTTCATAATTAATGTTTTGGAGCAGTAAGTATCATAAGATAACATTTTAGGAACCTTTACAAAGTTTTTTATAGAAAGTGACTATTGTTTTTAAAATAAATTAAACTAAAAATGGTAATACAATAAATTAATTAGGATTTGGTGTGGAATTTATAAAATATTACACGATATTTACTGAAATGTTTCGTAGTCTTGAAAGTGAATACTTTCTGTACCTGATCGGTACTATTTCGGTGCGGAACCAGACGATCTCAAGAACCCTCTGTGTCGAACCTCCTCCTATTCCTCCTTGGACTCCTCATGGATCTTCCTGCCGTCTGCACTCCAGGGGTGGGGGTACCTGTAGGCACTCCGACGCTCAAGTCAGAGAGTGATTGATATGGGGTGTAATTGGTTAGCGAGAAAAGCGTACCTTTACCTGTTCACTAGGCCTTAATTTATACTAATTTCTTAATGGACCTGTTATTAATATTTGCGGGCCGTTTGTATTCGAGGATCGATTCCTTCCCTTTCCGACTGAGGTTGCACGCATCGGTTCTTTCCTTATTGGCTGAAATTGTTCTTCTGTGTCTTTGATAAAGATCAGCTCTTTCCATTCTAAGGTTTGTCCGTCTGTACTTTTGTCAAAGATCCATTCCTTCCTTTTTCGGGTTTGGCCGTTTGTACTTCTCACATATCAACTCCTTCCTTTTTGGGGTTTGGCTGTCTGTACTTCTCAAATATCAACTCCTTCCTTTTTGGGGCTTGGCCGTCTGTACTTCTCAAATATCAATTCCTTCCTTTTTGGGGTTTGATTGCACGCTGCCCCTCTGTACCACATGTTCCGCCTGCTACCCCTTGGGCTGGGATGTACTCGGTCAAGAGGGCTGGGAAGTACCCGGCCACTACACTTATTGGGCTGCCAGCGTTGCGCTGGATTCAAGCCCCCGTGGTTGGGCCAGAGTGTGAGGATGCTCCTACCTGGGCTGGGATGATCCCGGCCAGTTTCCCTTTGCTAGGCCGGGATGTACCCGGCCATACACTAACACCAGCCTTCCTAGGCTCGTAGTGAACAAAGTTCACAAGAGGCTATGATGTGTTGCCTTTGGAAATGGTGCCGAGGCATCCCCAACCACTTGCGTTTATGAGACTTGCTTTAATTATGGGGAAAGAGAAAGTATTAACTTGGCTCGCCGTTCGAGGTTGTCTTGTCATAATAATGAGATGGTTTAGGTGGGGAGTTTTAAAGGAGATGTGCCGACAACCGTTGGATGGAGCGAGATCTCATGGTGATGAGGGGGTTACTCTTGTGAAAGTTGTCCACTATAAATAGAGGGTGGGGTATTGATGTTGAGGCAAAGGATCCATTTAGGAAGTGAGCCACCACCAGCCGAGCCTTTCCTATCTGCGCCATCCCAGGTATGTCGTCCTCCTCTGCTTATTATCTTTCCAGTAGGCATAGCGACTCTGAGGAGGAGGGGACCATGTCTGACTCCCCGTGCAGTGTACGCGTCCGGGGGATCTGGTTAGTTGGTTGTCTCTAGTGGGTCAAAGCCACCAGTGTCTACTTGCATCTTATACACAATCTTTTAAAAGGTTTAAGACTGGTTTCTTTAAGGTAGTCATCCGGTCCGCTGGGGCTGGATATTTTTACTTTGAAAATGGCGAGTGGCGAGCCCAAACTCCCGTTCTATTAGACTAAACATCCCACCCCATATCGAGTTTGGCCGAGAGCATCCCTTACCCAAGAGGATCTGTATGTGCTGTCTTATTTGGACCAATTGCCCAAGAAACTCTCCTCCAAGAAAATTATTGGTGTGTTTAGTTTCTCTCGTCCGCGCGATGACCTTTTCGGTATGTATGTTCGTCTGACTCCCCATAGATATGCGTCTGGTATATTTGGACTAACGCTTATTTCTTTTTTGCAGATATCATGGCTGTTGTTGGTCCCTCTGGTAAAGAAGTGTTTCTGGAACTGAGGAGGAAAAAGCTAGAGGAGGAGAAGAGGAAAGGGGGTGAGAGTGCTAGCCGTGTTCCTGCAGAGATGACTTCCCAAAAGGGCGACCTGATGCCTCCTGCGGCGAAGAAGAAAAGCAAGCGTAGGGATTGTACCGCAAGGCCGAGTACTCCCCGGTCATCCTCCCCCAAGAAGTCTCGAGGCGCTTCTCTATTGATAGTGCGACTGACACTTTGTCTGCGATGTTTGATGCGTAACTCAAAATCAACCAAGGCATAGAGGTTTCCTTATCGTCGGAGGAGGCTGAGATTGTTTCAGCCATGCATCCTAAGACTGTGCTGTATGCGCTGAATGAATTTCATGCCAGGGCAATGGTGATGGGTCGCCATCTGAACACAGTGCTAAGCCAACTGGAAGAGACAAGCAAACTATCTGCTGAGATAGAGAGTTTACAGAGGGAATTGGCTGAGGCCAATAACAGGAGGCAAGAGGTTTCGCTTCAGTTGGGAAGTGTAAAAAATGAGCGATCTCAGCTGCTAGCAAAGCGTAATGTCTTGAAAACGCACTGTAGGGATTTTGAGAAAAAAGATGAGGATTCCTTTCCCATTGGTATAGGTGTGGGGGGATCATCTAGTTCGATGAAGCTTCATTTCCCATGAGAGAGTACGAAATTTTAACTGTTTGTTGTGCTTGATCGGGATATATGCGTGTGTTGACAATAGATAAGATAATTATAGGATAATAATGAAATAATCATGCTTTATTTATGACTATGATGCCTCGTTAAAACCTTCTTGACCAAAAACCCTCCTTAGGGAAAAAAGATCAAGGTAGGAAAGAGTACATCATTTATTGCGCAATTGAAATCACAAAAGAGTCTGAAAAATAAACGTTTGACAAACTAATTATAATAAAACTTATGATGTGAGGCGTTCCAGGTGGCCGGGACAGGGCACTAGATAAGTGCTCCAACCTGTATGCGTCGTTTCCCACAGCTTCGTTGATTCGGAATGACCCTTCCCAATTGGGCAAGAACTTCCCTTCATGCTTCCGGGCGGCACTTGCCATACGTCATACTAGATCTCCCTAGTGAAAAGATCGGGGTTTGACTTTAGTATTATAGCGGCGCTGGGCCCTTAGTTTGGATGTCTCTTCCCGAATGCGCACTTGATCTTGGAGCTCTTGAACCAGGTATAGGCTTGTTAGCATACTTTCTTCATTAAGATGCGTGTTGAACAGATGGCGCCGCAAAGAGGGCTCTCCAATCTCGACCGGGATCATTGCGTCTACTCCATATGCTAAGCAGTAGGGTGTCTCTTGTGTTGTTGACTGCGGGGTGCAGCGATATGCCCATAAGACTTCTAATAATTCGTCAGCCCACCTTCCTTTGGCATCTCCCAACCTCTTCTTAAGTTCTCGCAGTATGACCTTATTTGCTGCTTCGGCTTGCCCATTTGTTTGTGGGTGCTCGACCGAGCTGGTTATATGTTGTATATGGTGTCCCCTATAGAACTCGGCTAGCCCCTTGTCGATGAACTGTCTACCATTATCTGTTATGACGATGCTTGGTATGCCGAACCTGCACACTATATTCTTCCAAAAAAATTTTTGTACCTGCTGGGCCGTGATCAGGGCCAGTGGCTCTGCCTCAATCCACTTAGTGAAGTAGTCTATAGCTACCAACAAGAACTTTACCTGACCTTTCCCTGGGCTGAAGGGCTCTACGATATCCATGCCCCACTTAGCGAAAGGCCAAGGGGAGGTAATACCGTGCAACTCCTCTAACTTGAGATGTATCATGTTACCGTGCTATTGGCACTGGGTGCACTTCCTTACGTACTTCTCGCAGTCTTCTTTGACAGTCGGCCAATAGTATCCTGCTCGTAATACCCGAGCTGCCATGGTTCGGGATCCTGAATGTAAGCCACAAATCCTCGTGTGTAACTCTTCCATAATATACTAGGCTTCGCGGTTTGTGACGCATTTTAATAGAGGGTTGGAGAAGCCTTGTTTGTACAATTCTTCACCAACCAAAGTGAATCGAGAAGCTTTCCTACGCATGATAGGGTCATCAATTCCGTCTGTGTCACCGTGTTGAATGAACTGTATAATAGGAGCCATCCACTCTTCCTCCTCTGGTGTGACTGTCTCAATAGTATTGCATTCTGCCAGAGTTACAGTAGGACGGTCGAGTGTGGCATGGATCACTTTATGATGTTGTCCCTTTACTTTTGTAGTCGCCAACTTCGAGAGCAGGTCGGCTCTGGAATTTTAGGCTCTATCAACATGCTTTACGCTTGCTGTTCTGAATCTGTTCAACATGCCCTGCACAACATGATAATATTTTAATAGGAGGGGGTCCTTTACTTGGAAAGTGTCGTCCAAGTGTCCTATGATCAGCTGAGAATCAGTTCGGCATGTCACCGCATCTACTCCCATGTCTGCTGCGAGGGTCAATCCTGCTATTAATGTCTCATATTCTGCCTGATTGTTAGAGGGTTTAAAGCCAAAGCGCAAAGCTTGCTCGAGTAGTAAATCATTCGGTCCTTGCAAAACAATCCCAGCACCCCCGCCTTTTGCGTTGGAGGAGCCATCCACCGACAGGATCCAACCTTCCTCACGTACGTCAGGATCTCCTGTTAATTCGTTGACAAAATCTGTCAGGCATTGTCCCTTGATCGGCCCTCGAGCTTCACATCGAATATGATACTTGGATAGTTCTACGGACCACCCAACCATTCGGCCGACGAGGTCGGGTCGCCTCAATACTTTGTGTAATTGGTAGTCAGACTTGACTATTACCTCGTTTCCCTGAAAGTATGGTCACAGTCGTCTGGTTGTTATCACAAGTGCTAGGATTACCTTTTCCACTGCCGCATGCATCGTGTAGGGCTTTGCTGATAAAGTATATGGGTCGCTGGTCCCCCGCCTGATCTTGTACAATGGTCGTGCTAACAGCATTGGTAGAGATGGCTAGATATACTAACAGGGGTTTCCCCTTGCTAGGCTTCTGTAGTACTGGGGGAGAAGATAAATACTCCTTCAACGCTTAGAAAGATTGCTCGCAAGCCTCATCCCATACGAATTTTTGCGCTTTTTTCATGAGCCTAAGCATCGGCTGGATTCTTTCTGCTAACTTAGGCATAAAACGTGATAACGCAGTTAGCCTCCTTACCAATATCTGTATCTCCTTGATGTTGGTTGGACTCCTCATGTTAACAACTACTTGATACTTGTCGGGATTCGCCTCTATTCCCCTGTGGGATAACATGAAACCCAGGAACTTTCCGCCTGCAACCCCGAAAACACACTTTTCTGGATTCAGTCTCATGTCATACTTCCGTACGGCTACCAAGACCTCGTCCAAATCTTTGACGTGTTGCTCGAGTGAATCTGACATGACTACCATTTCGTCGACGTAGACCTCCATACACTTTCCGATGAGATGACGAAACACCTTGTCCATCAGTCGCTGGTATGTGGCTTCAGCATTTTTTAGTCCAAAAGGCATGACTTCATAGTAGAAGTTAGCTTCTTCCGTGATGAACGCCGTTTTTTCTTTATCAGGAGGGTACATTGGGATCTGATTGTACCTAGAGTACGCGTCCAAAAAACTAAGCACCTTGTGTCCAGCTGCACCGTCTACCACTCTATCGATGCTTGGGAGAGGGTACGTGTCTTTAGGGCACGCCTTGTTGAGGTTAGTGTAGTCTGTACACATCCGCCATTTGCCATTTGCCTTTTTTACCAACACTACGTTGGTCAGCCAGGTCGTGTAGGTGGCCTCCTTGATGAAGCCTGCCGAAATTAACTTTTGTACTCCCGCTTTGCCTGTCTCCCTTTTTTCTCCCCCCATCTTTCTTCTCTTCTGTGCTACGGGCCGAGCTTCCCGAAAAATAGACAGTTTGTGACTGGCTACTCTTGGGTCAATGCTTGACATGTCGGTCGCGCTTCAAGCAAACAAATCAACGTTTCTCTGTAATACTTCCTGCATCTCGGGGGTCTTTACAAGTGTCCTGCTGACATGGGTGTACCGATGCTCATCGAAATGGAATTCTTCTGTGCTTTCGATTGGTTCCACCCTCTCCTCACTGTTGACCCGAGAATCCAGGTCTACTTTCGCTTCCTTTGGGACCTTCTCAACATTATTCACTATTCGTCTAGGAGGAGACTTGGGTCTTTCTCTCAAATTGTCCGCATAGCATCTACGAGCAGTCGGTTGGTCTACGTGCACCGTGATTATGTCCCTGAGGCTGACAAAAACTTCATGGCCAAGTGATATGTTGAGACTACTGCACCAAGCGTATTCAACGAGGGTCTCCCTAGCAAAATATTATAAGAGGTGTGAGCATCAACAATAAGGTATCAAATTTTTACCATTCATGTTACCATTCTTGCCCCGAACTTGGTGAACAAGTCAACGTAGCCTTTCGTATTCACTCGCTCCCCTGAAAAGCCCACGATCGGCTCTGAGTATTGTTGGATCTCCCCTTCTGGAATTTTCAGCTTTCTGAAAGTGCCCCAGTATAGGATGTCCACCGAACTACCCGGGTCCACCAGGGTTTTCCTGACCGCGAAGTCCTCGATCTTTACTGATATCACCATTGGGTCGTCATGTTGGGGGTCGATCGCTTGGAAATCGTCATCTCGGAACGTGATGGGTGGCATGTGCCGCCTGGGAGATACTGTCATGGTATTGACGCTCTGAATCGCTCGCACATACTTCTTTCTTGTGGACGTAGTGGCCCCACCTCCTGCGAAGCCTCCTGAAATGTAATTAATTACTCCTCTCAATGGCCTTTCTCTCGTATCCCGCTCATCATCTTTTTTGGGTTCGGCCCTTCTGTGGGTGCCTTCTCCTTCCCTCTCTCGGTACCCCGATGTCCTTCATGGTTGCTCCTCGTAGCGTTTTTCTCGTTCTCCCCTTGAAGAGAATCCCCCGCCTTCTTGTTTTACGAATCTTCTTAGGTGTCCCGCTTGTATCAGTTCCTCGATTTTGTCTTTCAAGGTAAAACATTCTTCTGTTGTATGCCCATAATTTCGGTGATAGCGCCAATGCTTGGTGGTATCGGCGTTTGGGGGAGTCGGGGCCCTTCGAGGGGCTGTTATTAGATCGGTGTTCAGTGCTTCTTCCAGAATTCTGGCTCTGTTGGACACGATGGGCGTGTACCTACTGTATTTCAGCTGCCTAGAGTCATTGAACCTATGGCCGGATCGGGGTGCCAATGTTCGCGCTCTATCATGGTGCCTCTTCTCCTGTGCGTCCGGTCGAGTTGTATTGCGGAATTCTTTCAGTTCCTCCATCTGCATGAATTTGGTGGCCTTAGTCCGAAGCTCATCCAGATTGTTCACGGGCTTCTTGCATAGACTGTCAACGAAAGGGCCAGGCTTTAGTGCTGTGATGAGGTGGTGCATGGCGACCTCAGGATTTAAATTAGAGATATTAAGGATATCTTCCCAAATCGTTCCATAAACTCCCGCAAAGACTCTCCTTTTTCCTGTCGTATATTTACCAATGCCAGAGAAGTAAGGTGGTGTGGCTTACTAGTGGCAAACTGTATGACGAAATGGGTGGTCAACGTATCGAAACAGTCGATAGAGTTGGGTGGTAATCGTGTGAACCAATTGAGTGCAGACCCTTTTAGGGATGTTGGGAAAACACGACAGAGGATTGCGTCGTCCGAAGTATACAATCCTACCTGGGTGGTGAAGACGTCCACGTGCTCCTCCGGATCAGTAGTGCCATCGTACTGGCTCATAGTCAACCCCTTCCAGCGTGCGGGAAGTTCCGCTTCCATGATCCTGTCCACGAAGGGGTGGCGTCTGGCTGCTCTGGGCCTTGCTTCTGTTTGGTTGGTGGTGGTTTGTGCTCGGGACTCGTCTCGTCCAGTACCGTCCCCTCCCTCTTCACTGCTACGGGATTCCTCCCTTTGGGGGGGATTCTGCTCAATTTGCGCTCGCATCCACTAGTTCTTCTCTCTTAGGGCGTTTAATTCTTCCTCGTTCTTGCGCCTTAATTCTTCCAATTGGCGGTTCATCTCTCGTTGCATCTCTGCTACTACTGAATTTTGATCGACTACTGCTCTTGTCAACACCATCCTGCTTGAGAATTGTCTGGCCCCACGGTGAGCGCCAATTGTACCTGATCGGTACTATTTCGGTGCGGAACCAGACGATCTCAAGAACCCTCTGTGTCGAACCTCCTCCTGTTCCTCCTTGGACTCCTCATGGATCTTCCTGCCGTCTGCACTCCGGGGGTGGGGGTACCTGTAGGCACTCTGACGCTCAAGTCAGAGAGTGATTGATATGGGGTGTAATTGGTTAGCGAGAAAAGCGTACCTTTACCTGTTCACTAGGCCTTAATTTATACTAATTTCTTAATGGACCTGTTATTAATATTTGCGGGCCGTTTGTATTCGAGGATCGATTCCTTCCCTTTCCGACTGAGGTTGCACGCATCGGTTCTTTCCTTCTTGGCTGAAATTGTTCTTCTGTGTTTTTGATAAAGATCAGTTCTTTCCATTCTAAGGTTTGTCCGTCTGTACTTTTGTCAAAGATCCATTCCTTCCTTTTTCGGGTTTGGCCGTTTGTACTTCTCACATATCAACTCCTTCCTTTTTGGGGTTTGGTTGTCTGTACTTCTCAAATATCAACTCCTTCCTTTTTGGGGCTTGGCCGTCTGTACTTCTCAAATATCAATTCCTTCCTTTTTGGGGTTTGATTGCACGCTGCCCCTCTGTACCACATGTTTCGCCTACTACCCCTTGGGCCGGGATGTACTCGGCCAAGAAGGCTGGGAAGTACCCGACCACTACGCTTATTGGGCTACCAGCGTTGCGCTAGATCCAAGCCCCCGTGGTTGGGCCAAAGTGTGGGGATGCTCCTACTTAGGCCAGGATGATCCTGGCCAGTTTCCCCTTGCTGGGCCGGGATGTACCCGGCCATACACTAACACTTTCAAATATAATTTTCATGTTATTTGATACAATAGTATTTACTGTTTAAGAATTATAATAGTGAAGTAAATGAAAATCATAAACTACAATTTATTTTTAAAATAAATGCAATTCTAAATTTTTCAACAAACAAAATTGAAATAAAGCTCATGCTTCAATAAATATTTATTAAAGTTTAATAAGTTAAATCCATGAATGAAAGATATTCGTTTGCTTCGTCATTCCAGGACTTTGTCCCACGTCTTAAAAATTTCAGATTACAAAAAAGATTTATAATTTAAAATTAAAAGAATACATAATGATAACTAACAAATATTTTTATATAAATATTAATAGTTTCTCCTTTTTTTATAGACAAAATTAGTTATTTTTTAATTTTTGTTTTAAAAATAATATTACATATTACAATTTTTTTGAATCTGATTAATTAATAATTTCTTATTAATAAAAAATGAAAATAAAATTATTTACAAATACATTTATTTACCAAATTAAAAATTAAAACTTTTTTTTTACTTGGCTTGCTAGATATGCTTTTTATACTTTTCAAAAAAAATATTTTTCATCTTCCAAAAATTAAAAGATGTTGAGGAGAATAAAAACAACTTTTCAGTTTCTTTCAACACTACTTTCAACATAAAAAATTGTCTCTTTCAACACATCTTTATAATTAATTAGCATTAATTATGAAGAAACCAACAACTTTTTTAGTGTATCAATACAATGTTATATTTAAATTTATTGTATTATAATTTTAAATGGAAAATATTTTAAAAAATCTACATACCTTCTTGAAAAAGTTTTATACGGGGTCCAAAAATCTTCTCACATTTCCATAGAGTAAAAGTCATTTTGAATGACCAAATTCTCTAATAGTATCTAATCTAATATATAATTATATACAATTGCAAAGCTAACAATACTGTTTTGAGTTTTAATGTGCGTTGTCCCAAAATATACATAATTGGTGGTCTTCATAATTAATATTTTGAAGTAAATATGATAAAATAACAACTTTAGAAACTTTTACAAAGTTTCTTGGAGAAGGTAGCTAATTTTGATAAAATAAATCTAATTAAAAATTATAATATAATAAATAAATTAAGATTTTGTGTGGAATTTACGGATATTACACGACTAAAATGTTTTGTAGCATCGAGAGTGAATACTTTAAACTATAACATTAAATCTTATTTGATAAGATAATATTTATTATTTCAGAATTTTTATAGTGAAGTAAATGCAAATCATAAACTACATTTGATTTTTATAATAAATACATATTATAAAGGCATAATCCAAGTTTTTAAATTTTTGAACAAACCAAATTAAAATAAAGTTCTGACTCCATGAATTTGTCTCATTAATGATAACATAGACTTTTAAAAAGTTCAAAGTAGAAGAAAGATTTATAACTAACAAATATTTTTTATATAAGTATTAATATTTTCTCCTCTTCTACAGAAAAATTATGTATTTTATTAATTTATTTTAAAAATAGTCATTACATATTACATTTTTCTTAAAATCTGATCAATTAATAATTTCTTATAGGGATGGCAATTAGGGCTTGGCCCGCAGGCTCGCAGAAAAAACGTGGGGTAGGCCAGGATATTGAGCCCACAAGCCCGTGTGGGCCCGACCCGCATAGGCCTGCGGCCCGCGCGGGCCGGCCCGCAAACTCGCATAAAATTAAAAAAAAAAACTTGCACTTGTGTATATTAATTACTTCTTTTATGGACTCTTGCATTAACGTTTCAAATTCTTGTATAACTGGAAAAGACAAGTATTATGTAATTTTTAATGTGCTAAAATTTAAAGAATACATTGTGTATGTCATAGTATGAATATGATGAAAATGTTGAATTATCAATTTATCATCTAATTCTCCAAAGTCTTTACTTAATTTTGTGAACTTCTTAAAGTTTTCCAATTTTTAAACATTGAAAGTTTTATCATAAAAATTAAAAATTAATAAATAAATAAATAAATAAATAAAAAAGTGGGCCAGCCCGCGGGCCCGCAGGCCAAAGAGTATGTGGGGCGGGCCAGTGTTTTCAGCCCACATAAAGTATGTGGGGCGGGGCGGGCCAGCCCGCATTGTGCGGGCCTAAACGGGCCGGGTCGGCCCGCATTGCCACCCCTAGTTTCTTAATAATTAATAACAATATTAATAAATGCAAATAAAATTACTTACCTTAAATATATTTAATTACCAAATTAAAAATTAAGACTTTGTTTTTTTTACATAGCTTACTGAAAAATATATTTATATTTTTCAAAATCTACTTTTCATTTTCCAAAAATATAAAGATGTTAAGAAGAATTAAAACAATTTTCCGGTTTTTTCCAACACTACTTCCAATGTATATTCTTTTAACCTCTCAAAGAACTTTTCAGTTTCAACCTACTTCCAAGATATTTTTTACGGCTTCTTACAGATGAATGTCTTTGTCATTAAATAACATTAAATATTAGAAACCAACAACTTTTTGTGTTTCTCATTGCAATGTTATATATGAATTTATTGTATTAAAATTTTAAATGGAAAATATTTTAAAAATCTACCTACCTTTTTAAGAGAGAGTTTTATACAGTTTTCAAAAATCTTAAATTTCAACTAGCTTATTGAATAAACTTTATAAATCAACATTTACGTCTTTCAATATAAATGTCAAAAATATAAAGAATAAATGGAAAACTTTTCGTCTTCCAAGAATTTTTCATTTTGAATTATGACTATTTATTATGAACAACAACAATCATGATTTGTGGGACTCAATGAATCATGAAGTATCAATCAAACACATAATCATAGTTTAAGACATTCACGAAAAATATTATTTATCAATTTTAAGTATATAAAAAATATAAAATTTTATATCATCATGTTGTTTTTTGAGATGTTATATGCTTCTTTATTTATCGCTAATGATTAATACAAAATGAAAAATCTTTTTCTATTAATGTGCTTGAAAACCGATTGATCGAATATTACTTATTATGGTTGTATTCTTAACTTTATATTAATTATGGTTTTAAAATATTGCATTGGAAACCAAAATCTTCTTCTATTAATGTGTTTGAAAACTGATTGATCTAATAGTACTGATTATGGTTGTATTCTTAACTTTATATCAATTTATGGTTAAATTTAAATATTAATTTAAGAATAAATTTATATTTATGTAGGATTAATGTAATATTATCATTTTATATTTTTATATAATATTACATTACATTGAATTTACATTGGAAACTATTTTTTTTCATTTAATGTCCTTCGAAACTGAACTTTTCTTATAGTTGATTTTTTTAAACATCAAGCAGTACATAATATTAGGTAATATATTCCTTCCGTGTGTTTTTAAAATAAATTTCAAAATTAATTCATTGAAAATAATATCGTTTTTAAGTTGTGAAAAATTAATCATAATACATATAATAATATTAATAAACTTTCGATTCAAATTTGAAATCGTAACAGACAGTAAAAGAAAAAGAATGTGATAACAAAATTAAATTTAACATTTAAAATGAAAATATATACAAAAAGTTAATTTTTGTAATAAATACTTTAATTTTTTGATAAAAATATATAAATTCAAATATTCAAAAACTTTGATGACCCATAATGATATAATAATATATTATAAAATATAATAATCTATAACTATATATAAAGGGGATTCCCTCTTTTGTGTCCACATTTCATAATTCCAACTTTACCCTTTATAATTTAATTATTTATTAAATTTTTAAAATTTAACGGTTACTTTTACAAGTTTTTATAAAATTATTTACTTATCTCCTTTTTCTTTTTTTCTCTTACTATTCATCAACAGTTATTTTTCTCTTATTTTCTCCGTACATTTTATTTTATTTTTTATAAATATACTTTTATTTTGTTATTTTGTTTATTAAATTAATAACATTACAATATCATCAATTATTAATATAATTCAAAAAATGCGTACACACAGGCGCGATAGCGCCTGTGTTTACACTAGTATGTAATAATGTAAATATAAAATATAATAATGTTAATATAATTAAAATATAAGGTAAAAAATAAAAATTATAAATTTTTTAAACTTTTAAAGATATGGAAATAATTAACTATTTCAATTTCAATATTATTGCAAGATTAAAATTTATATATTGTGAAAATGGGAATTCGAAATATATACATTAACATTTTCTCTAAAAGCAATTACTAAACTGAAACTTTAGAATGAAAGTGGTACTATTTGACTAATTAAACCAAAAATTTACCAATAAAATTTAAATTTTAACATTCAAAAAAAAATTGTAAAATAGTGTAGATTTTTCAATAGATTCTTATAATGTCTCTGAACAACTTTCAAATATTTTTAACTTATAAGAAAGGTTCGTATTTTATATATTATAAAAATATGAAAAATGATAAATTAAAAAATTTAATGGAAATACATTAATATTTACAATTAAAAACAATAAAAGTTAAAAATATGATATAGAAAATAAACAAGTAATATAATATTTAAGAACAAAAGCTCTATGGTTCTTAATAATATAATAATATATTAACATATTAGTCCTAATATAATAATAATAATAAAAATAATTAAAATATGGTGTAAAATAATAAATAAATAATTGTAAAATTTAAATATGAATTTTTAAATCTTTTTAAATAATTTTCACATATTTTTGACATTTTACACAAACTTAAACAATAATTTAAAAAATAATTTTTATAACATAGACATTGGTATATCATTACAAATTAAAATTATACATTCTTAAAATTTTTAAAGATATAAAAATTACTAATGATCTCAATTTCAATTTTTTTTCTAAATTAGAAAATATATTGTCAAATTTGAAATTCAAATATATAGTAATAAAGTTTGAATTTAAATTATAAATTTTAAAAGCTATAAAGTATGGGAGCAAAGTTAAAATTTGAAATTCAAAATCCAAAATAATTGTGAGAAAAGGACTCCAATAGAAGAGTCTATCAAACGTCTAACCTTTGTATTTTTGCATAGTGTATTATTTATATTTGTCTACATAGTCTACACTTTGTAAGTTTTGATTGTTTACTATTTATATTTTGTTTGCAGTCTAACATTTGTATCTTTAAAGAATCTATTATTTATATTTAGGTGTAATTAGTCAGATAATACTCACTTTTGTTTGGTTATGTCAGTTTCATATCCACTTTTAAAAAGGTGTCAATTGGGTCCTAACTTTGGAAAAGATGTGTTTATCAGCCCCCTTTGAGAAAAAAATTATTAATGCCATTAATGATATCGATATTTAAAATGACTTACAAGAGTGAAAGGAACCTAATTGAAACATTTTTTTCAAAAGTTGGGATTCGATTGACACATTTTTAAAAGTGAGTACCAAACTAACACATCTGAAGAGAGTGAGTACTATCTGACTAATTAAACATTACATTTATATGCACAATCTATCATTTGTAGCTTTATATCGTTTACTCTTCACATTTTTTGTATCGTCTAATGTAACTTCCAAACATTTTACATAATTATTCCTAGAAGCAAAAGAACTTTACTCGATACTTTTAAAATTTAAATAGTGAAACTAGACACTTTATCCACCCCTCTAGCTATAGAAAGAAGTTTTATATGTATGAATGAAGTCATTTTCTATCTAGGAGTGCTTTGTAACACTAAAATCTCCATATTTTATTTTCGAGAAACGTAATTGTAATTCAATATTAATTTAAAAAAATTATTTCAACTAATTAATTTAAAACGACAATAACTTATTCAAATTGATGTGTTGAAAATTAATATTATTTTTTAAATGGAAAATGGTATTTAAAGTTCTATTAAATTAGACTTTCAACTTTTTTTTAAAGTGATTTTTAAATTTTACATAAAGTGATTTTTTAAATTTTTTTGGGCTAAATATTTGAAATTACTTGTCATATCTTAAATCAAAAACTTGAACTCCAAGTTCTATTATATTAAACTTCCATCTTTTGAATTATAAAATAGGTAGTTCATTCAAATTTTAAGTAAAGTGATTTTTAGTTTTTTTTTTTATGTTAAATATTTGTTGTCTATTATTATAGTCAGTCATTATGAAGAAAAACAACCTATCATCTAATACTTTAACTAAAATAATATACTAATAATCGATTATTTTAAATAAATATAAACTTAAAAATACCCATTCAATCATATTAAATTTAAGAAGAAAATGTTGTTAAATCTATCAACCTTTATATTCCAAAATAATTTACATGATGTATAAAAGTAAACTTTTTGGTGATTAAATAAATGTTATGCATTGTATTTTTATTTGAATTTATGGTTAAAATATGTTATTAAATATTAATTTTTTTTGTAAATATCCGCAGGTACCTGTGGATTAGAGATGGCAAATAAACCCGTCCCCGTGGGTATTGCCCGAACCCGTCCCCGTTTTGACGGGGAATCCCCGCATTGACTGGGTATGGGTATGGGTATGGGGAATCCCCGACTTTTTCAGTTGGGTATGGGGATGGGTATGGGGATGTACATATACCCGCCATAATACCCGTCCCCGCCATATCTTCATTCTCGTTTAAATTATTAAAATATTCACAATTAATCAAGTAACCCATATATATATATATATATATATATATATATATATATATATATATATATATATATATTCTATTTTTTATTTCTTTTAATTATTTCATTTGTCATTAAACTCATTCTCATCTCCAATATATTTTTTATCTATATATATATATATATATATATATTCTATTTTTTATTTCTTTTAATTATTTCATTTGTCATTAAACTCATTCTCATCTCCAATATATTTTTTATCTTATCATAACCTTTATGTAATTATGTTAAAATAATGTATGTTAATAAAAAAATTATGCCTTACATTTGAATATTTATATTATTTTTTAATATTTTTATTTATTATAAATTTTCCTTTCACATGAGAATGTTTATACTCTCAATTTAAGGTAATATAAAAAAATTCTTTACTTATTATTATTATTATTATTATTAATTTTTGTTTAATTGAAGAACTCTTTTGTTTCATTAAAGTAATTTTCGTTA
The DNA here is from genome assembly GCF_004118075.2 of Vigna unguiculata. Taxonomy (NCBI): domain Eukaryota; kingdom Viridiplantae; phylum Streptophyta; class Magnoliopsida; order Fabales; family Fabaceae; genus Vigna; species Vigna unguiculata. The sequence goes on from NC_040288.1 coordinate 27,847,332, forward strand.
TTTTTCAACCATTAAGTATATATGTTGATATTTGAAAAGTTTTCTTAGTTCTCTGAGATATTTTTCGTCTTATCATACCTTAGTTATACATTTGATTTCCTTTGTGTGATTTTTTTCGATAGTCTCTCAAATTATTTCTAAAACACACATTTGTTAGTTTTTTAATATTTTTATTTATTGTTTTTATTTTCATCATGTAGAATAATATATCATAATGTAATTGTTTCACTTTAAATTCTGTTTGAAGTGGTTAAAATTATATATATATATATATATATATATATATATAATGATATTTAGGAATAGTATATGATAATTCACTACAAGAAAAAATGAAATGGTGACTGATTTAGTCAGTAACCCATATCAGTCACTATTTTTCGTCATTGGTGGTAGTAGTTGATTTATTGTCTAAATTAGTGACTGATTCAATGATCGAATCGGTACTTGATTTAGTGACCAATTTAATTACTAATTTATTTGTAATTTAATGATAAATTTTTTGGTCACTAATGATATTTCTATTTATTTTTAACCACTTCAAACATAATTTAATAATTAGTTCTCTAAGGTTTTTTTCATTTTATCATACCTTAATTATACATTTGATTTCCTTTGTGCGATTTCTTTCGATAGTCTTTCAAATTATTTCTAAAACACACATTTGTTAGTTTTTTAATATTTTTATTTATTGTTTATTTTCATCATGTAGAATAAAATATTTCGATATATTCTATCTAATTATTTGTTATTTTATAACTCACTATTAATCATACTGTAATTTTTTTACTTTAATTGTATAAATAACTTTTATTTACTACAATATAAAAATTTAATGTAATTTCTATGAATATTTTTTTGTCACTATGCAACATATATTGAAGTTCAAAGATACAAAATCTATGTCAAAATTTTATTATTATGTTTATTATTTGTTTTTTGTGTTATTTTGATCAAGTGATGTATTATAACTTTTTATTAGTGTATAAAAAAGAGATTCATTATAATTTAAAAAATTGAAGTAAACAAATATTTAAAATATATTTTAATTTGAATATTTGTTCTTTGTGTCATTTTGATCAAGTGATATATTATAACTTTTATTAGTGTATAAAAAGAGATTCATTAGAATTTAAAAAATTGAAGTAAACAAACATTTAAAATATATTTTAATTTGAATATTTGTTTTCCTTTTATACTTTTTTGAAATATTTTTTAATTTTATCAACTAAGTTCATTAATGTTGTAGTTTGCAAATTTAATAAATGTTTTGGTTCACATGAAATTTTATTTGGTATTCTAATATAAAATATAAACAATTATAATTTATTTTAATGTATTTGGCATCGAAGAAATCCTCCTAATATTGAATATTTCATAATATTATGTTTTCTTTACCGTAATTTTTTTTCTTTTATAAAAATTAATATTGAAGCAGTTAGAACATGGGTACGGGTATGGGTACGAGATTATACCCGTTACCCGGTGGGGATGGGGATGGGAAAAAAGTTTGATACCCGTTGGGTTTGGGTATGGGGATGGGGATGAATTTTTTATGCGGGGATGGGTATGGGATAGTGAAACCCGTCCCCGCCCCGCCCCGTTGCCATCCCTACCGTGGATATTCGCGGATATTAAAAAATATGCGGGTACTCGCATAATGGATATCCACACGGATATGAGTACGGGTATGAGACAAATATTTTTTTCAGCGGGTAGGGTACATGGGAACTACTACCCGTACCTTATCCTCCCCGTTGACATCCCTAATCTTAGTATCTCGAGTTTTAACAAGAATATTATTTATAGAAAGGCCTTAATAGTAAATTAGTATCTATTTTTGATGAATTTGTTCAATTTAGTACTATTTTTTTCTTATTTAATCAAGTTTCAATTTTTGTCAAGTTTTGTCAATTTAGTTCTATTTTGCAGCGTCGTTTAAATAGTTAACATCATAGGAGGGTGGAACACTTCGTTTGAGGTGGCCTCTGACGTATCCTGTTTTATCACTGACATGTGTCTTCCTTCTCATTTTCATAAAACACACTTCATGTTCTCCAGTGATCCAACTTCACACTCAATTTTCTTCCTTCAAACAAAAAAACCCATCTTTACATATTCATCTTTTCTCAACACTAAACCACCCATCATCAACACAAAACACACATAAACTTTCTCTACATTATCTTCCTTTCCATAAAATCAACACACTACTCTCAACCGCAATCAACTTCATCTTCTTCCTTAATCAATTTCCAATTCAGAATGAATCGACCAACACATAATCACACACAAACAACTACTTTTTCTCCTTTAAAAAAACCCGCTTTACTCCTATCTCAAAACAAGTAGATTAAACTCCCTTTTTCTATCTCTCCTCATCCCCATAGCCTAACCAAAGAGCATGTAACTACACATTCCCTCATCTCATTCACCTTATATCCAATCAAACACAGCATCATTAGAAATCAAAGAGCAAAGCTATAACAAGAATAACATTCCAATGAAGCACCGACTGTGGCAATTGATTGTCGTCGATGGCTACTCTAGTAATAAAAGGAGGTGATGGAGGTTGTGGGTTTAGGAAGCAATTGTGTCTGCCTGTGAAGGGGGAGAATATGGTGGCATTGACATTCGTTGGCAACGTCTCTAACGGTGATGGCGGGGCAAATAAAAGATTTGAGCGACAAGGTGATTATTTTAATCGATTATTTGAAATAAATATAAACTTAAAAATACTGATTCAATCATATTAAATTTAAGAAGAAAATGTTGTTAAATCTATCAACCTTTATATTCCAAAATAATTTACATGATGTATAAAAGTAAACTTTTTGGTGATTAAATAAATTGTTACATTTGTTTTATATTAGTTTTAAATTTTTTGGATAAGATTTTCTCAAAATTTTGTTTCCAGTTTTATATTCTCGCTGCAACTAACCTTTCTTCTGGTTGCTTTTTCAGCCTCGGAGAAGAAATTTTCTGGAAGGGGTCTTCTGCTTTTAATCCAATAAGCTTGCAACAAAGCATTCCCAATTCATCCAATGTATGAATGATGAAACTGACCACTCTCCACATCTTCGCTTAACCCAATTCAAATATTAAAAAGGTGAAGGTTCAATATCAAATCAATCACTATATATATTTCAGACCCTGGATGATGCGATCAAGTGCTGCTAATTGCTTCAATTCCCCCTACACCTTATGGGTTGCTTATTAGGGACATGACTTCGTTTGAAGTAGAAGAAAGCAGTCAATGACCACACCACACACAGTCTAATATTATGTTCCAGCACCTTAACGCCCCCGTTTGGGTTACAAGCCACCACGACCTGGCTCGGCAATACCTCTTGTGAGTCAAAGGCTTATAAGTCCTTTATCTTCGGTTAACTGTGCGATGTGGGACTTCCAAAGAAAAGAAGAGGTATGCTACTTGGCTACGTTTTCGATAACTTTGAGTCTTTTGGTACACTAAATTTGTCTCCACTGGGGTTGGCAGATTCTAAATCTAAATCAACACGAGTTCTCCTGCTGAATTTTTAGGTTTAGAAGCAGTAGTGGTGGCATTTGATGAGGAAATTGACTCATTAGAATTAGATATTATTGGCTCAGGGTGTTTGTCTCCAAGTGAAAACTTCTTCGCTTTCTTCGCTTTCTTTTGGACAGCACCACTGGAATACTACCAAACATGATACAATTCTCGATGTCATGATCAGCCACAACCTGCTATCAAATCATGAAAATTAAAAACAACAGATCTGTAATCGCAAAATGCAGCAGAGAAAGCCTAATACTACAATTTTTATTTAATCCTACAAGCCAACAAAGCCAAATTAAGGTACAGGTTTCGTTCATTATTTCTGTTTTGTGAAACAAAAATAATGGTTCATTCATCAAGTCACTGAACAATGACATAAGACTATTGAATCATACATGGTTTTTGCGGACAGCAGAGACTGCAACAGATGGTGAAGAGTTGGTGGTAGAATTCACAATTTTTCCCATCTTGTTGGAACCCATGAATGGAATTTGGAGAAAGATGCGGTTGCAGATTGGTGACTGAGGAGATTGAAAGTGAAATAGTAACTTAAGAGAAATGGGGAGTGAAACAAGCATGGATGCTATTAAAAACAACCAGTCATCAAACACCTTTGGTTTGATTCCTATCAGATGTTACTTGATACATCCAATGATATGTAACTGTGACTTAGTTAAGATTGTAAATATCAATAGTTTTTTGGGAAAATATTAGGTTTGTAACTGTAACATACACCAGACATAAATTTTATTGTAATCAATAGTGTTTCCTCACAGGATTTAAGGAAGTGGCCACTTATATTGAAATTGAAGCAAGCAACTTATGGACTTTGGTTTGATGGTGATGATTCGTATGCAATTTACAGCTCTATTACACTTCCACACAACCTTTCCATCTAAAAGAACTTTTAAAACTAAAAACAGTTTAAAATTTTGATTTTATTTAATTTATTTTGTAATCCTTTTCAAATAATTTATGAAAATAATTTATTGGGTTTATATACCAAGAGAGAGTGAAATTTATAGGATTACTCTTAAATATTGAATTACTCTTAAATAGAATTACTTAAATTAAATTAAACTATAAGCTATGATATTAAAAAATGAAATGTTTACTTGTAATAAACCAAACATCCATATATACTTCATACAATATAACAATGTAGAGTAGTTCAATTTGAGTTAGTTCACTCTGCCCTAATTAAATTCAATTTATTTAAATTATTATACAATTTAACTCAATTCTTTTATAACACTTATATGATTTGGTTCAATTTTATGGTAATTCAAATTGGTGCATTTTGTCCACTCCGATGAGCATCGGTTGAAAGAAAATTATTATTTATTATTTCATACTAATATATACATTTCATATTTAATATAATAATCAGTACTATTAAATTGTAATTAGCTTTTTTTCAAGAAAGAAGGAACCTGTAAGTTGAAGAACTCTGATGTAACGTTATCCTATCTCAGGGAATCATGCCAAAATGACATTAAGTCATGGTTAAGTGAAAAAATAGCTTAGTGTCAGATAGATTGACCTAAATCATACAGACACTATAGTATGACAAAAGTTTAATTTCTTGTCTTGATCTGATGATTCATAAACATCATTGGTAACTTTGATCGGTCAATTCTTAATCATCTTTTGTAGCTTGATTGGATGATACATGATCATCTTAATTGTAGTTTGATAGTTTGATCGAATGATACTTGATCATCATTACCTTGATTAAATGATACTTGTTCATCTTTAGTTTGATTAGATTATACTTGATCATCTTTAACATGATTGGATGATACTTGATCATCTTTAACTGGAATGAATGATGCATGATTATCTTAATTGTATATTAATAGCTTGATTAAATGATACTTGATCATTTTTAGTTTTATCAAATCATACGTGATCATCTTTAGCTTGATCGAATGATAGTTGGATCATCTTAATTTGATAGTCTGATGGATGATACTTGATCATCCTTAGATTGATCGATGATACTTGATCATCTTTAATTTGAAAAATTAATACTTGATTATCTTTATTTTGATGTGATAATATTTGATCATATTTAGCATGATTGGATGATATTTTATCATATTTAATGGTCGTGTTATAATCATCTCTTGAAAAATTTAAAAATATCCAAAATCTACAATTTCTTATTTATTTATGTCTAAGAACCTTTCATACTAAATTTGCAAAGTGTATATATATATATATATATATATATATATATATATATATATATATATATATAATATAATCAACTGTAATAAAAATTGATAATAACTTGTTGAATAATCATGTTTCACCTTTCCATCTTGTGATGTTGTATTCCTAGTGCCCCTAGTTTGTTAAAAAATGAGTTTCTATATAGAAATAAACAAATAAAAATGTGACAATAGACAAATTATCTGATGTAAAAAATGTTCTAAAAAAAAAAACTCCCAAATTAGAACATTTAATGTATTTTTTTTCTTTTACTTATGTTATATATATAGAGAGAGGCAGAGCATTATAGGAGTAGGGAGGGTCTAGTTCCTCCCAAATATTTTTGATTTTTTTCAAAATTATATATCTATTTTTGGAATTTTATTTTTATTTTTAAATTTTGAAACTATAAATAGTATATTTTAGAAATTGATGATAATTAAATTGTGTCTTTTTATTTCATTTATAAAATACAACATTTAATGTTAATAAATAATAAAACATTAAATCCAATATAATAAAAAATTAAAAAAATATTTAGGTTTAATTAGTCTTCTAGTATCTGTTTTCGTCTAAAATCATCAAATTACGACTAAATTTAAAGTAAAAAAACTGGAAGACCAATTTACATTTTTTGAAATAATAACCAAAAGAGCAATTAAATTTGAAGAAAAATGAAGTTAGACACATACTCATTATGTTTGCTCTCATTTCTCATTTGTTTCCTTCATTTCTCCAAGAAAAATATATATAACTCTCTCTTGTCTTACTTGATGATGAAATATTAGTTTAATAGTTATTAAAATTATTTTTTATCTCATGAGCCTTTTGTATACTTAATTTTTATGATTATAGAAGAAAAAAATAATGTATTATGTATTTTTTTATAACTGATTTTTAATTGTGACTTGATTATAATATATTTTTCTTCTAATACTTATGTCTCTCAATATTTTATTAGATTACGATAAATTATTTTTTAATATATTTTAAAAAAAAACATATTGATGAAGAATAGCATAATGGATTCATTTTGTAGAAGTGGTATAAGGAAAGCTACAAGTGAAGATGAAAACAAGTTAAATTATACTTCTTCACATCTTTTAAAATATTTAAAGCACTATACTAATAATACAATCTAATTGTTTTATAGAAGACTCATTTGTTATACTAATGGTCCAATCAAATAATCAAAAAATTATATTATTCTGACCACTCTAAACCTCTTGGTCAAGATCCGTCAAAATATATATATATATATATATATATATATATATATATATATATATATATATATTATATATATATATATATATATATATATATATATTATATATATATATATATATATTCTATCGGTTAACCCTTTCGTGTCTTACATTTTCTGACCTATTTTATCATTTTTTAAGGGTTTTATGTTCAATTAAACAAATAACATCTAAACATTTATTTTTCGATTACTATACATTTTCGTCTTTTATTGGTATCGATTCGATTCAATTTGTGAATAATAAAATTGATACCTGGTTGAGGTTTTAAAAGTCTATAGTGATATTTCTTGAATAAAAACCTTATATTAAAAAATAGTATTAGATGTGAATATTAAAAAATGTCAAAAATGTCAAAATTTAGATACCAAGATTTTTATTATGTTTAATAAAAAGAATAAAAAGAGAAATATTATTCTTTTTGAGAGCCATGACTCTAGTTTGTTTTAGAAAACGTTAATTATAATATTTATAATTAAGTTTTCTAAGTACGAATCATTATTATTACACTTTGATCTTTTAAAATGAATTTTTTCCTCAATTTAAAATAATCAATTCCTAACTTTATATTTTATTCTCAATTGATATACGGGCCCATCAACTTTTACTTTCATTCTCCAATAACTATTAAAATTTGAAAACAACAATTCAAGATATAAAATGCAAACAAGTACTACCAATCTGAAACACAAGCATAAATAATCATTTTGCATTCCAGAACATTAAATATTAATTTAAAGAGAATTAGATGAAATTTTATTAAGTGAATAATAAACCAGAATGAATGGGATATTCATTTAGTTTGCCGAACTTTAAAGTAACACTTTATTGGTTCAAAGAAAAATATTATAAAATACATGTGTAAATATTAATTTTGAAAACTACTAAAAGAGTTATAAAACTTATAAAATACATATTTTTCCTCTAAAATATGGTTATATTTATTTTGAATCGATTTTTCTTAAAAGGACAAAAGGCGGGAAAAAATTGTTTCACAAAAATCATAACAAGATAAAATATGAAATTATTTTCATAAGAAACGAAAATCAAAAGATATATGTTTTAAAGATAAAATAACTTCCATATTGAAAATACCATTTTTTTTCATTTGGAAAGAATTCTCAAATGCAATGTTTGTGTCGGTACGAGAAGTTCATTATTATGTCAGAACAATCCAAATTAAGAATCTTTAAAAATAAAGAGTTGAATCGTACGTCAATTTTGTAAAGAACATAGTTTATATATAGCAAATTGTGAAGACTCGGTGGTTGAATCAATCCACGATTTTACTTTTATTCCAAGATCAAATTTGATAAACTCAATGATATCATAATGAATTAATTTAATTGAGATTGTAAATATGGATGTTTTTTAGAAAAAAAATGTTTTTTTTGAGATAAATCTTACAATAATTCTAAGTATCAGTCACTACATTTCAATTTAAAAACCCTTTCAAATCTTGAAAGGATTGAAATTTTTATTTTATTTGGGTTTGAAATTACTTATCAATTAAATGATAGAAATAAAATAATATAAGACACGATAATATAATATATTCATACAAAAGTTTAAAAAGATTGTGTACATGAAATTAATGAAGCATCCATAGAAGTACGTAGTATGAGATGCTAATATTTTCTTTCTAATAGGTATTCTTAAACATAGGAGTGTTTTACGTTGTTACTCTTCAAAATGCCTAATGAGATATCAGTTTTATATCCTATTAGCAGAGACCAGAGACCTCTTAAATAAGTATCTGATTATTCAAGCCCATCACATATAGTTTACTAAACAATCCAACCCATCACGGATCGTTCATCAGAAACCCAAAATTATATATTACCCATACAATAATAAATTATGTGCAATATAATTAATATTAAAAAATAATTTAGTTTATTGATTAATGCTAATCCATAATAATAACAAAATAGAGAATAATAATTTTATATAATAAAATTATATAAAATATAACATTCTCCCACTTGGATAACATTAATAAATAAATTAATTATATCAATTGCAACATAAGTACAAATACCAATTAAGAAATATAAACATGAATCACAAAGATAATATCCGATAGGGATACTTACCATATGCTTAGATTTCTTAAATAATGGATAATATATAAAATAAAAACAAACATAATAAATATGTGATCCCAAAATGGTTCATAAATTCTATATGTAGAAAGAGAAAGAGATATAATGAAATTGACGTCATTGACAAATTTACATTTCATGAAAACCATAATAATATAAAGTGTAAATCTCAAACTCCCACTAACCCAATACATCAAAAGACTTAACCACACCCATATGAGTTACATGATTTTGAAAAACTCCAACAGATAAGCCTTTAGTTAGTGGGTCTACTAACATATTTTCTGTAGCAGTATGCTCAATCTATAAGACCCGTGAAAATTAATTAATTAAATATTTAATTAATTAATAAATACGGGTAGAAAGCTCCTTTATAACATTAACTATTGTTTAATGTGACATGGAAAAGTGCTAGCTCATGTGGTTGAGAGTTTTGGGCTTTGTGGGTTTTAATTCCTCTTCAATGTTAATCATTTGGTAATTTTCCAACCCCCTTGGCCCATTCTGCTAGACTTTTCTTTACCCCTTCACATTCATACCACAGCTATTAGTTAGCAAAAATAAAGCTTATTCTTTGCCCACCAAGGTTTGAACCCATAAGGTGAGGTTTGGGTGCGTAAAGGGGCTGAACTGAGAGGAAGTCTGTGGCACATCATTGGCAAACCAAGGAAAACCAATCTTCTTCCCAATTTCAATCAAATTTTCAGGTTAGGGGAGTTTATCCTAATTTTCGTGTTGTTATTTTAGGTGTATGCATTGGGTAAATTTGTATGTCATGGAACCCGTGTGGTATGTGCTGTGATTCAGAATCTGATTGGTTGAGATTGTGTGCAAAGCCTTGCTATTGTGATTAGAGGGAGGGTTTTGGTATGGAATGGGTAGATATGATTTAATCTCGAGTTGGGTAATCTGAATGGATGAAATAGGACCAGTTTTGATGATTATGGACATTATTTGTGCTTGGTAATGTGTTAATTGTGTTTTGGTATTGTTGGTGCTGCAAATTGGGCAAAGTGGGGTGATTCGAGTGCTTGAACAGACTCAAGAACCTGCAAGTCTCGCCCAAGCGGGTCCTCCTCGCCTAGGCGAGAGTTGCAGAGTCTCACAATGGGTCCTGATTCGTGGTTCTCGCCTAGGCGACCAAAAAAAGGGTTGAGCGACAAGGTCTCTCACTCAGGCGAGAGGCACTCGCCTAAGCGAGGTCGCGAGGAGAACCTGGAAGTTTTGAGCGCGATATCTCGCCCAGGCGAGATGTTTTGAGTTTTGAGCGACTGACACTCTCGCTTAGGCGAGAGTGGCTCGCCTAGGCGAGAGTGGCTCGCCTAAGTGAGTTCTCGAAGTGTGTTCTTGTGTGTTTTGTTGAAGACTCGTCTAGGCGAGGTGTTAGAGTGGTTTTGGGCGAATGTGTGGCTCGCACATGCGGGAAGATCTCACCTAAGCGAGATGACGAGTTGATGCTACTGTTTTAGGCTCACTTAGGTGAAGGGAGCTAGCCCAAGCGAGAATGAGGGCTTAGCTTGGGCGAGTGTCCCTGGCTTAAGCTAGTTTATGTGATTTTGACATGTTGTAATTGCTTGTGGGTGTGATTTGGTTACTTTATCCTAGGTATAGGAAGTATATGCATGTGTTGTGGTGTGTGGGCTTGGAGGACTAAGTCCATTAGGGGTCTGGGATGTGCTCAGTGGTTGGACACATGATGGGCATGGAACTGGTGGAGTTCCCGTCGGCTACTAATGGGCGAGGAGTCCTTAGTATGGTGATTGCATGTGTCGGACGCACGATGGGCAAGGAACTGTGATGTTCCCGTCGGCTACTATTGGGCGAGGAGTCCATAGTATTATGATTGCGTGCGTGCCAGGGTCCAAGTATGAGACTTGGATGTTTTACTACAGACGAGGAGTCTGTAGGGCAGGACTATGAGTGGGATAGGCTCATAGGGTTGGACCACGAATGAGTTAGTTTCGTGGGAGCATAGGGAAGTCCCAAGACCTAGTTCATGCGTATGACTCATGAAGGACTATGAGGTCATGGTTGGGTGATTTGGAAATTATGAGTTTTGTACTTAGGTTGTTTTGGGTTGGGAAACATGTTTATTTCATATATTTGTTTATACTTTATTGTGCATAGCTCACCGTATCTGTGTGTGTGTGGCGATGATCGGATAACTTGTTATCCGGGAGCAGATGATGTGACAGGTGGGCCAGGAGACGCATAGACTCGGAGCGGGGGCTAGCTTGGGATTTTTGTATATATATATATATATATGTAATATTTTAGTTTTGAGATAATTATGTAATCATTTCAGGAGCCATTGAGTTTTATTCCAGTTTTATGAGTATTGACTCCTGGTTTATGACAGTGATATTAAAGTTTTAAATTTCCCGTGATTTTTTTTGGAAATGGTTTTATTAAATGCGTTCTTTATTTTATTTTGGATTTTATTTATTAAATTTTCGTAATATTCCTTAGGGATGTTACACAATCTGAATTTGATAATCCAAAACTTTCTCTCTAACAAACATAAATTTTATATCAAAATGCTTTGAGCGAGTAGAACTTTTGTTGTTTTGAGATAAATGGACGACAACAGTGTTGTCACAATATATCACAAGTGGCCTAGAAATACTTTCAACAATTTGAAAGCCAGAAATCAAATTTTTAAGCCACACAACTTAACAAGTAGCTTCATAACAAGCAACATACTCTGCCTCCATAGTGGAAGTAGTTGTAAGAGTTTGTTTAACACTCTTCCAAGAAATGGCTCCTCCTGCCATCATAAAAATAAAGCCGGATGTAGATTATCAGTCGTCAGGGCAACCAACAAAATCAGAATCAGAATAACCAATGATCTGAAGTTGATCAGACTTCTTAAAGGTCAACATATGATCCTTAGTTCCCTGCAAATATCTAAAGACCTTTTTAACAATTTTCCAATGATCCAAACCTGGATCACTCAAGTATCTCCCTAAAGCATTAATAGCAAAAGCAATATCGAGACGAGTACAAACTTGAGCATACATTAAACTATCAACAACAGAAGCATATGGGATTTTTTTTCATTTCAACTCTGTCATTATCATTTTGAGGACACTAAGATTTAGAGAATTTGTGGTGTTGCATATAAGAAGCAAGAATGCATGTTAAACCTTTTAATGACTTTATCAATGTATCCTCTTTAAGACAATCCAAGAATGCCACGTGACCTGTCACAAGATATCTGAATGCCCAGAACACCAGAAGCAACACCAAAGTCCTTCATATCAAAGTGGCTATTTAACATAAATTTTGTCTCAGTCAAAAGTTCAACAGTGCTACTAGCAAGAAGAATATCATCAACATATAAGACAAGAATGATGAAATGGCTCCCATTTTTCTTCAAGTAAATGCATTGATCTGAGGCATTTTCCTTGAAGTCAAAAGAAGTGACCACCTAATCAAATTTCAAATACCATTGCCTAGAAGCTTGTCTTAGTCCATAAATAGACTTCTTCAACCTGCAAACCAAATGCTCCTTACCTTTTGTTTAGCAAAGCCATCAGGTTAAAAGATATACTAAAGCCATAACAACACGAAAAGAATCCTTAGTAGAGACTGGTGAGAAAGTCTCCTTATAATCAATGCCATCCCTCTAAGTATAGCCTTTTGCTACAAGTCTGACTTTATATTTCTCAACTTTTCCATCTAGACTACGCTTAGTCTTGAAGACCCATTTACACCCAACTGGTTTACAACCTAGTGGCAAATCCACAAGATTCCAAACATCATTATGAGCCATAAAAGCTAACTCATCATGCATAGCATTTAACCAATCATTACCATGAGAACTAGAGGTAGCCTCTTCAAAAGTAGTAGGATCATCAACATTATTTAGATCATATTCATGCTCTTGAAGATGCACAAGATAATCATCAAGTATAGAAGACATGCATACTCTTTGAGATCTCCTCAAAGAAACTTCACCAACATCATCATGAACTTGTTCATCTACTACAAGTGATGTGGCATCCATAATATCTGGAACAAATTCATTTTCATCACGGACAATTGGAATTACATTATCTATAGAAAGATAAATGGATGGCACGAGAATAACAACATGGTTTTCTCTAAGAATGATTGGTCGTGGTGTATTGCTCCCACTATACAAAACATCCTTAAAGAATACCGCACGATTAGACTTAATAACCCGCATAGAGTGAGAAGGACTGTAACATCTCAAAATTTATACCACAATGTTTTCAGTATACTAACACCTAAAAAAAATTTATAATACATTTTTTAATGTATGTTGTATCTAATCGAATAAACTATGAATATTTAAATATAAAGATTATAAAAATTTATAGGATAAAAAAATGGTTAAATAATTATAATAATTTTATTAAATATAAAATATAAAAATATAAAAATTGCATGTATATGTATAAATGACTATGCGTTATGATACATATATAGGGTTAGTTAATCATTAAATTAAATAATAATAATAATATAAAATAACTATAATATATATATATATATATATATATATATATATATATATATATATATATAGAATAAATAATATTAATGGTGGAATCTTAACGAATAACTATAATAATTATAACAATATGGATGATGCACTTAGATACATCTAAACCATTATTATTCAAAATAATAATAATAATAATAAATGATAAACAAAACACATGATATTAAAGATAAACTAGTGAGGTGTAGAGAAGATAAAATATCTTCTAAAAATAATCTATAAGTAACTTAACGAGGAACTAAACCATTAATGCTTAGTTTAATTGAAACTAATAGCAATCATGACTCCACCACTATAAAAAGTAAAAAAAAAAGACGTTGGAAGGCAGGAAATGGAGAAGAGACAAGAGTGAAGGTGTAGTGAAAAAAAAAAGAAGAAAGAGAAGAGAAAAAGATAAAAGAGAGTGAGAGCGTAGTAGCAAGGAAAAAGAAAAAAATTACATATAACCTTGGTGCATTTTCCACCACATTTTCCATAATAACTAAGGTAAGGAGATAAGACATTTATCATTCAATCTTTTGACTTTTATTTTTCCTATCTCTTCATAATTATTTTTATTTCTATATTTACCTTTAAGTGAGGTGTCCCTAACCTCATTCTAATTTATATTTAGTCCTCGTTCCTATTTATTTATTTATATTCATCTCTAGTTGTGCACTGGTCCTATTTATTTAATTTATATTTACTCTCATTTACTTATTTATATTTATCTCTAGTTACGTATTGGTCCTTTTATACTTATTTTAATTATTGATTGATCTATCTATTATTTATTTATATAATTATATGGTTTAATATTGAAATAAAATTTATGATAAATAAAGATTTGATTATTTTAGTTGTAGGTATGATCTTGGGGATTTAAACGAGTTAGTATTACTCAAGATGAGATGTTCTTGAGTTACTTTGTTGGCCATGAGCTCATTTATCCTGACCAGTCACTACAAAATTAATCAATATCTTTATAAAGTATGATAAAATTCAGTTTTATGGATTTGGGAGAATTTTCATTTAATTTTATCTTATTATGATATGTTGCATATTTTTTATGGGATATTTTTCTCACTTCCCTATTTTATGATTGTGTGTGGAAAACAAAATTTTATAATCTTATCATAGATGGCTGCTCCTAACATGTTTGATCCCTTCTTTGGCGACATTGTGGCTGTTTTCCCAAGAATGCATGGCAGACCAATGTAGTGAATAATTATGTGACATTTCAGGGAACAAGAAACTCTACTATTACTTTCCTCTCTACTCCCAATGCGCCGATTGTAATTGAAGGACAAATCAGATTTACCTTCTATTTACCCCCAACAGTCCAAGTGAACCCTATCCATAACCTTTTCCATCCACCTGTTTGAAAGCCAATATATGATGGGGAAATTGTAAATAAATAACACTCCTCCCTCTTCTAGTGTAGGAAATATAAGATGTACTAAATGGTGTGGATATAAGATACATACAGTATTGTAAATAGATGTATATGTTAATATTTTAATTATGTGATATGTTATTGTAAAATTATGTTTCAAATATTTTTATTATAATATAGAAAATAATAGAAATAAATAAATAATAATTAAAAACAATTTTTTTGTCGTCTCATTAGATGGTATCAGAGCAACTTTCCATGCGAGATCTGTGAAATGTGTTCATCATAAGGATTTTTTTTAAATGTACTAATTCATACAATTCTAGGTGGCGAACAATAGAAAGAACAATGAATTGACTGAAGCGGTACAAGTTATTAGAGACATGGCTACAACTCTATTAGGAAATCAAAGACTTGAAGGAAACCCTGAATCGTAAGGTTTAACTTATTCACAAGTGTAGATTTTTGGAAGATTTTGAGAACAACCAAATAACAAACCAAATATGTTGGACCCCAGACAAATAAAAATAAATGCAATGAGGGAAAACCTTATAATCGCCCACAATGGAGGACCCAATCCAACCAATCTTCATCAGGAAATTCTAGTAGACCTGTATATGATCATATCAAATGCTTTAAATGTAGACAAGATCATCATGCTAAAGATTGTCATCTTAAGGGACCAGTCTGTTTCAAGTGTGGGAAACCTGGTCACCTATTCTTTGAGTGTGGACAATAGAAGCCACATTTCAATCCAGCTGCAACCAAGACAAAACCTATCACAACGTGAAGAGTGTACACCATGACTGGAGCTGAAGTTGCTGAAAACCATGATCGAATTCAAGGTATGTGTTTTATTAAAGGAAAAACTTTAAATGTATTGTACGACTCACATGCAACTCACTTATTCATTTCTAATTATTGTGTTCAACATCTTAATATGTCGACTTGTTTTCTAAAAGCTAGTTTGGTTGTTTCAACTCCCACAAATGACTTTATAATGACCGATAGAGTTTGTTTAGATTGTCCACTGTTCATTGAGAATAGAAAATTCCTTGTAAATTTAATATGTCTATCTTTATCTCAATTAGATGTAATCTTAGGTATGGACTGGTTATCTTCCAATCAAGTCCTTTTGAATTGTGTTGAGAAATTAGTAATATTTCCAAACTCTGAGAATCTTTTAAAATCACCCACCAATTCAAAAAGTGAGCCTTTAATGAATGAAATTCAAGGGTACTTGTTATCTTCCATGGAAATAAAAGAAGAAGTTGAGTTGAAGAGTATAACAATTGTTCAAATTTTTCCTAAAGTCTTTCCCAATGATATTCCTGGTTTACCACCCAACAGAGAAATTGAATTTTCAATAAATTTGATGCCTGGAACTTGACCAATATCTATAGCACCATATCAGATGTCACCCTCTGAATTAGCAGAGCTGAAGAAACAATTGAAAGAGTTACTTGAAAAATAGTTCATTCGTCCTAGTGCATCACCTTGGGGAGCCCCGATTTACTAGTTAAGAAGAAAGATGGAAATTTTAGGTTGTGTGTAGATTACCATCAATTAAATAAATTTACTATAAAGAATAAATACCCTCTTCCTAGAATAGATGACTTGATGGACCAATTTCAAGGAGCCTCTGTATTTTCTAAGATAAATTTAAGGTCAGGATATCATCAAATTAGAGTAAAAGCAGAAGACATATAGAAAATTGCTTTCAGAACTAGGTATGACCATTATGAATATCGAGTGATGCCTTTTGGTGTGACCAATGCTCTTGCAATATTTATGGATTATATGAATAAGATCTTCCATCCATTTTTAGATCAATTTGTGGTTGTTTTTATAGATGACATTCTATTTATTCTAAGACTCTTGAGGAACATGAGGAACACGTTCAGATTGTCTTGCAAATCTTGAAAGAAAAGAAATTGCATGCCAAATTTTCTAAGTGTGAATTTTGGTTAGAGGAAGTAAAATTCTTAGGACAAGTGATTTCCAATAAGCGTTAGTGGATCTGACCAAAGTAGAAGCAGTTTTATAATGGGAACCACCAAAAATAGTGACTAAGATTCGTAGTTTTCTCGGTTTGGCACGATATTATAGAAGATTCATTGAGGGATTTTCTAAAATAGTTATGGCTTTAACCCAACTCACCAAAAGGACCAAGCTTTTGTGTGGATAAAAGAATGTGAGAATAGTTTTCAAGAACTCGAGAAAAGATTAACCATTTCTCCTATTATAACATTACCTGATCCTACTAGACACTTTGTTATATTTTGTGATGCTTCCAAAATGGGATTAGGTTGTGTTCTTATGCAAGATAGAAGGGTAGTGGCATATGCTTCTAGACAATTAAGAACACATGAGAAAAATTACCCAACCCATGATTTAGAACTAGCTGCCATTGTTTTTGCACTTAAGATATGGAGACATTATGTCTAGGGTGGTAAGTTCGAAGTTTTTAGTGATCATAAAAGTCTCAAATACTTGTTTGACCAAAAGGAATTAAATATGAGACAAAGGAGATGGGTGGAATTTTTGAAAGATTATGATTTTGAATTACATTACCATCCAGGAAATGCAAATGTAGTGACAGATGCTTTAAGCAGAAAATCTTCACATATTTCCACACCAATGATTCATGAAATGAAATTGTTAGAAAAATTTAGAGACATGAATTTGTCGATCACCCTAAGCCTTGATAAAATGCAATTAAATTCCATTCAGATCATTAGCAATTTACAAAAATAAATCCATGAGGCACAAGAAAATGATGAATTCATTCAAAAGAAAATGAAATTATAGGACAAAAAGATGGAGAGAATTTTGGCATAGATAGGATAGGAACTTTGAGATTTAAGGATAGGATGCGTGTACCCAACAATGAAGAAATTAAGAAAATGATTATAGAGGAAGCACATAAAAGCAAATTAAGCATGCATCCAAGCACAACAAAATGTATTAAGATCTCAAGAAAACGTATTGCTGGCCCAAAATGAAAAGGGAAGTGGCACAATATGTAGCAAAATGTCTAGTTTGTCAAAAGGCTAAAATAGAACACCAAAAGCCAGCAGGAGTGCTACAATCCTTAGATATACCTGAATGGAAATGGATAGTATAGCAATGGATTTTGTAGTTGGCTTGCCACGAACCATTCAAAAATTTGATTCTATATGGGTTATCGTGGATACATTAACAAAGTCTCCTTACTTCTTACCCATTAACATCAGGTATTCATTGGAGAAATTGATTGAATTGTACATAAGAGAAATTGTGAGGTTGCATGGAGTTCCAACAAGTATTTTGTCTGATAAGGATCCTAGATATACTTCTAAGTTTTGGGGAAGCTTACATCAGGCCTTGGGGACTAAACTCCATCTTAGCTCAGCATATCATACCCAAACTAATGGACAATCAAAGAGAACAATCCAATCTTTGGAAGATTTACTGAGAGCTTGTGTGTTAGAAGATTTTGATAGTTGGGATCAATGCTTGCCTTTGATTAAGTTCACCTATAACAATAGTTTCAATTCTAGCATAGGTATGGCACCCAATGAGGCATTATATGGGAGAAAATGTAGAACACCTTTGTGTTGGTTTGAGATCGGTGAAAATTTAGTATTAGGTCTTGACATGATTCAACAAACAACATAGAAAAGACATGATTCAACAAACAACAGAGAAAATCAAAATGATTAGGGACAAATTGAAAGCAACTCAAAGTAGACAAAAATGTTATGTTGACAAGAAAGACGACCTCTTGAATTTCAAGAAGGTGATCATGTATTCTTGAAAGTAACACTAACCACTGGAATTGGTAGAGTGATAAAATCAAAAAACTCAGTCCCCGGTTCATTGGTCCTTACCAAATTCTTAGAAAAATAGGTCATGTTGCTTATAAAATTTGTTTACCCTCGTTCCTTTCCAACCTTCATAATGTCTTTCATGTGTCTCAATTAAGAAAATATATTTATGATCCAACTCATGTGATAAGACTTGATACAATACATTAAAGAATAACCTTACATTTGACGCAATGCCCGTACAAATTATGGACAAGAAGGTCAAAGAGTTAAGAGGCGGACAAATCCCTCTAGTGAAAGTCACATGGAATGAAGCTAATGGAGATATTACATGAGAATTAGAAGAGAAAATAAGAGACTTTTACCCTTATTTATTTTAATATATATATATATATATATATATGTGTGTGTGTGTGTGTGTGTGTGTACTATACCTAGGCGGACCTAGGTAACTACACGACCAAGACCACTTAGGCATAACCCCACAAATAAAATTAGTACGTAGATAACCAGTCAAGTAGAACCATATAACGGCCCAGGCCGCCTACTGCAAAGGACAATACATAATAAGTTGATAACTCTAAACTTAGAATGTTGCAAACATGGTCCTTAGTATTAACAAACGCTAACGCAGGGCTTAGGCCAGGCCTAGGCCCATATAGGATCCAAATATTGGCTCAACCCATAAAGATGACAAGACATAATTAATAACTCTATAAATACGTGTGGACCCCAGCAATTAAGGGGTACGCTTTCATTAATTCCCTAATTAAACTATATGGCCTCGGTTTAATTGATAACTGAGGCATATAGTGCTATTTGGCCCCGATTCCCTAACACCCGAGGCCAAAGAAGCAACGACAATGGCATTTTTGAAATTTTTGGCAACCTTTTCGACTTCGGGTCTGTTTAACCGAAGCCTATAACTCCTTTTGGCACCAGTTTTTTTAAATCGAAGCCTATAAGACGCAACGACAATGCCATTTTTGAAATTTCTGGCAATCTTTTTGGCTTCAGGTCTGTTTAATTGAAGCCTATAACTCCTTTTGGCACCGGTTTTTTTTTGAACCGAAGCCTATAACGCCTTTTGGCTTCGGGTTTTCTTGAACCGAGGAATAAAAGTTGCCTGGCAAAATTGGCACTGCACCATTATATGCTTCGGTTCCTTGCCAACCAAGGCCTATAAGGCAAGGCAAAAATGCAATTCTGCACTAGTGATATCTGCCATAATACTCTCCACCTTTGTCAAACCTTACACATTTTATCTTCTTTCCTGTTTTCAACTCAATAACAGCTTTGAAAGACTTAAAAGCATCCAAGGAACTTGATTTTTCCTGTAGGAGATCTATCCATCCAAATCGGGAATAATCGTCTATAAACGTGATAAAGTACCTATATCCCCCCATGGAGGTGGGTGTGATAGGTCCACATATACCAGTATGAATAAGCTCTAACACATTGTCATTCCTGTTTGCTCCTATATTTCTTACTTTTGCGGTAAGCTTGCCCTTAACACAATCAACACAAGTATCAAAATTAGAAAAATTTAGATCATGCAGAATACCCTTGTTAATCAACCTCTCAATCCGAGGTCTAGAAATATGTCCTAGACATCTATGCCACAACATAGAGGAATTTTCATCAACTTTATTACTCTTATATCCAATAACAAAATTAACAGACATGTCATTCAGATTCAGCATGTAAAGCCCATCATATAAAACTCCTAAGCCAACAATAATTGAATTGAAATAAACAAGTTTACCATTGCCAAATTCAAAGTGTAGCCACATTTATCCAAACCTAAAACTGAAATCAAATTCCTTCTCATAGAAGGTACATAAACAACGTCTTTCAACAACAAAACATGTCCAAAAGGTAAATTTAAAGAAACTACTCCTATGTCTTCAACTGGTGCTATAGCACCATCTCCCATGATAATCTTGGACTCGACATCACTTAGTTTTCTCAGGCATGTGAACCCTTGTAAAGAATTCAAAACATGAATAATGGCACCTGAGTCTAACCACCAAGAGTTGGGAGGAACATCAATAACATTAGATTCAAAACAAGCTAGAGCATATAAGAGTATACCTTCCTTATCAACATTCTTCTTTTACGAAAATAACAGTCAGCTAGCTTGTGCCCAAATTTCTTACAATAGACACAATTCCCCTTGAAATAATTCTTCTTAGGCTCCAAAACCACTGATGCTTTCCCTATGTTCCCCTTTTCATAACGAGATTTCCTTTGAATCCCTTTTTCACAGGTTCAGTGCCAAAAGTAGTAGTTGTGAACTGCACATTATGAGACTTGGTCTTTTAATCGATGCTTCCTTTTGAGAAAGAATAACTATCATCACATCAATTGTCCATTCCTCATCCTGAGTGTTGTAAGAAGTCTTCAACACATCAAATTGAGAAGGAAGATATTCCACAACCTGCCAAATCAAGTAACTATCACCAAGCTCTACCTTTAGAGATTTGAGTTTGTTATAATAGTGCAGAAGCTTCATCATATACTCACGAACACCACTGACACCATCCTATTTGGTCTTTCCAAGAAGTGACGGATACTGACCCTTTTGAGCTTTGTCAAAAGTCTTAAACTTCTCACCAATCGATCTCATAAAATCCTTAGCATTGTCATTATCCAGAATGCTCTGTCAAATAGACTTCTCCATGGTGTATTTCATCACCATCAAGCACACTCTATTAGAGTGTTCCCATTTTTCATGAGAAGTTATGTGGACACCAGTGGACTCAGGGGTAAGAGCTGGAGGTTCCTTTTCTCTCAAAGAAAAGTCCATATTGGTGATTTCCATATACAAATCCACAAATTCTTTCTAGTCCTCAAAATTTATCCCATTCAAAGTTTTGACCGAAGTCAATGGCATAGGCAAAGAAGTTGGTATCAAAATAACAAAGAAACATTTAATACACACACTTATTGTGTAAATAAACAAAATAAATATTTCTGAATACACAACAAAATATGCCTATAATACCAAATTATTTCTCATTCACTATGATCCCACCTAAGGGTCCCAAATCATAATAAATAAGAAATATAATTAGAATAAAAAATCCAATGCATATCTCATGTCAAAAGAAATCTAATACTGATAGGGTACAAGACAAATAATTGACATAATAAAATTAAAAAAAAAACATTTGTATCAAGAAAAATAAAATACCAAAGGGCATGATTAATATTAATGCAATATCAAATTAATTAATAAAATAATTAATTATATCATTTCCACAAAATTTCATACAACTGTACACACGAGAGGTGAGCTAACAATTATATAAAATTATATCATGCTTAACAAAAAATATAATAAAATTATATAATGAATGAAATGATAATAATAATAATAATTTTTTTATTTTTTATTTTATTTTATTTTATATATATATATATATATATATATATATATATATATATATATATATATATATATTTCACGTGAAACTTGCATAGTTTATAGCTTTGGAACCTACTTCACCACACTTCAATCATTGTTTTAAAGATATTATATAAAAAAAATTATTTAAAAAAAATAGGTGATGTGAATGGGCTCATGTTTTCCACTAAGACTTTTTGTGTCCTTGGGCCCAATAGGTTGAGACACATGTGGAGCTTGCTTGACTCGCTGTCGCCGCTCTTCTTCTCGACTAACAAAATGCAGACGCACCGCGTAGGTCATCGGAAACCACTCAGATCGGAGCATTAGAACCAAAAGCGTTCAACGAGCAACAAAAATAGTGTAACGTAGGTCACCACCACGTAGATCCAGCACTATGAAAAACCCATCACTGCGTCGCGTGACCATTAACTGATCGATGTCGCTAGCAATAACTATGACTCCCAACTGTCAGCAGGATCGCGTCCCATCACGAGAGAACAAAACTGCAAGCCACCTTGATGTGAATAGGGACCACCAACGCGAGCGAACGACTACTATTCGCACTGTCACGAACCTCTGTGATGAAACCATCGCTACAACCACTGCGAACCACTCGCAAAAGGGGTGACGAAACCTTGTGAAACCACCATGACTGGGAACCTCCGCGATATTAGCATCACACTCCACCGCACCGGTGATGGATACCGAACAAACCAGACACGCTGTAACTCCCCCGCGGGTGATAGGCCGTTCGATTTGCAAGAAAAATGAAGAAGGGCTCGAAATGTTATAAAGGGATTTTAATTAGGGTTAGGGTTTCTTTAATTTGGGGTTTCAATAATTTTCATCAATTTTCTAATTAAAACGAGAAAGTTAATATCTCCATATAATATTTCATGCCTTAGTGAACAGATATGGAAATTAAGATACACTTCCAAAAAGAACAATTATATTTTGTATCTTATTGGCTCTGATACCAATTGATAGAAATAAAATAATATAAAACACAATAATATAATTTATTCATGCAAAAGTTTAAAGAGAATTGTGTACCCGAACTTAATGAAGGATCCATAGAAGCACGTAGTATGAGATGCTACTATTCTCTTTCTGATAGGTATTCTTAAACGTAAGAGTGTTTTACGTTGTTACTCTTAAAATTGAGATGCTACCAAGAACCCTTGATTGTATAATGAAAGACCATGAAATAAATTAATTTTAGTAACTAATTACAAATTGAGCTTTTCAAAATTTGTTTTTGAAACAAGATTTACCTTTTTGTTATTGACAATAATTTTAGATTCTATTTCGTTTAAAAAAATTACTAAAAATCCTAATAGACAAAAAAAATATAAAATTGATCACCATTTTCATTTTACATCACTTTAATTAATCTAAATATACTCGTAATCAAATCACTATTATATTATATCTTTGTTAATAAAAAAAATTAAAGAACAAATTTGTAAAACCCTAAAAACTAATATTTTAGAAGTGATAGTGGTTTAAAAATAGTGAAACTCGATTATTTTAATATTAAAAGGTTTTAGTATAAATAGAATTGTTATAAACAAGTTTTGTTATTTTAAAACGCATCATCTTTCTAGAGACCACTTTTCTAGAGCTCTATGACTTCTCTTTAAGTGTTTTGTCTTTCTTGTCATCTGATTGAAGAACCGAGATCGTATGATTGATCCTCTCGGTGAGCTCTTTAATTTGGACGGATCAGTTTCTTCGTTCACATAAGTTACGTTCCCACTCTCTTTTTTGGTCTTTTCTGTTTTCTCTTGCATGTAACCCTCTTTCGCTTGCATGCGTTGTTTTATTTATCAGTATGAGCTATACTGATCAGTGATCATAATGATATGTCTTGATCGTTCTTGTGATGTTTCTATGTGTAGATAGAGCATCTTGTGAATTTAAAGACGTTTGACATTTATAGAGTTGTTTAATAGGATACCAGGTAAGGGAACTAGTATCTATCATGTCTCACAAACTTGTTAGGAATGTTACTATATGATTATTCTGTAACTGACTGATGTGTTTGATATGTGAATTGGGTTGTGATATTTGAAAACGATAAATACTTAGATTTTATCTATTGTTTGAGAATAATTGTATGCTATGAGTGCGATTGGATGCGCAATTAGTTTGAATATTTTGATAGAATTAATGTTTGATACTTGAATGGTCTCTGTAGAGGTTTTGGAGTTGTATGAATTGGTTGAATAAGTATAATTTTGCTTAAATCAGTTTCTAGAAATTTGCTTACTCACTAGGCAAGCCTACTTGCTGCGCGAATGAATTGATATGCAAAATTATGTAGAACATTGATCTACAGAATTATGTAGATTCATAAACTCGCTGGGCGAATTTCCAAGTCAGGAACTTCCAGACCTGAACGAGTGGTTGGGCGAGTGCTACTCGTTGGCAAGTGCTACTCGCTAGGCGAGCATGGACCAGTGGTTGGGCGAGTGCTACTCGCTGGGCGAGCATATGCTAGTGGTTGAGCGATATAGGCTAGTGGCTGGGCGAGCATAGGCTAGTGGTTGGACGAGTGCTACTAGCTAGGCGAGTAAGTACAAACTTGAAACTTGCATTCTTGAGTGATTTCAATGGTATTTTTTGTGGTTATAGAAGCTTTGTAATTATTATGAATGATGAGTATACAATATGAGATTGTTTATATAAGACTGAGTTGAGATTGGTTTATGCTAATCAAAAGAGGATTAGTAGTGATTGTGGTAATGTATGCATTAAGGTAGGGATTGTCTTGGCAGTTATCTTGGTACTCTAATAACCATTCAAATTCTGAAGTAGAGAGGAATGAGGTATGTGGTGAGAGGAGCAAAAGGTCCTAGATTAGGGGTTTTTCCTTGACCATAAGTGTTAACAGACTGACCTTGTATATGGTAGAGTTTTCACTCTTAATTTATCTCTCTTTAGAGCATGATATGCCATTACAAGTGCAAATGACTGGATCCGACCTCAATGCATGTATTCGGATTAGTTGAGTCGTAGTTTATAAATATGTGTATGTGAATATCTGCTTCTCCGTAGTTGTTATATATATATATATATATATATATATCATTATTATATGATTTAAGAAGATTCTTTAAAAGTCATTAGCTTACCCTTCTTCTGTGTTTCTGTCTTGTATTGTATATTTTTCTTTTGTGATGATCACCTATTATGTGGGAGCAATGGTGGTTGCAGTTTCAGAGGCACCTCTGGAGGTTGGGGAATCGTCTTTTAGGTTGGAAGGAGGTCTTAGTGGAAAACTATTGTAAATGGTTAGCTTGTGTTTAGAGTTAGAAATGTTTGGTATGTATAATTGATATATTTATATAGTTCGATCATTTGTAAGATTGTATTAATATACTTCATACATATTTTTATCTGTTTTGAACACTAAGGTAACACATCCTAATTTATTAGTTTTAAACTGCTAAAATTGGGATGTTACAATACTCAAAGGTCCAAACTTATCTATCATGAGGAAGGAAATCAAAGGAAATCAAAACTCAGAAGATAAGAAATAACCCAAAGCACTTATAAGCCCAAAACATTCTAAAATCTATTTCAAATTAAATAAGAAAAAGCCCAAACCACCGTGGATTCAATGCTGAGATAAAACCATTAATGTATTTCCTAAAAATATCGCTAATGTATATGAAGAATAGGAAAAAGGAAAAAAAACAAAGTAAAAATTATTGTTATATAATGTGTTGAGTTATGATTTATTGGTATTGATTTATTCAATTTGGAACTTTGAGGTTGATACCTGGTTGAGGTTTTAAAATTCTATACTGCTGATATATTCTTGAGTAAAGCCTTATATACAAAAAATACTATTAGATATGAATAATAAACAAAAGATTATTAATTACAAACCAATTTTAGAAGAAAAATAGTTAGTATAGTACCTAATTTAGATATCAATTTACAAAATTAAAAATTATTGGTTACTAAATAGTTACTCTTATAAATACAAAATTATAATGGATCAATAAATTTGTTACTAGTTAATTATAGACTAATTTAGAAACTAATTTATTTTGATAGTCAAAACCTAGATAGTTAATTTTTAGTGACTAATTTATTTTTAATGGACAAGCACGGACCGACGGAATAATCTGTCGGTAATGTCCATGTTAAATTAGACTATCATTTACCGACAAATAGTTTGCCATTACCGACGGATTTAATCCTTCGGTAAATAAAAACCTAATATCAGAACCCAACTTCACTTTCTTCCTCCCCCAATTTCATTTCACCACCAAAACGCGACACTGAACTCGAACGCGAACGCCACCCTGCCGCTGAATCAATCCAACATCACGGGCCACCCTGCCGCATTTCACCTTGCCGGTGCGTTGAGGTTGCCGTTGCCATCCACCGTGCAACCACCCCTGCTATTCCCCCAAAACGCCAATTAGAAACCCTGTCGTTGTTGATCACCTCGCTGCTGCTGTCACCGTGCCGCTGCAGTCACCGTGTCGCTGCCGTCACCGCGTCGCTGCCTTGACCTCTCTAGTGTCGTCACCTCATCGCGGGTCTGGGTTCACGACAGAAGTTCGTCGTTGGTGGAGGAAGCACAACGTCTCTGCATTCTCGCCGACAATCGCGTTCTCGGACCCTCATTGTCGTTTTAGTGAGTTTAATTCGTTCTGGTTTTTGCAATGCTAATATGTGCTACTTGTTCTGACATGGTTCTTTGATTTATAAGAGATTGTGTTTGGTCTTCCCACGTCCGTTGGTCCAGAGCACTGATGTTGGTCCCAGAGCACTGATGTTGGTCCCAGAGCACTAAAGTCATCTGTTACGGATGGATTTCTTGCCATCGAAAATCTGTCGGTAAAACATCATTACCGACGAAATTGTGGTATTATCGACGGATTATGACCGTCGATAATTACTATTTTTCTTGTAGTGCAAAGCTACTCCAAACGAGGCCGATCCTTGGCTTCGAGAGTGTGAGAAAATATTCAGGGTGTTAGCGTGTACTGAGGCATAACAACTAATGTTTTCCACTTTCTTGCTGGTGGGTGATGCAGAGTATTGGTGGACGGGAATGCAGCAACAAATGCAGGCCCGATAGGAAGAGGTGAACTGGGTGAACTTCAGGACGAGATTCCTAGAGAAGTATTTTCTAGACTCGGCGAAACATGTTGTAGAGGCAGAGTTCCTTACTCTACGACAGGGTAACCGATCTGTGCAGGGATATGTGGATCGCTTTGAGTATTTGGCGAGGTTCTACTCGTAGGAGATTACGGAGGAGTGGCGATGCCGAAAGTTTGAGGGAGGCTTGAAGCATGAGCTATGCAGATTTATTGTGCCATTGCGGATCAGAGAGTTTCCCCTCCTAGTAGAGCAGGCCAGGACCGTGGAGGAGTTAGAGACAAGGCCTTGCCGGGTTGCAAGGACGTATAAGGGTACCTTGGAGGCTAAGCAGTAGAAGACACCATATAGCAGGCAACAACCGTCCTCTCTAGGGTTGCGATGCTATAACTGTGGGGGTGTACATCTTCGCATGAACTGCACTAGAGCCGTAGGCAGTTTAGGAGGTAGCACTGAACATGTGAAGTGCTACAAATGTGAGCAGATGGGGCATTATGTGAGGCAATATCCCAATAAAAAGGCGACCAAAGAAACACCACCGTAGCAAAAATTGCAGAAGGTGATAGTTGATCGACCCCGAGCTGCTAGGAGGGTGTTTGCATTGACCAGTACTGAGGCCACTCAGTCAGGTAACCTCATACTTGACCAGTGCTTATGATTTGACCATAGTGTTTTGGTGTTGTTTGACTCAGGAGCTACTCACTCATTCATCTCTGAGGAATGTGTAAGTAAACTTGGACTTGTCGTTCGTGACTTGGGGTGCGAACTGACAATCTCAACACCTGTATCTGGGCAAGTCTCGACCAACTCGGTTTGTGCTAGATGCTCAATAGAAGTCGCAAGACGCAGGTTCAAAGTGAACCTTATTTGCTTGCCATTAGAGGGATTGGACGTGATACTCGGGATGGACTGGCAGTCAAACAATCACGTCATAATTGATTGTAGACGGTGCAACATACTATTTCTAGAGGCCGACGGGCTGACAATGATCTCTACTCGCGAGGCTCTAAAAGAGGAGGCCGATGGAGCTTCATGCTTTATGATAATGGTGCAGTCAGAGAAGAAGAGTACAATTGACTTGACCAAAAGTATACCGGTAGTGGATGAATACTCCAACGTGTTTCCAGATGAAGTTCCTGGATTACTGCCAAGTAGAGATGTTGACTTCGCCATTGATCTTGTCCCTGGAGCGAGCCCAGTGTCGATGGCCCCATATAGAATGGCACCGACAGAGTTGGCTAAGCTAAAAAAGTAGATTGAAGATCTGCTAGAGAAGAAGTTCATTCGACCTAGTGCATCACCATGGAAAGCTCCGGTGCTACTAGTCAAGAAGAAGGATGGGAGTTCTAAACTCTATGTGGATTTCGTCAACTAAATAAGTTGACGATAAAGAATAAGTATCCACTGCCCAAAATCGACGACTTGTTAGACTAGTTGAGAGGAGTAGGGTATTTTCAAAAATTGATCTACGGTCTTGGTATCACCAGATCCTAGTGAAACTGCAGGTTGTTCAGAAGACTGCATTCAGGTCTCGATATGGTCACTATGAATATGTGGTGATGTCATTTAGAGTGACCAATGCCCCAGCGATATTCATGGACTACATGAATAGAATCTTCCGACCGTGGTTAGATAAGTTTGTCGTGATATTTATTGACGACATTCTTATTTACTCCACGAATTGGGAGGAACATGTTGGACACCTGAGGGTTGTGTTAGAAGTACTCAAAGAGCATCAATTATACAGAAAATTGTCTAAATGTGAGTTTTGGATAGAAGAAGTTCAGTTTCTTGGTCATGTGATCTCAGCGTAGGGTATTGTAGTAGACCCAGTGAAGGTTGATACGGTAATGAAGTGGGAGCGACTGTAGACAGTGTTAGAAGTCAAGAGTTTCTTAGGATTGGCGGGTTATTATAGGAGGTTCGTGGAGGGATTCTCTAAGTTGGTGAGTCCCATGACACAACTCACTCGTAAAGATAAACCTTTCTCCTGAACCGATAGTTATGAGGCGTGTTTTGAGGATATTAAGAGAAGGCTGACCATAGCTCTAGTCTTGGCAATTCTAGATACAACTAAGATATTTGAAGTGCACTGTGATGCGTCATATCAAGGTCTGGGTTGTGTGCTGATGCAAGAGAAAAGACTTGTAGCCTATGCATCTCGACAGTTGAAGGTGCACGAGGAAAATTATCCCACTCACGACCTGGAACTAGCCGTAGTTGTCTTTGCTTTAAAAACATGGTGTCATTATCTGTATGGCTCTCAATTTCAAGTCTTCAGTGATCATAAGAGTCTAAAGTACTTGTTTGATCAGAAGGAGCTAAATATGCGGTAGAGACGGTGGATGCAATACCTCAAGGACTACGACTTTGAGCTTTTATACCATCCTGGTAAAGCTAATATTGTAGCAGATACCTTGACTAGAAAACGAGTACATATGTCCTCCATGATGGTGAGGGAATTGGAGTTGATAGAGAAGCTCAGAGATATGAACCTAGAACTGCAAATAAATTCTGATCATATATGATGTGGTATGTTGAAGGTTACTAACAAGTTTCTTGATGAGATCAGAGTGGAACAAGGAAAGGACCACGAGTTACAACAGATCATGAGGTGGTTGGGTACAAAAAAGGTAAGGATTATAAGATGGGGTAGATGGCCTTCTTCGTTTCAAGAATAGGGTGTGTGTTCCATGGGGACCAAGGTTGAGGAAGAGAATTCTGGAAGGTTATGGGTTCGAACCTTGGCCTAAGAGAAATGACTTCTTTTTGCTAAAATCAATTTTTGGCATGAATGGGAAATGGTAGAGAAACCCTGGCCATCTAAGAAGGCAGTTGGAAGGAGTAGAAAACCATATTGAATGACCATTGATTAACCATTAATCACAAGATTAATGTAATTCTCGTTTTTCTCTTAATGGCCATTAAAAGTAAGGTTTTGGAAGGGAAATAATAAAGAAATTAGAGAGGTAGAGCAACCTTTTTGCACAAGCACACCTATAGCACTGAAAACAGAGAGTGGGGAGAGATTGGTATCAAGCTGGGAAGGAGATTGAAGGAGAGGCTCATTGCTAAGGATTTGGATTGTAGGAATTCTCAAATTTGGCAAGGAAATCCAGGTTAGGGGAGTTCCTACTTAGTGTTTTTAACTTTTCTCGTATGGATAGGTATTATATGAAATTATTGGAATGCATGAACTCTGTTATTCTCGAACTTTTTTTCACGTTTCTGGGTTTTTCCAGAAACCGCCTGGTGACGCATGAGCTGCCGCCAGGCAACGCTTGTGGTTGCAGCCCAGTTTTCTGGGTTTCTCTGTGAACCGCCTGGCGGTTAAGGGTGACCTGCCAGGCAACTTATGTGGCATTGTCAATGTTTTTGTTTTTGTTTGGTTGGACAATGGTGTCAGAGTGCTTATATGGGATTCATATTTGTATGTATATAACTAGCATTATGCATTATGGATTGCAGTTATTATTTGGTGGAGATTGCATGGAATTCAAAATGAATTTGGGAAATTAGGGTTCTTGTTGGGATGGGGATGAATGAGCACTAGTTCTATCAATGATTGATGCGTCAATGATGTAGAAAAGATGATTATATATGAACCAAGCATGAACCTGTATGATGTGTGCGAGTTAAATTATTTGTGTAAAGGTGAATACTATGGTTGGGGGTGTTTAAGGGGTCACGAAGAGTGCATGAGTGATCTCTCAGGACCAGATTGCTAAGCACCGCCTGACAGATTCTGGATTGCCGCCAGGCGACACCTCAGTGCAGCAGGATGTCTCGAGGTTCAATTGTGATGTGTGTTATTGGGTGTTTGACTGGTCAATTCATAAGTGTATGATTAAAATTGAGCAAGTAGAAGCATATGAGATAATAAGGACTAAAGGAGGTTAAAATAAGTAAAGTTGTGATGTGTGATGTGGGATAGTAGTTGTCTTGAAACGTTTGGCTGTATGTGATAAGCTATAATTCAGATTGTATATTAATTGGGTAATAAGCGTGAGATTGAGTTATATGAATATTAAACTATACAATTATAGGACTTGAGTATATTGAGTGTATATGGCAGGTTTAAGGTAATAATTGATGAAGAGTATGTGTGCATGATAAAATCAAATTGGCATGATTTGGGTGTGTAGCTGTAATTAGGATATGGTACTGTAAACTGTATAACTGTGTTGTGGCAAATTGTGGGTACCATATTGACAATTTTGTGGCTTGTTCCAGTAGTGAATAAAGTAAGGCATGTTAGGGCATAATAAGACTTGATTGGGCATGGGTTATTTGTATATATTGAGTTTTGGTTATGGTGTTATGTCTTGAATACTATGATTGATATGTGAATGATGCATTGCATGTTGGGGTCTCTTAAGACCTGCGAAAAGTGCCAAAAACCAATAGTATTGTGCTATTGGTATAACACCTAGCGGCGCGGGGTGAGCCGCCAGGCGTGGGGTGAGCCGCCAGGCGATAGAGTTCCAAAATAGTGGCAGTGGCCACTATCTACACGAGGTGGTGACGAAGCAGTGAGGCTTCTAGGAGATGCTTGGCATCTGGCGGTGTGAGATGCCCGCCAGGCGGTCTAGGACCAGGTTCCGCCTAGCAACGCGAGATGCGCGCCAGGCGATTCTGGTGTAGAGTTGGTGTGCAAGGAAGGATTTCTACACAGCTTTAGGTGATGTTTATGATGTGATGCTTTGGCTGGGGCCCCAGTTACGAGTGCATCTTATATTGGGGTAACACATGGCCACTCTAGGTTGTAGCCTGGTGGTTTAGGAAGTCCAGTGGAGTGTGCGAGATCGTGACTTGCACGACGAGGTTTCGGATGACTGCCCTCTTTAGTGCATCTGATAGAGTTTGGTAATCACAAGCAATATGCAAAACAAAAACCCATCTTCGTTCTTGCTTTTTACACAAAAATTAATCACAAGCAATATGCAAAAATAAATACAACTTACCACCACGCATCTTTCAAAGAAGTGGCCTCAATTAGATTTCACCCTAGAGACGAAACCCAAAAATTTACGCCACTACAATGATGACGACACTACAAGCAACAATAAAAATCTCTCCTTTCCACCCCAATGGATCCGAACGTCGAACTGTCGAAGCTTTCGTCCAATGGGTAAACCCACACTATTGCGACGAAGAAGATGGGTTTTTAGAAAAATAAGGGTTCAAAATGAAGAATGGCAGTTGAAGACGAACATCAATGGTTGAAGACGGCGAACAACATGCTTTTTAGTTCAACCATTTGCATTTCCACTTTCTATTTTTTCTCCTCCAATTTCCACTCCCGCTTTTTACTTTTTCTCCACCTGCTTTCTTCTAAAAAAACCAACGTGAAAATTGAAAAACATATGACATGTCACGTTGTGAGAGAAGTTGTCAAAAAATGGATATTACTATATCATTTTCCTATACTTATATATTTACTAAAGCTATATAAGAAAGTACACATAGTTAAACCCTTAACCCTAAAGGGAATATGGTTTGATGGCATTCAAATAGAAAATTTATGGATATGATTTGCTAGAAAAATCGCTTGTTTAATTTACATTGTTTATTAATCACTTGATTAATTATTCTAATTTAATTTTAAAGTTTTAGAATTAGTAAGATAGCATAACTTATTAAGAGTGGGTTGAACATATTTAGAAATTTATTGAGTATAATTTAGTCTCTGTATTTGAAATTTTGACTCAATTGAGTCCCAATCTTTTTTATTTTTAAATGTAGAATCTTTGTCTCTTTCCAAAGTGAGACCAAATTAGTTATTAAGCTTAATAGCAACTTATATATACATGTTAAAATAAATTTTCAAAATTTATACATCAAATCACTCCATCTAAATATTCAAATTAATTATATTTTCTACATTTTAAATTTCAATAAAAAAATCCTTATTTTAAACTTATAATTTTTTTTAAATATTAATATGTAAATTTAAAGTGACACTTCGCATATTAAAAATATTAAAATTTAAAACCTACAAATGTTACTTTACATTTTCATTTTTTAAAATATGTATTTTTTAATTTAAATTGAAAAATAAAATTGGTACTCAATTAAGTCAAATTTTAAAATATAAGGATTCAATTGAGTCAACATTTTATATGCAATGACTAAATTGAATACAAGATATTCTCATGTGACAATGACACTAACACATGGTACTCACACTAATATGTGACACTCGCACTAACATTAACACGTGAAAATACTACAAACTGACACATAACATGTACGAACATGCTGTTAACGTCAATCTAAGCGAAAAAGACTTAATTGGATCATTTTCATAACTACAAGGACTTAATTGAACCAAAAAAAAAATAGAGGACCGAATTGGATCACATAAAGAAATATGAGGACCAAAAGACCAATTAAGCCTAATAAATCATAAGTTAAACATGTATCACTAAGTTCTATACATAGAGTCATACCCAACAATTATTTTTACTATGGTTGTCTTCATTTACACTACAACATTTTTTACTTTAGGCCATGCCTAACTTGCCCACATGTATAACACTGTAGCCTAAACACAAACAAAATGGATTGGATTGGAGTACTGGTTTCGATCTATGGATTGTATGAGATTCAACAATTTGTTTATCATGTGGGGTTCAACCTTGGTTGTCTTGTTCAGACAATGAGTAGTCTTGTTTTGGTTGAATACTACCCATTGTTATAGGAAAGTCTGCAACTTGTTTTGATATTAACTTAACTCGTTCCAATGTTGAATCAATTTGACTCTATATTGATTCTCTTAAAGCTCCAAATCTTTATCAAATTTATTATGCATTTTGGAGATTTTCTTCATTTTTTCTAAAGAATGACATCAATATGAGTTGTCAAGGTTCCATTGTGTGATGAATTCATCTCAATAATGACATGACAATTCTACTTTTGGTAAGGATCATAAGTGAAAAAAATTTGCCTCTCCCACATTGAATACCAAATGCTTTTATTGAAAAAGAGTATAAATCTCCCAAGGTGAAAAAGAGATTCTAACGAAGTCGAACTCCACCTAATTATAAGAGTTTATTGTCGTGTTACTGGTGAAGATCGACGAGAACGCTTAAGTCAGTATAAGAGTGAGTATGAGAATTGAATGAATACTCCATAAAAATGTATTTTGGTAAACCTTTTTTAATCTAGACTAAGTGTATAAGAGGTGTTCAAAATAAATAAAAAATTAACATTATTTTGTTGATTATTTATTATTTAATCAATTAAAATTATATATATATATATATATATATATATATATATATATATATATATATATATATAAAAGAAAATATCCAAATTATAATGATATAATTCATGTAGTTTGGATTCTATTATATTTAATTAGATATTATATTATAAATGTATATTTTTATATAGTTCAGATATGAATAGGTAAAAGATTGAATTTATTCATTTCAAATTTGGTTTGTTAATGAACTCATGGTAGGCTTAAAATAAATTTAATTTACGAGAGAGTACATTAGTACAAGTTATCCAAAATATAAATTTAATTTTTTTCATTTTTTCTCATATGTGTCCTGAAGTTGGACTACCATTGAATGTCCTTGGTGTTTGCCTCAGAAAATTAGTTAACTGTATTAAAATATAAAGAAGAGTTTTAAGTAAATAATATTTTATAAATTAAAAAAATATAAAAATGAAAACAACTAATGACAAAAATGTAAGTTGGGTTAAATTTGCTAACCCTAAAAGGAACATCAAATTTGCTAACCCTAAAAGGAACATGATTTGATGGTATTCAAATAAAAAAATTATGGATATGACATTTTAAAATCGCCTACTTAATTTACATTGTTTATTAGTAGTCACTCGATTAATTAATTAAATTTAATTCTAGTTTTAGAATTTATAACATAGCATAAATTTTTAATCGATTTTAAAGTTTTAAATAATTAATATAACATAAATTAGATGACTTGAAAATTTAGGAAATTAGATTTATATTTACCATTTATTATTTAAGTCATTAAAATAAAGTTAAAGAAATATAAATATTCACCGCTATAAATTATAAATATATAAATATGTTATTAGCAATATCATATGACAATAATTAAATTGTTGCCATAGTTTTGTCAACTATTTGTGACAATAACTTTATATGTTATTATGTTGGATGTTAGAATTGTGTTTGGTTTTAACATATTATAATTTTTATGTATATGATTAATTATTTATGGACGGCGCAAGTTGATTAACCAATTTTTGATGAGGTTGATTATAACTAAAGGGATATAACTTTTGTACAATCTCAATTAAATATGTCAAAAAAATCTGTACTCGTAGGTATCCGCGGATAAAATTCGCAACGGGTAGGAAATGAATATTGTAAATGGATATCCGCAGGTGACGGGTACGAGTATTTTTTATACCCGCATGTTAATAGGACAGGTACGGATATCATAGTATCTGTACCCACGGATACTAGTACCCGCTATATTCTAAGTTAAATTAAAATTTAAAAAAAATGATTAAATCATTAATACATTGATTTTTAATGAGTTATTTTTTATCAAGTAGTTTTAAAAAATTTCATTTCTTTGTATTTAAATGTGTTGTTTGCACTATGTTTGAAATTTATAAATGTTATGCACTCTATTTTTATTTGAATTTATGGTTAAAATATGTTATTAAATATTATTTTTTTTGTAAATATCCTCAGGTACCCATGGATATCCACGGATATTAAAAAAATATGTGGGTACCTACATAATGGATATCCACACGGATATGAGTACGGGTGTGAGACGGATATTTTTTCAGCGGGTAGGGTACGTGGAAACTACTACTCGTACCCTATCCGCCCTGTTGACATCCCTAATCTTAGTATCTTGAGTTTTAACAAGAACATTATTTATAGAAAGGCCTTAATAGTAAATTAGTATCTATTTTTGTTGAATTTGTTCAATTTAGTACTATTTTTTTTTCATATTTAATCAAGTCTCAATTTTTGTCAAGTTTTGTCAATTTAGTTCTATTTTGCAGCGTCGTTTAAATAGTTAACATCATAGGAGGGTGGAACACTTCGTTTGAGGTGGCCTCCGACGTAT
This sequence comes from Vigna unguiculata, assembly GCF_004118075.2. NCBI lineage: Eukaryota > Viridiplantae > Streptophyta > Magnoliopsida > Fabales > Fabaceae > Vigna > Vigna unguiculata. Next base: position 27,883,806 of record NC_040288.1, read on the forward strand.
TTTGTTTTATCACTGTCATGTGGGTTGTGGGTTTAGGAAGCAATTATGTTTGCCTGTGAAGAGGTAGAATATGGTGGCATTTGCATTCGTTGGCAACGTCTCTAACGGTGATGGCGGGGCAAACAAAAGATTTGAGCGACAAGGTGAGGAGAAGGCTAGGTGGAAGTTGCGTGAGATCATTGGTTGGTGATTGGGGTTTCCTAAATTTCAAATGGAGGTATGTGATTGGGGTTTCTTGAATTTAGAAGGGAGGAGATGATTTGTGATAGTGTTATGTTTGAAATGAAGGTATGCAGGGATGGGTGATTAATGATGAATGTTGGAGGCCATGGAGAACGATGAGAAAGATAGACTAGACATGTTAAGCCACGTCTGGTGTCACATCAAACGAACTGTTCCACCCTCTCACTATGTTGTTAACTATTTAATTGACATTATAAAAAAATTGAATTGACAAAAATTGATAAAAATTAGTACTTGATTAAATAAGAAAGAAAAATTAGTACTAAATTGAACAAACTTAACAAAAATAAAGAACAATTTAGTATTGAAGTCTATATATATATATATATATATATATATATATATATATATATATATATAAACACACACACAAATGAGAACTAACAAATGGCATGTTTTTGGATAAAATACTATTTCTGAATTAGTACAATTCAAATATTTCTTACTATAAAAAGTAAAAAGGCTGACGTGTCAAACTCTCATAATTTTGAAACTTCAAAAAATAAATCAAAAAGAAAATAATATCTCTCTCTTTTCGTCTCACCTCTGTATCCCACTAACCCAATCATTCTCTTTCCTCCCAACTTCTTCATCTTCTTCTATCTCTTTTTCACTCACAGATATTCAAATTTATTCATCTACTTCTCTCTCTTCTGATTTTTCTCTCTCTTCATCTCTCTGTCTTTTCTCTTCTCTCTTCATCTCTATTGCACAGATCCTTTCCTCTCAGTTTTTTACTCTTAGATTCATGACCATCGTGACCAACAAGAAAAAGGTAACAACTTCTCATTTCCATTTGTTTTCGTTCTTCTACCATCTCTCAGATCTACTTTTTTTTTCTATCATTTTTGTGTTTGGTGGATATTTTTCTCTGAAAGCTAGTTATTTTTGTTATATTTTTTGTTTGATGAATGTTTTGCTTTTAGATCTACTTTTGTTATATGACAAGATTAGTTGGATCAAGGTTTTTTTCTCAGATCTGGTGTTCGATGTATATTTTGTTTTCATATGTTCTTTTCTTTTGGTTGATGTTTTGCTCTGAGATTTTTCAGCACCTTTACAAATACAACAAAGTAACAACTTCTCATTTTCATTATTTTCATTTTTTTACCATCTTATCATATCTATTTTTGACGAGATGTTGGATTGCTATTTTTTATCTCAGAGCTTCTTCATCACCTTCATGAATAAGAAACAGGTAAAAAGTTCCCATTTGTGTTCTTTCTTCTACCATCTTCTCATATCTACTTTTTTTTCTATCATTTTTGTGTTTGATGGTTATTTTTCTCTTAGATCTACTTATTTTTGTTCTAATATTTTGTTTGATGAATCTTTTGCTTACAGATCTACTTTTCTTTGTTGCCGACATTGGTTGGATCAAGCTCTTTTTTTTCTCAGATATGTTGTTCGATGGATATTTTTTACTCATATCTACTTTTATTTTGGGTTATTTTTTGTTCTGACTTCTTCATGACCTTCACGAATAAAAGAAGGTAAAAAATTCTTATTTCTTTTACGTTCTTCTACCATATTCTCAGATCATCTTTTCTCATTTGTTTTCGTTCTTCTACCATCTTCTTAGATCTATTTTTTTTTCTATCATTTTTGTGTTTGATGGTTATTTTTATGTTAGATCTACCTATTTTTGTTCTATTATTTTCTTTGATGAATATTTAGCTTTCAAATCTACTTTTCTTTGTTGTCGATATTAGTTTGATCGAGTTTTTTTTTTCTCAGATTTGTTGTTCGATGGATATTTTATTCTCATATCTTATTTTCTTTTGGTTATTTTTTGCTCTGAGATTCTTGATGACCTTCACGAAGATCATTTGTAAAAGGTTTGATTTTTACTGGACTAAAATCATTCTCCTCTTTTTTTAAAAGTTTTATTTTTTTTTTCATTTATGTGTTGTTGTTTTTTATGTGGGTTTTTTTTCTCACATATTAACTTTAACTTTGTTTTTGTTTTCGAGATGAATGAAATCTTCAAGAAGGAGAAAACTGAAGATCCCTTCAAAGCCAAAGGCAAGGCTATCAAGCACGAATAACGTTCTTAAAAGGTTTATTTTTCTTCATTTTTATTTTTTAGATCTCAATTTCAAAACTTAATGCTTTTTCTACCATCTTTTTTTTTCGAGTAAGATTTTATCAGGATGTGTCTTCAATTTACCTCTTCTTCTTTTCACATCCATGTCTTCTATTCTTCCCAGTTTGATTTTCGATTTTTAGTTTGTTTTTTTATTCATTTTTGTTTAATCCATTTAAGTTTCGGCTTGGATCATACTCAACTCACTGTTTTTGTGTTCTTCTTCATTGATTTGTCAAAGTTGAAGTTTTTTCATTATTAAGATTTTTTCTTTGCATTAAAATCAACTTACTATTTTTACATGATTTTCTCCAATCTTTCTTTTTTCAACTACGATTTGTTTAAGTTAAGTTTTTGTTTTTCTTTTCATCTTCGAATATGTTTTTTTTTTCTTTTTGTTTAACCCATTAAAGTTTTGTTTTTTATTATTAGGGGTTTTCTTTACTTCAATGTTTTTTTTGTGTTTTTTGCTTTTTTTATTTTTTTTTTCTTTTTGTTTTGGGTTATGCTTTATGTGTACATCTTTTATGATTTCTATGTTTTTGTCTCTTCACAGATCACACTTTCAATATTATTTTGGATGGATGAATATGGTGGGTGTTTGAGAAGAATGAGGGAGCCCAAAGGTGTTTGTTGAAGATGAAAACATTTATACAATTGCTAAGAACATAAGAGCACATAGACCTATGTGGGAAATTTAATCTTGGTAGAACATTTATGTTTGGCAGATGTCATAAAAGCACACAAACCAATGCATGAAATTTAATCTTTGAGCAGAACAATTATGGTGACAAAGGTTGGAAATGATGTGTTGGAGAAGACATGTATTGGAATATACAACATTCATTTATTGTAGTAAGAGAGTGTCATGTCCCAAAAAACATAATTGGTGGTCTTCATAATTAATGTTTTGGAGCAGTAAGTATCATAAGATAACATTTTAGGAACCTTTACAAAGTTTTTTATAGAAAGTGACTATTGTTTTTAAAATAAATTAAACTAAAAATGGTAATATAATAAATTAATTAGGATTTGGTGTGGAATTTATAAAATATTACACGATATTTACTGAAATGTTTCGTAGTCTTGAAAGTGAATACTTTCTGTACCTGATCGGTACTATTTCGGTGCGGAACCAGACGATCTCAAAAACCCTATGTGTCGAACCTCCTCCAGTTCCTCCTTGGACTCCTCCTGGATCTCCCTACCGTCTGCACTCCGGGGGTGGGGGTACCTGCAGGCACTCCGACGCTTAAGTTAGAGAGTGATTGATATGGGGTGTAATTGGTTAGCGAGAAAAGCGTATCTTTACCTGTTCACTAGGCCTTAATTTATACTAATTTCTTAATGGACCTGTTATTAATATTTGCGGACCGTTTGTATTCGAGGATTGATTCCTTCCCTTTCCGACTGAGGTTGCACGCATCGGTTCTTTTCTTATTGGCTGAAATTGTTCTTCTGTGTCTTTGATAAAGATCAGCTCTTTCCATTCCAAGGTTTGTCCGTCTGTACTTTTGTCAAAGATCCATTCCTTCCTTTTTGGGGCTTGTTCGTCTGTACTTCTCACACATCAACTCCTTCCTTTTTGGAGTTTGGCCGTCTGTACTTCTCAAATATCAACTCCTTCCTTTTTAGGGCTTGGCTGTCTGTACTTCTCAAATATCAACTCCTTCCTTTTTGGGGTTTGATTGCACGCTGCCCCTCTGTACCACATGTTCCGCCTGCTACCCCTTGGGCCGGGATGTACTCGGCCAAGAGGGTCGGGATGTACTCGGCCAAGAGGGTCGGGAAGTACCCGGCCACTACACTTATTGGGCTGCCAGCGTTGCGCTGGATCCAAGCCCCCGTGGTTGGGCCAGAGTGTGGGAATGCTCCTACCTGGGCCGGGATGATCCCGGCCAGTTTCCCCTTGCTAGGCCGGGATGTACCCAGCCATACACTAACACCAGCCCTCCTAGGCTCGTAGTGAACAAAATTCACAAGAGGCTATGATGTGTTGCCTTTGGAAATGGTGTCGAGGCATCCCCAACCACTTGCGTTTATGAGACTTGCTTTAATTATAGGGAAAGAGAAAGTATTAACTTGGCTCGCCGTTCGAGGCTGTCTTGTCATAATAATGAGATGGTTTAGGTGGGGAGTTTTAAAGGAGATGTGCCGACAACCGTTGGATGGAGCGAGATCTCATGGTGATGAGGGGGTTACTCTTGTGAAAGTGGTCTACTATAAATAGAGGTGGGGTCTTGATGTTGTGAGGCAAAGGATCCATTTAGGAAGTGAGTCACCACCAGCCGAGCCTTTCCTATTTGTGCCATCCCAGGTATGTCGTCCTCCTCTGCTTATTATCTTTCCAGTAGGCATAGCGACTCTGAGGAGGAGGGGACCATGTCTGACTCCCCATGCAGTGATAGTGTGTAGAGGGATGATGAGGACTTTATTGGTGCCAAGGAGTTCTCGGCCCTGCGTCACCCAGGGTACGAGTGGGTAGATCCCCGGGTGAAACTCCCTCTGTCTAGGTTTAGTAAATCTGCCACCATAGTTGATTTTCGTAAGAAGTATGATATTCTAGCTGATACAGTAGACGATCATATTATTAGTGTAGAGCAAGCTAGGAGTGAGGATAGTGTATGTCATGGTCGAGAAGGTCATTCGCATGATTTTTTCTACATGTACTCTACCTTAGTCTCTGATTTGCATGTGCATCTCCCCTTTGATGATTTTACAATGAGAGTGATAAGGGTGCTGAATGTAGCACCCAGCCAGCTACATCCTAATAGTTGGGCGTCCCTTCAGGCGTTCCGACTGGTCTGTCGAGTGTTCTATTTGAGACCCTCCCCGCAGGTTTTCTTGTAGTACTACTGTACGCGTCTGGGGGATCTGGTCAGTTGGTTGTCTCTAGTGGGTCAAAGCCACCAGTGTCTACTTGCATCTTATACACAATCTTTTAAAAGGTTTAAGACTGGTTTCTTTAAGGTAGTCATCCGGTCCGCTGGGGCTGGATATTTTTACTTTGAAAATGGCGAGTGGCGAGCCCAAACTCCCGTTCTATTGGACCAAACATCCCACCCCATATCGAGTCTGGCCGAGAGCATCCCTTACCCAAGAGGATCTGTATGTGCTGTCTTATTTGGACCAATTGCCCAAGAAACTCTCCTCCAAGAAAATTATTGGTGTGTTTAGTTCCTGTCGTCTGCGCGATGACCTTTTCGGTATGTATGTTCGTCTGACTCCCCATAGATATGCGTCTGGTATATTTGGACTAACGCTTATTTCTTGTTTGCATATATCATGGTTGTTGTTGGTCCCTCTGGTAAAGAAGTGTTTCTGGAACTGAGGAGAAAAAAGTTAGAGGAGGAGAGGAGGAAAGGGGGTGAGAGTGCTAGCCATGTTCCTGCAGAGATGACTTCCCAGAAGGGCGACCTGATGCCTCCTGCGGAGAAGAAGAAAAGCAAGCGTAGGGATTGTACCGCAAGGTCGAGTACTCCCCGGTCATCCTCCCCCAAGAAGTCTTGAGGTGCTTCCTCTATTAATAGTGCGACTGACTCTTTGTCTGCGATGTTTGATGCGCAACTCAAAATCAACCAAGGCATAGAAGTTTCCTTATCGTCGGAGGAGGCTGAGATTGTTTCAGCCATGCGTCCTGAGACTGTGCTGTATGCGCTGAATGAATTTCATGCCAGGGCAATGGTGATGGGTCGCCATCTGAACACAGTGCTAAGCCAACTGGAAGAGACAAGCAAACTATCTGTTGAGATAGAGAGTTTACAGAGGGAATTGGCTGAGGCCAATAACAGGAGGCAAGAGATTTCGCTTCAGTTGGGAAGTGTAAAAAATTAGCGATCTCAGCTGCTAGCAAAACGTAATGTCTTAAAAACGCACTGCAGGGATTTTAAGAAAAAAGATGAGGATTCCCAAGCGGCCTTGGAGCGTCTAGAGGAGGAGCTGGCGGCTGAGAAAAGGGATAATGCTGAGAAAGCTGCCCAAATTTACCAGTTGGAGGGGTACGTGATGTCCCAGCATGAGGAAGGTTTCCACAAGGCCATGTGCCAGGCTGCTCACTATTTTAACTTTGACGTGGGAGATGGGCGTTTTAATATTGATGAGGATGTGTACGAAGGCTCCGTCATGACTGTGGAGGACATCCCTGTTGCTGGGCAACAGAAACCTACTGCTTCCCCCGAGGATTGATATGTTGTTTTGTATTTTCTAGTTTTAGAAACTGTTTGTCGAGCTTTGATTTTCTACCTGTTGGACATGTATTAACACACATTGTATGTTTGGATCTCATGCTTTGAACTTTCTTTTAGATTTTTGTGTTTGCATCTGCTGCTTGTGCCTCTTTGTATGTTGCTAGCCATTTGTATTTGTAGGTGAAGGTAAGATGTACTCGGCCACTTCTAGCCATGATGTGGCAGGCCACCTCTGGCCGGGATGTACTTGGCTGCTCCTGGCCGGGATGTACTCGGCCACTTATGGCCAGGATTGTGTTTTCTTTTAGGTTGTCTGCTCCTTAAGTTTTTGTATGGTTGTGTATTACCTTAGGTTTTTGCTTGTATGGGAGGATCATCTAGGGCGATGAAGCTTCCTTTCCCATTGGTATAGGTGTGGGGGGATCATCTAGTTCGATGAAGCTTCATTTCCCATGAGAGAGTGCGAAATTTTAACTGTTTGTTGTGCTTGATCGGGATATATGCGTGTGTTGACAATAGATAAGATAATTATAGGATAATAATGAAATAATCATGCTTTATTTATGACTATGATGCCTCGTTAAAACCTTCTTGACCAAAAACCCTCCTTAGGGAAAAAAGATCAAGGTAGAAAAGAGTACATCATTTATTGCGCAATTGAAATCACAAAAGAGTTTGAAAAATAAACGTTTGACAAACTAATTGTAATAAAACTTATGATGTGAGGCGTTCCAGGTGGCCGGGACAGGGCACCAGATAAGTGCTCCAACCTGTATGTGCCGTTTCTCACAGCTTCGTTGATTCGGAATGACCCTTCCCAATTGGGCAAGAACTTCCCTTCATGCTTCTGGGCGGCACTTGCCATACGCCATACTAGATCTCCCTAGTGAAAAGATCGGGGTTTGACTTTAGTATTATAGCGGCGTTGGGCCCTTAGTTTGGATGCCTCTTCCCGAATGCGCACTTGATCTTGGAGCTCTTGAACCAGGTATAGGCTTGTTAGCATACTTTCTTCATTAAGATGCGTGTTGAACAGATGGCGCCGCAAAGAGGGCTCTCCAATCTCGACTGGGATCATTGTGTCTACTCCATATGCTAAGCAGTAGGGTGTCTCTTGTGTTGTTGACTGCGGGGTGCAACGATATGCCCATAAGACTTCTAATAATTCGTCAGCCCACCTTCCTTTGGCATCTCCCAACCTCTTCTTAAGTTCTTGTAGTATGACCTTGTTTGCTGCTTCGGCTTGCCCATTTGTTTGTGGGTGCTCGACCGAGCTGGTTATATGTTGTATATGGTGTCCCTATAGAACTCGGCTAGCCCCTTGTCGATGAACTGTCTACCATTATCTGTTATGACGATGCTTGGTATGCCGAACCTGCACACTATATTCTTCCAGACAATTTCTGTACCTGCTGGGCCATGATCAAGGCTAGTGGCTCCGCCTCAATCCACTTAGTGAACTTTACCTGACCTTTCCCTGGGCTGAAGGGCCCTACGATATCCATGCCCCACTTGGCGAAAGGCCAAGGGGAGGTAATACCGTGTAACTCCTCTGACTTAAGATGTATCATGTTATCGTGCTATTGGCACTGGGTGCACTTCCTTACGTACTTCTCGCAGTCTTCTTTGATAGTCGGCCAATAGTATCCTGCTCGTAATACCCGAGCTGCCATGGTTCGGGGTCCTGAATGTAAGCCACAAATCCCCGTGTGTAACTCTTCCATAATATACTGGGCTTCGCGGTTTGTGACGCATTTTAATAGAGGGTTGGAGAAGCCTCGTTTGTACAATTCTTCACCAACCAAAGTGAATCGAGAAGCTTTCCTACGCATGATAGGGTCATCAATTCCGTCCGTGTTACCGTGTTGAATGAACTGTATAATAGGAGCCATCCACTCTTCCTCATCTGGTGCGATTGTCTCAATAGTATTGCATTCTGCCAGAGTTACAGTAGGACGGTCGGGTGTGGCATGGATCATTGTATGATGTTGTCCCTTTACTTTGGTAGTCGCCAACTTCGAGAGCAGGTCGGCTCTGAAATTTTGGGCTCTATCAACATGCTTTACGCTTGATGTTCTGAATCTGTTCAACATGCCCTGCACAACGTGATAATATTGTAATAGGAGGGGGTCCTTTACCTGGAAAGTGTCGTCCAAGTGCCCTACGATCAGCTGAAAATCACATTACAAGTGTCCTGATAACATGGGTGTACCGATGCTCATCGAAATGGAATTCTTTTGTGCTTTCGATTGGTTCCACCCTCTCCTCACTGCTGACCCGAGGATCCAGGTCTACTTCCGCTTCCCTTGGGACCTTCTCAACATTATTCACTATTCGTCTGGGAGGAGACTTGGGTCTTTCTCTCAAATTGTCCGCATAGCATCTACGAGCAGTCGGTTGGTCTACGTGCACCCTGATTATGTCCCTGAGGCTGACGAAAACTTCATGGCCAAGTGATATGTTGATACTACTGCACCAAGCGTATTCAACTAGGGTCTCCCTAGCAAAATATTATAAGAGGTGTGAGCATCAACAATAAGGTATCGAATTTTTACCATTCATGTTACCATTCTTACCCCGAACTTGGTGAACAAGTCAACGTAGCCTTTCGTATTCACTCGCTCCCCTGAAAAGCCCACGATCGGCTCTGAGTATTGTTGGATCTCCCCTTCTGGAATTTTCAGCTTTCTGAGAGTGCCCCGGTATAGGATGTCCACCGAACTACCCGGGTCCACCAGGGTTTTCCTGACCGCGAAGTCCTCGATCTCTACTGATATCACCATTGGGTCATCATGTTGGGGGTCGATCGCTTGGAAATCATCATCTCGGAACGTGATGGGTGGCATGTGTCGCCTGGGAGATACTGTCACGGCATTGACGCTCTGAATCGCTCGCACATACTTCTTTCTTGCGGACGTAGTGGCCCCACCTCCTGCGAAGCCTCTTGAAATGTAATTAATTACTCCTCTCAGTGGCCTTTCTCTCGTATCCCGCTCATCATCTTTTTTGGGTTCGGCCCTTCTGTGGGTGCCTTCTCCTTCCCTCTCTCGGTACCCCGATGTCCTTCGTGGTTGCTCCTCGTAGCGTTTTTCTCGTTCTCCCCTTGAAGAGAATCCCCCGCCTTCCTGTTTTACGAATCTTCTTAAGTCTCCCGCTTGTATCAGTTCCTCGATTTTATCTTTCAAGGTAAAACATTCTTCTGTTGTATGCCCATAATTTCGGTGATACCAACAATGCTTGGTGGTATCGACGTTTGGGGGAGTCGGGGCCCTTCGAGGGGCTGTTATTAGATCGGTGTTCAGTGCTTCTTCCAGAATTCTGGCTTTGTTGGACACGAGGGGCGTGTACCTGCTGTATTTCAGCTGCCTAGAGTCTTTGAACCTATGGCCGGATCGGGGTGCCAATGTTCGCTCTCTATTATGGTGCCTCTTCTCCTGTGCGTCCGGTCGAGTTGTATTGCAGAATTCTTTCAGTTCCTCCATCTGCATGAATTTGGTGGCCTTGGTCCGAAGCTCATCCAGATTGTTCACGGGCTTCTTGCATAGACTGTCAACGAAAGGGCCAGGCTTTAGTGCTGTGATGAGGTGGTGCATGGCAACCTCAGGATTTAAATTAGAGATATTCAAGTATATCTTCCCAAATCATTCCATAAACTCCCGCAGAGACTCTCCTTTTTCCTGTCGTATATTTACCAATGTCAGAGAAGTAAGGTGGTGTGGCTTACTAGTGGCAAACTGTATGACGAAACGGGTGGTCAACGTATCGAAACAGTCGATAGAGTTGGGTGGTAATCGTGTGAACCAATTGAGTGCAGGCCCTTTTAGGGATGTTGGGAAAACACGACAGAGGATTGCGTCGTCCGAAGTATACAATCCTGCCTGAATGGTGAAGACGTCCATGTGCTCCTCCGGATCAGTAGTGCCATCGTACTGGCTCATAGTCAACCCCTTCCAACGTGCAGGAAGTTCCGCTTCCATGATCCCGTCCACGAAGGGGTGGCGTCTGGCTGCTCTGGGCCTTGCTTCTGTTTGGTTGGTGGTGGTTTGTGCTCGGGACTCGTCTCGTCCAGTACCGTCCCCTCCCTCTTCACTGCTACGAGATTCCTCCCTTTGGGGGGGATTTTTCTCAATTTGCGCTCGTATCCGCTAGTTCTCCTCTCTTAGGGCGTTCAATTCTTCCTCGTTCTTGCACCTTAATTCTTCCAACTGGCGGTTCATCTCTCGTTGCATCTCTACTGCTACTGAATTTTGATCGACTGCTGCTCTTGTCGACACCATCCTGCTTGAGAATTGTCTGGCCCCACGGTGGGCGCCAATTGTACCTGATCGGTACTATTTCGGTGCGGAACCAGACGATCTCAAGAACCCTCTATGTCGAACCTCCTCCTGTTCCTCCCTGGACTCCTCCTGGATCTCCCTACCATCTGCACTCCGGGGGTGGGGGTACCTGCAGGCACTCCGACGCTCAAGTCAGAGAGTGATTGATATGGGGTGTAATTGGTTAGCGAGAAAAGCGTACCTTTACCTGTTCACTAGGCCTTAATTTATACTAATTTCTTAATGCACCTGTTATTAATATTTGTGGGCCGTTTGTATTCGAGGATCGATTCCTTCCCTTTCCGACTAAGGTTGCACGCATCGGTTCTTTCCTTATTGGCTGAAATTGTTCTTTTGTGTCTTTGATAAAGATCAGCTCTTTCCATTCTAAGGTTTGTCCGTCTTTACTTTTGTCAAAGATCCATTCCTTCCTTTTTGGGGTTTGGCCGTCTGTACTTCTCACATATCAACTCCTTCCTTTTTGGGGTTTGGCCGTCTGTATATCTCAAATATCAACTCCTTTCTTTTTGGGGCTTGGCCGTCTGTACTTCTCAAATATCAATTCCTTCCTTTTTGGGGTTTGATTGCACGCTGCCCCTCTGTACCACATGTTCCGCCTACTACCCCTTGGGCCGGGATGTACTCGGCCAAGAAGGTTGGGAAGTACCCGACCACTACGCTTATTGGGCTGCCAGCGTTGCGCTGGATCCAAGCCCCCGTGGTTGGGCCAGAGTGTGGGGATGCTCCTACCTAGGCCGGGATGATCCCGGCCAGTTTCCCCTTGCTGGGCCGGGATGTACCTGGCCATACACTAACACTTTCAAATATAATTTTCATGTTATTTGATACAATAGTATTTACTGTTTAAGAATTATAATAGTGAAGTAAATGAAAATCATAAACTACAATTTATTTTTAAAATAAATGCAAATCGAGGTAAAATCTAAATTTTCTAAATTTTTCAACAAAAAAAATTGAAATAAAGCTCATGCTTCAATAAATATTTATTAAAGTTTAATAAGTTAAATCCATGAATGAAATATATTCGTTTGCTTCGTCATTCCAGGACTTTGTCCCACGTCTTAAAAATTTCAGAGTACAAAAAAGATTTATAATCTAAAATTAAAAGAATACATAATGATAACTAACAAATATTTTTATATAAATATTAATAGTTTCTCCTTTTTTTATAGACAAAATTAGTTATTTTTTAATTTTTGTTTTAAAAATAATATTACATATTACAATTTTTTTGAATCTGATTAATTAATAATTTCTTATTAATAAAAAATGCAAATAAAATTATTTACAAATACATTTATTTACCAAATTAAAAATTAAAACTTTTTTTTACTTGGCTTGCTAGATATGCTTTTTATACTTTTCAAAAAAATATGTTTCATCTTCCAAAAATTAAAAGATGTTGAGGAGAATAAAAACAACTTTTCAGTTTCTTTCAACACTACTTTCAACATAAAAATTTGTCTCTTCCAACACATCTTTATAATTAATTAGCATTAATTATGAAGAAACCAACAACTTTTTTAGTGTATCAATACAATGTTATATTTAAATTTATTGTATTATAATTTTAAATGGAAAATATTTTAAAAAATCTACATACCTTCTTGAAAAAGTTTTATACGGGGTCCAAAAATCTTCTCACATTTCCATAGAGTAAAAGTCATTTTGAATGACCAAATTCTCTAATAGTATCTAATCTAATATATAATTATATACAATTGCAAAGCTAACAATACTGTTTTGAGTTTTAATGTGCATTGTGCCAAAATATACATATTTGGTGGTCTTCATAATTAATATTTTGAAGTAAATATGATAAAATAACAACTTTAGAAACTTTTACAAAGTTTCTTGGAGAAGGTAGCTAATTTTTATAAAATAAATCTAATTAAAAATTATAATATAATAAATAAATTAAGATTTTGTGTGGAATTTACGGATATTACACGACTGAAATGTTTTGTAGCATCGAGAGTTAATACTTTAAACTATAACATTAAATCTTATTTGATAAGATAATATTTACTATTTCAGAATTTTTATAGTGAAGTAAATGCAAATCATAAACTACATTTGATTTTTATAATAAATACATATTATAAAGGCATAATCCAAGTTTTTAAATTTTTGAACAAACCAAATTAAAATAAAGTTCTGACACCATGAATTTGTCTCATTAATGATAACATAGACTTTTAAAAAGTTCAAAGTAGAAGAAAGATTTATAACTAACAAATATTTTTTATATAAGTATTAATATTTTCTCCTCTTCTACAAAAAAATTATGTATTTTATTAATTTATTTTAAAAATAGTCATTACATATTACATTTTTCTTAAAATCTGATCAATTAATAGTTTCTTATAGGGATGGCAATTAGGGCCTGGCCCACAGGCTCGCAGAAAAAACGTGGGGCAGGCCAAGATATCGAGCCCACAAGCCCGTGTGGGCCCGACCCGCATAGGCCTGCGGCCCGCACGGGCCGGCCTGCAAACCCGCATAAAATTAAAAAAAAAACTTGCACTTGTGTATATTAACTACTTCTTTTATGGACTCTTGCATTAACGTTTCAAATTCTTGTATAACTGGAAAAGACAAGTATTATGTAATTTTTAATGTGCTAAAATTTAAAGAATACATTGTGTATGTCATAGTATGAATATGATGAAAATGTTGAATTATCAATTTATCATCTAATTCTCCAAAGTCTTTACTTAATTTTGTGAACTTCTTAAAGTTTCCCAATTTTTAAACATTGAAAGTTTTATCATAAAAATTAAAAATTAAAAAATAAATAAATAAATAAAAATAAAAAAAAGTGGGCCGGCCCGCGGACCAGCGGGCCAAAGAGTATGCGGGGCGGGCCAGTATTTTCAGCCCGCATAAAGTATGTGGGGCGGGGCGGGCCAGCCCGCGTTGTGCGGGCCTAAACGGGCCGGGTTGGCCCGCATTGCCACCCCTAGTTTCTTAATAATTAATAACAATATTAATAAATGCAAATAAAATTACTTACCTTAAATATATTTAATTACCAAATTAAAAATTAAGACTTTGTTTTTTTTACATAGCTTACTGAAAAATATATTTATATTTTTCAAAATCTACTTTTCATCTTCCAAAAATATAAAGATGTTAAGAAGAATTAAAACAATTTTCCAGTTTTTTCCAACACTACTTCCAATGTATATTTTTTTAACCTCTCAAAGAACTTTTCAGTTTCAACCTACTTCCAAGATATATTTTTACGGCTTCTTACATATGAATGTCTTTGTCATTAAATAACATTAAATATTAGAAACCAACAACTTTTTGTGTTTCTCATTGCAATGTTATATATGAATTTATTGTATTAAAATTTTAAATGAAAAATATTTTAAAAATCTACCTACCTTTTTAAGAGAGAGTTTTATACAGTTTTCAAAAATCTTAAATTTCAACTAGCTTATTGAATAAACTTTATAAATCAACACTTACGTCTTTCAATATAAATGTCAAAAATATAAAGAATAAATGGAAAACTTTTCGTCTTCCAAGAATTTTTCATTTTGAATTATGACTATTTATTATGAACAACAACAATCATGATTTGTGGGACTCAATAAATCATGAAGTATCAATCAAACACATAATCATAGTTTAAGACATTCACGAAAAATATTATTTATCAATTTTAAGTATATAAAAAATATAAAATTTTATATCATCATGTTGTTTTTTGAGATGTTATATGCTTTTTTATTTATCGCTAATGATTAATACAAAATGCAAAATCTTTTTCTATTAATGTGCTTGAAAACCGATTGATCGAATATTACTTATTATGGTTGTATTCTTAACTTTATATTAATTATGGTTTTAAAATATTGCATTGGAAACCAAAATCTTCTTCTATTAATGTGTTTGAAAACTGATTGATCTAATAGTACTGATTATGGTTGTATTCTTAACTTTATATCAATTTATGGTTAAATTTAAATATTAATTTAAGAATAAATTTATATTTATGTAGGATTAATTTAATATTATCATTTTATATTTTAATATAATATTACATTACATTGAATTTACTTTGGAAACTATTTTTTTTCATTTAATGTCCTTCGAAACTGAACTTTTCTTATAGTTGATTTTTTTAAACATCAAGCAGTACATAATATTAGGTAATATATTCCTTCCGTGTGTTTTTAAAATAAATTTCAAAATTAATTCATTGAAAATAATATCGTTTTTAAGTTGTGAAAAATTAATCATAATACATATAATAATATTAATAAACTTTCGATTCAAATTTGAAATCGTAACAGACAGTAAAAGAAAAAGAATGTGATAACAAAAATTAAATTTAACATTTAAAATGAAAATATATACAAAAAGTTAATTTTTGTAATAAATACTTTAATATTTCTGATAAAAATATATAAATTCAAATATTCTGATGACCCATAATGATATAATAATATATTATAAAATATAATAATATGTAATAATGTAAATATAAAATATAATAATGTTAATATAATTAAAATATAAGGTAAAAAATAAAAATTATAAATTTTTTAAACTTTTAAAGATATGGAAATAATTAACTATTTCAATTTCAATATTATTGCAAGATTAAAATTTATATATTGTGAAAATTAGAATTCGAAATATATACATTAACATTTTCTCTAAAAGCAATTACTAAACTGAAACTTTAGAATGAAAGTGGTACTATTTGACTAATTAAACCAAAAATTTACCAATAAAATTTAAATTTTAACATTCAAAAAAAAATTGTAAAATAGTGTAGTTTTTTCAATAGATTCTTATAATGTCTCTAAACAACATTCAAATATTTTTAACTTATAAGAAAGGTTCGTATTTTATATATTATAAAAATCTGAAAAATGATAAATTAAAAAAATTTAATGGAAATACATTAATATTTACAATTAAAAACAATAAAAGTTAAAAATATGATATAGAAAATAAACAAGTAATATAATATTTAAGAACAAAAGCTCTATGGTTCTTAATAATATAATAATATATTAACATATTAGTCCTAATATAATAATAATAATAATAATAATAATAATAATAATAATAATAATAATTAAAATATGGTGTAAAATAATAAATAAATAATTGTAAAATTTAAATATGAATTTTTAAATCTTTTTAAATAATTTTCACATATTAACTTTCAAATATTTTTAACTTATAAGAAAGATTCGTATTTTATATATTATAAAAATCTGAAAAATGATAAATTAAAAAATTTTAATGGAAATACATTAATATTTACAATTAAAAACAATAAAAGTTAAAAATATGATATAGAAAATAAACAAGTAATATAATATTTAAGAACAAAAGTTCTATGGTTCTTAATAATATAATAATATATTAACATATTAGTCCTAATATCATAATAATAATAAAAATAATTAAAATATGGTGTAAAATAATAAATAAATAATTGTAAAATTTAAATATGAATTTTTAAATCTTTTTAAATAATTTTCACATATTTTTGACATTTTACACAAACTTAAACAATAATTTAAAAAATAATTTTTATAACATAGACATTGGTATATCATTACAAGTTAAAATTATACATTCTTAAAATTTTTAAAGATATAAAAATTACTAATGATCTCAATTTCAATTTTTTTCTAAATTAGGAAATATATTGTCAAATTTGAAATTCAAAATATATAGTAATAAAGTTTGAATTTAAATTATAAATTTTAAAAGCTATAAAGTATGGGAGCAAAGTTAAAATTTGAAATTCAAAATCCAAAAAAATTGTGAGAAAAGGACTCCAATAGAAGAGTCTATCAAACGTCTAACCTTTGTATTTTTGCATAGTGTATTATTTATATTTGTCTACATAGTCTACACTTTGTAAGTTTTGATTGTTTACTATTTATATTTTGTTTGCAGTCTAACATTTGTATCTTTAAAGAATCTATTATTTATATTTAGGTGTAATTAGTCAGATAATACTCACTTTTGTTTGGTTATGTCAGTTTCATATCCACTTTTAAAAAGGTGTCAATTGGGTCCTAATTTTGGAAAAGATGTGTTTATCAGCCCCCTTCGAGAAAAAAATTATTAACGCCATTAATGATATCGATATTTAAAATGACTTACAAGAGTGAAAGGAACCTAATTGAAACATTTTTTTTCAAAAGTTGGGATTCGATCGACACATCTTTAAAAGTGAGTACCAAACTAACACATCTGAAGAGAGTGAGTACTATCTGACTAATTAAACATTACATTTATATGCACAATCTATCATTTGTAGCTTTATATCGTTTACTCTTCACATTTTTTGTATCGTCTAATGTTTGTATCTTTATTAAGTCTATTCAACAATTTTTATATATCGTCTATCATTCTTATTATTAGAGAAACAACTATTATATTTTTCTACATTTTTTACTCAATATTTCATTCAAAATTAAATTTGATTTCTTAATTTTAATTAACTAAATCTTAATATATTATTTAAAATAGTTATATATAATCCATTTTATTAAAAATATATATAAATAACTTAAATACATTTTTATTATAAAATCAATTAAAATATTATCATTGAATTTTATAAAATCAAATTTATATTAAATTTAATTAAACTTTTATAATTTTAAATTAATTTAATAAATATACTATAATTTTTCATTTTAAAATTCGATATCCCGTGCGTTGCACGGGTAGAAATACTAGTATAAAAACAATTGAAATTATGGAAAGCATAAAATCATTTAACAAACACTTATCTAACCTAAAAAGTTACGTGCCTTCTAAAAAAATACATGTAACTTCCAAACATTTTACATAATTATTCCTAGAAGCAAAAGAACTTTACTCGATACTTTTAAAATTTAAATAGTGAAACTAGACACTTTATCCACCGCTCTAGCTATAGAAAGAAGTTTTATATGTATGAATGAAGTCATTTTCTATCTAGGAGTGCTTTGTAACACTAAAATCTCCATATTTTATTTTCGAGAAACGTAATTGTAATTCAATATTAATTTAAAAAAATTATTTCAACTAATTAATTTAAAAACAACAATAACTTATTCAAATTGATGTGTTGAAAATTAATATTATTTTTTAAATAGAAAATGGTATTTAAAGTTCTATTAAATTAGACTTTCAACTTCTTTTTAAAGTGATTTTTAAATTTTACATAAAGTGATTTTTAAAATTTTTTTAGGCTAAATATTTGAAATTACTTGTCATATCTTAAATCAAAAACTTGAACTCCAAGTTTTATTATATTAAACTTCCATCTTTTGAATTATAAAATAGATAGTTCATTCAAATTTTAAGTAAAGTGATTTTTAGTTTTTTTTTATGTTAAATATTTGTTGTCTATTATTATAGTCAGTCATTCCGAAGAAAAACAACCTATCATCTAATACTTTAACTAAAATAATATACTAATAATCGATTATTTTAAATAAATATAAACTTAAAAATACCCATTCAATCATATTAAATTTAAGAAGAAAATGTTGTTAAATCTATCAACCTTTATTTTCCAAAATAATTTACATGATGTATAAAACTAAACTTTTTGGTGATTAAATAAATGTTATGCATTGTATTTTTATTTGAATTTATGGTTAAAATATGTTATTAAATATTATTCTTTTTGTAAATATCCGCAGGTACCCGTGGATATTCGCGGATATTAAAAAAATATGCAGGTACTCGCATAATGGATATCCACACGGATATGAGTACGGGTACGAGACAAATATTTTTTCAGCGGATAGGGTACATGGGAACTACTACCCGTACCCTATCCGCCCCGTTGACATCCCTCATCTTAGTATCTCGAGTTTTAACAAGAACATTATTTATAGAAAGGCCTTAATAGTAAATTAGTATCTATTTTTGATGAATTTGTTCAATTTAGTACTATTTTTTTCTTATTTAATCAAGTTTCAATTTTTGTCAAGTTTTGTCAATTTAGTTCTATTTTGCAGCGTCGTTTAAATAGTTAACATCATAGGAGGGTGGAACACTTCGTTTGAGGTGGCCTCTGACGTATTATGTTTTATCACTGACATGTGTCTTCCTTCTCATTTTCATAAAACACGCTTCATGTTCTCCAGTGGTCCAACTTCACACTCAATTTTCTTCCTTCAAACAAAAAAAACCATCTTTACATATTCATCTTTTCTCAACACTAAACCACCCATCATCAACACAAAACACACATAAACTTTCTCTACATTATCTTCCTTTCCATAAAATCAACACACTACTCTCAACCGCAATCAACTTCATCTTCTTCCTTAATCAATTTCCAATTCAGAATGAATCGACCAACACATAATCACACACAAACAACTTCTTTTTCTCCTTTAAAAAAACCCGCTTTACTCCTATCTCAAAACAAGTAGATTAAACTCCCTTTTTCTATCTCTCCTCATCCCCATAGCCTAACCAAAGAGCATGTAACTACACATTCCCTCATCTCATTCACCTTATATCCAATCAAACACAGCATCATTAGAAATCAAAGAGCAAAGCTATAACAAGAATAACATTCCAATGAAGCACCGACTGTGGCAATTGATTGTCGTCGATGGCTACTCTAGTAATAAAAGGAGGTGATGGAGGTTGTGGGTTTAGGAAGCAATTGTGTCTGCCTGTAAAGGGGGAGAATATGGTGGCATTGACATTCGTTGGCAACGTCTCTAACGGTGATGGCGGGGCAAATAAAAGATTTGAGCGACAAGGTGATTATTTTAATCGATTATTTGAAATAAATATAAACTTAAAAATACTAATTCAATCATATTAAATTTAAGAAGAAAATGTTGTTAAATCTATCAACCTTTATATTCCAAAATAATTTACATGATGTATAAAAGTAAACTTTTTGGTGATTAAATAAATTGTTACATTTGTTTTATATTAGTTTTAAATTTTTTGGATAAGATTTTTCTCAAAATTTTGTTTCCAGTTTTATATTCTCGCTGCAACTAACCTTTCTTCTGGTTGCTTTTTCAGCCTCGGAGAAGAAATTTTCTGGAAGGGGTCTTCTGCTTTTAATCCAATAAGCTTGCAACAAAGCATTCCCAATTCATCCAATGTATGAATGATGAAACTGACCACTCTCCACATCTTCGCTGAACCCAATTCAAATATTGAAAAGGTGAAGGTTCACACTAGTGCAGAATGTCCATTTTACCTCGCCTTATATGCTTCGGTTGGCCAGGAACTGAAGCATATAATGGCGCGGTGGCATTTTTGCAATTAGAGCCAAGTTTTAGGCCTCGGTTCTCCAAATACCCGAAGCCAAAGAGGGTATAGGCCCCGGTTCGCTCAAAACTGGTGCCAAAGAGGGGTATAGGCCTCGGTCCAGTAGGACCCGAAGCCAAAAAGTGGCTGGGTATAGGCCTCGGTCCAAGAAGACCCGATGCCAAAAGGGGGTCAATGGCTTCGGTTCCTCTAACAACCGAAGCCATAGGGTTTATTTAGGGTTCGAAATTCGCGAACCCTTCTTCCTCCCCGCGTCATAGCCTCTGTTAAAGTCCCCGCGCCAGCAGCGCCTCTGTTCGAAATTCCGCCCCTTCGTCCTCCTCACCAAGTCAGGCGCCACCGAGGAGCTCCTCCACCTGGTGCCTTGCGCGAGCGATGTTGCGGACACGGGGTCGACGACGACACAGCTCCTCCACCTGGTGCCTTGCGCAACCCACAGCGTCCGCGCCAAACCCTCGTCAGTCTAGGTTAGGTCGGTTGCATCGGAGGCGGCGGCGTTCAGATCCAACGTTATTTCGGACATGCTGGTGGTTCTCTTCATTGGAGGACGAGGTCTCTTACCCAGCAACATCTTGGGTAATTTCGTTGTGGTCTCTCTCTCTTTCTCTCTCTAAAGTTTTTGTTTGGTGTGAGCAGTGAAGAAGAAGAAGAAGAAGAGAGAAAAGTGAGTGAAGGAGGGTGAAGGTGAAAACAGTGGTGCGTTTGGGGTACACGTTGAAGGAGAGTGAAGCAACACCGTTGATTTTTACGTTGATGGTGCTCATTATTCATCAATCTTCGTTAACCAGAAACGAAATCTCACGTCAACACTCTCTTTGTTTAAGCATTTAATTTTTTGTGTTTGCTTTGAATTCATAGATGTGTATTTTTGTTTTTTCTGAGTTTGTTCTGGTGTGCGAGAAGACCTCAGTGTCGAAATTGAATGAGAATAATGGCAGACGAACTCCTTCAGAACTTCCAATTTGCAGAGAATCAGATTTGATTATGGACCAGCTTGTGGAACTGACGAGTAAAGGAATATGCCTCGGTTCTTATCAAGACCGAGGCAAAAAACTGGGTCTATGGCCTCGGGTGATAACCGAGGCCAAAAGATGTACCTTTTGGCCTCGCCCCAATATGCCTCGGTTCCAGACCCGAGGCAAAATGTCGAAAATAACCGGGGCAGAAAGCCCTTTCTGCACTGGTGTCAATATCAAATCATTGATGATATCGGAGAAACAACCACTAAAGAATCTGCCGTGTCCTAAAAACAAATTCTTTGAAAACCAAATTTCTGTTCTGCAGAGAGGACCCTGTGAGATGAGATATATTAGAAGGGAGTTTCAACACTTTTTCTTTCTTCACTATGTCTCATCGATTACATGCAATGAGAAGGACATGAACCTACGTAGTCCTTAATAACTTCAAACAAGGACACACATAAAGAAGTAAGAATTACCAAAAAATATGAATTAGTTTGATGGTTGTGCATGTACTTGGTAATTAGGAGGCCATGGATTCAAACCTTGGTTAGAGTAAAAAGGTGGGACAAATTAGGAGTAAAGAGGAATGTTAAGGTAAAAGAGGAATGTTAAGGGAAATCATTGTAACAGAAATTCTAGCTTAGGAGAAGCTGAACTTGTTTCTTTACTCTTTTGCAGTTTGATGCTTGATTCTTGTTGTTTGCTCTCAGATATCAAAATGTTGAATGTCTTTATTTTCTTTCCGTTGGTTTTTTTGTGACTTTCGAGTGTGTGAACCTGTGCATGATTTTTTATTCGTTGGCTTGGTATAGCAAATTGTTGGGTTGATTTGGTGCAGTAGGGGATACAACTGTGAAGGTTTGGAGTGGGTCTTTCTACGTCAATCGATGGGCAGCGTTAGAGTGTGTATGTCTGACGCAGTTTTGATTAAAACCCTATTTATCAGAGTTTCATGGGGGTGGGATGGAAACACTTGGTGGGCAACATTTGTACCTTTTGGGTTAAAACCTAATAACCTTGGTTAGGAGCGTGATTCAGTGTCGGCCTTTGGTTGGTTATTCACACTCATTGCACATAAAAATTGTTATCAAAATTTAAGCGAGGAAGAGTGCAGTCATTGGGTATGTATTGTTGGTATTGCAGGGGTGCGTTTATTACAAATCAAATACATAACCAAATGTTTTCGAAAATGGGTTACGTTTTGGTTAGTTTCCAGTGCATTCCTTTTGCTTCAAACTTAGTTTAATTCCATGGTATATTATTTGATCAAGGGGGCCCACTGTTGAAAAAAAAAAGGGAAACACATTTATGGGTGTGGGGCCGTTTTATCTCTTCCATTGGTTTAATTCACTTTTAGATTCATTTCTTTTATAATTGTGTGGTTGCACGTGAGTGAATGGATTTTAGCCTAGAATTTATGACATCTTTGTATCTAATGGGACCACGAAAGTGAGAAAGGGTTTAGTTAATTTTGGATTGTTCCTTGTTCATTTTAAGGGAGGGATATAATATATTATATATCCACATCTTAAGCTATATTAAGTGTGGGTTATTTGATACGTGTATATATCTGTATATATAATATAATGATAGTATAATATTATGTAAAAGATTCAATTCAAGTTTCAAGATTGGATGGCAGTGGGGTATCTTATATATTAACCATCCATGAAAACCTAAGAAATAGAAGGTAAAATTATTTAAATCTAATTTCATTCTCAATTTTATATCAAGATAATATAATATTTTATCTTGTATAGGAATTTGGGAATTTTAATATACATTCTTAGAAAATTTTGGGTTGACATGAGGGTTTGTTTAAAGGGGATTTTGTGGGTACTGTTTGAGATAAGTCTAGGGGTTTGTATGAGAATATGCATTTTGGGTTATGTTTTTTAGAGTTCATATGAATATTAACTCTTGGTTAAATACAAGTGTTGTCATAATCTCAATTGTGAAGGCATATATATATATATATATATATATATATATATATATATATATATATATATATATATATATATATATATATATATATATGAATATAATTGAAGTAGGAGATATGTGGTTGTGTAATTGAGTGTCTTTAAACTGACCAAAGTTGGTGTAATTACGTTGTTTCTTAGATTTTTTGTGCAACAAGGACTGTTAGGCGGTGGTTTTCTAATTTGTTATCGTTCAATTTAGCTGAATTTTTGACAGAGGATTCATAACAGGTGATCATTTAATTTGAACGGTGGAGATTCGAATTGGAGGTCTATAGCTAGAGATATATGATACGCGTAATTGTAAGTAAGATGAAAGAAAATGAAAACTGGGTAAAAATGTAAGATATGACATGAAAAAAACGAAATATGGGTAAAAATAATAGTCTATGATGTACTATTTGATTGTAAAAGGTCAAAATAAAAACGAAAATCGGGTAAAAATAAAGAAATTTGGTGATAAAATGCATTACGTAAAAATACCGAAAGAATTTGGGTAAAATGCATTACATCTAAGATAAAAATTGGTGATAAAATACCGAAAAAAGGAAAGATACCATCAACGTAACAAAATGACCAAAACAGAGATGAAGCAAAAAAAAAAGAAGAAGATGAACGATTTGCTTGTAAAAGGTGAAAAAATTCAGAAAAATTGGTAAAAAAAACGGAAGATGGTCATAAAAATTACATACCAGTTAAGTTGTACAACAAAAAATACTCTTACATGTGTTTGAACTCTTCATTTGAAGCCTGTTAACAAAAGAAAAATAACATCAACGCAAAAAATAGTTAGATCAAAGTAAATATAAGAAAAATCTGACCTATTACCTTGAAAAAGCTGAAACCAAAAAAAAAATCTAGGTAAAAAAATGATATCTCGTAGTGACCAATGTTAGACTAATTTCAGTGATCAGTAAAAAATGACCAAAATAGAGATCAGGAAAAAAAAAAAGAAGATGAACAATTTGCTTTTAAAAGGTGAAAAAAATAAACATTGGTAAAAAAAAGGAATCTGGTCATAAAAATTACATACCAGTTAAGTTGTACAGCGAGAAAGACTCTTGCATGTGTTTGAACTCTTCATTTGAAGCTTGTAATCAAAAGATAAATACCATCAACGCAAAAAATAGTTAGATCAAAGTAAATATAAGAAGAATATGAGTTGTTTGCTTCAGAAAGCTGAAAATAAAAAGGAAATCTGGGTAAAAAAAACCATATGTCTCAGTGATCCATATTAGACTTGTAGAAAAAAGAAAAATACCATCAACGCAAAAAATAGTTAGATCTGAGAAAATATAAGAAGAATATGAGTTGTTTGCTTGAGAAAGGTTAAAATAAAAACGAAATATGGGTAAAAAAACCATATGTCGCAGTGACCTATATTAGACCTGTAGAAAAAAGCAAAAAAAAGTTAGATTTGAGAAAATATAAGAAGAATATGAGTTGTTTGCTTGAGAAAGGTGAAAACACAAACGAAAACAGAGATACAACATCTTCAGATCTGGGTAAAAAAAATGATATCTTCGGATCTTCTCATTTCATTCATCTGAAAAGAATGACGAAAACAGAGATACCACAAAAATAACTACAGATCTGAAGAAGTTAGACAAATCGAAAAAGAGAAGTCTGAATTTAGTATATTTAATATTGGATTTAGTATATTAAAGTTTTAAATTTGTACGATAGTTTTACCTGAAAATATATGTAAGATCTTTATCTCTTATCCAATATGATAGTAATAGTTAGTTCTCGATTTAGTGGAAAGTAGTCAATAACCAATTATATTTTTGGTTTATTTTAAATACTATTTTTTAGTATTTTAGTTTAGATTCAAAAGTTTATAAATACTTATTAATCTTATATAGAATATTTAGTCAATTCTCTCATTCACTTCAATACTCAATTGTATTTTCATAGTCTTCATCAACAACTCGGTGATGAATCCTCAAAAGTTCAAGTTCGATTTTTCAAAAATATTATTCTTTCCATCGTCACTCATTCCTGGTTAGAACAAACGAAACTATCATTATTTATCAATTATATAATTTAATATGTTTCAATTTTGATTTTCATTTATTCTTTAAATACATTTAATTTGTATGATTTCACATAGTGAAAATATAATATATATTTTTTTTATAGGAATGGAATTAGATAAAAAAGTGGATGCAAATTATTGATACGACAGATCCTTTGTACGAAAAAGGAGTTCTTAACTTTATTGAATTTGCATTTAATGGCTTTGAGGAAGGAATTCTATTTCGAGGTGATTATTTGAAATCAATATCATGTCCAACCTGTAAATTTCCTCGATATAAAGATTTGAATAACAAGTTACCCAACAAAGTTATGCGTTATTTCCTTTTAGCTCTAAGGTTACAACAATTATATGAATCACCTGATATTGCAAAAGAAATGAGGTGGCACAAAGATAGGCCTTTTTACGAAGATTGGAAAATGAGACATCCAACTGATTCTATTGCTTGGAAAAAGTTTTGACTTAGAATATCCATCATTTGCAGAAGATTCACGCAATGTTAGACTTGACCTAGCAAGTGATTGTTTCAATCCATTTGGAAACATGAGTACTTCATATAGTGTGTGGCCCATTGTTTTAATTCCTTACAATTTGCCACCTTGGATGTGCATGAAGGATTCTTATTTCATAATCTCAACACTTATTATGGGTCCTAAAGCTCCTGGAAATGACATTGATGTGTATTTACAATCTTTGATTGATGAATTAAAAGAATTGTGAGAAAAAGGTGTAGAGACATATGACGCGTCAATGAAAGAAACGTTTCAATTACATGCATCAATTTTGTGGACTATTAATGATTTTCTCGCATATGGAAATCTATCAGGATGGAGCACTAAAGGAAATTTTGCATGCCCTTGTTGTAATGAGGATACATGGTCCTTAAGTTTACTAAATGGAAAAAAAATTGTTATATGGGAAGTTATCGATTTTTGCCACTTCAACATTCTTGGAGAAATAATACCAAAGCTTTCGATGGTACTAAAGAAAAGCGTCTAGCTCTAAGACAATTATCCGGACATGATATAGTTTAACAATATCAACAATTTGATCAGGTTAGAATTATTATTTTTGTTACTAAATATTGATTCATTTATTTTTATATTTTTATTATTTATTTAAATAATTGTTAAATTTATATATTATTTTCTCTCTCTTCAAGATCGAATTAAAGGAAAAGATATCATTTATTTAAATATTTTTTAAAATTTAAACATTACGGAAATGAGTTCAACATTTTTTATCATTTATTTTTACTCTTATTAATTAATAATAATTATATTCAGGTAACATTTGGTAAGTTTATAAGGAAAAGAAAGCGATGAGGAATACAATTACTTAAGAATTGGAAGAAAAAAAGCATTTTTTTTAGTTGTCTTATTGAAAATGTCTAAAATTATGCCACAATCTAGATGTCATACATATTGAAAAAAATGTTAGTGATAACATAATAGGAACATTGATGGATCTTGAAAATAAGACAAAAGATAATATAAACTATCGATTTGATCTTGCCTATATGGGTATACGTCCAGAGCTTCATGCGACTATGAGTGAAGAAGGAAAATACACATATTCGTCTGCATGTTATACCATATCATCTCAGGAAAAACATACATTTTGTCAATTTCTAGTGAAAGCAAGTAAAATGGGAAATCCTCTTTATTTATTTATATATATATATATATATATATATATATATATATATATTTATTTATTTATAAAAGAGGGTAGATATCTATGCTAACCTCGCCTTCTCTTTGTTAACCTCGCCTTTTAGCTTTTTCATTGATTTTCTTCAGTTTACGCTCTCTTCTATTGTTTTTTCTTTTTTTTCTTCCTCTCTTACAAAGTGTTAACGTTTGCATTTATAAAAAAGAAGGTAATCATTGCTTCTTATTCAAATTGAAATTAATTCTCTTCAGTTTGCTTTTCCTTGAGATTTTCTTTTTCCTTTTCACTCCAAAACAATAAAATGCACATATTTATGTCACTAAGTCATTTAAATGTTACATTGTCTTATAATTTCTTTATCTTTTATTTTTAATTAGTATTAATTTTCATTTTGACATCTCTAATTTTCATATATCAACTATTACTCGTTATTCATTATTACTGTTATATATTTGTTATTCAGTCTAATGCTTATTCATTTAATTCAAAACTTTTATATATAATTAAACGTTTCTATAATAGTTCAATCATTCACTAATACAAAAAGGTCTTCAACGTCACCTCTTTAACGTCTACTCAAAAGAACACCAACGTAAAAAATGACCAGTGGCAGTTTTGTAAATAACTGGACAAATTTAACGTCTGCCCATCAGTGCCCCGACGTCATCTTCAAAAGGACGTCGACCTATCAGCTCCCTAACGTCAAATTACGTCGGCCCTAGAGATCCCCGACGTTAAATTACGTCAGCCTAGCACAGCACAGACGTCAATTTTTTCCTAAAACCAACGCGAACCCCTCTCCTCCCCTCTGTTACGTTGTGCGTTCTTCTCCTCCGTGTCGGCGACAGCGAGAGCCACCATTGCAGGTCAGTTTCTTCGTTTTCCACCACTGAAAGTTGTTGGGTTTTGATTTGTGAATTGATTTAGGAGTTTTTGTTTTCGTCTCCATTTTGCAGTGTTATTCTTCGTCTCCATGGTGTGTGAAACGGAATATTGACCTCGCACATTCTCCCTTCCGTGTCGGCGACAACGCCATTGTAGGTACGTTTTTTCATTTTTCACCACTGAAAGTTGTTGGATTTTGTTGTGTGGATTGGTTTTGAGTTTTGAGTTTTGAGCCCAATATTTATCGTTTTCGTTCCCATTTGGTAGTGTTTTTCTTTCGCATATTTGGCCAGCCAGTAGCATGTTCGGCCCCTAAGACCACTCTCCTCCAACTTCGATTTTGGTTTTGCAACAAGAGGTTATCTTTACTTATCCTTCTTTTTGCATTTTGTTAGTGTGTTCATATTGTATGTATGTAATTGAATTTTCTTTTACCGTTGTAGTTTAACATTTTGAATATTTTTTAGTTAGTTTTTTGGGTCTACTTTTTTATTTTGAATTTTTGTATTAATATTTACATAATTTTGAAAGAAATTTATGTTTATTGTTAGATTTCTTTTATTTAAAATATTTTCAATTTTATTTGATTTTTTAATACTATGGTTGCATTGTTGTTTTATATATGAAGATTTATTATAATATTAATTAAATACTGAGCGAACCTTAGTTCCCGTTTAAGATTTAGTACAAATGATTAAATTTTTAATCGTTTGTATTAAATCTTGAATTGTCCGATCGGACAGTTTGGAAGAATTATTTTTCATAATTTGTTATAACGCATACATTGAGGTTTATGCATAAATTTCACAAAATTTCGATTGAGGCTAATTTGTGTTGTTCTCTGGATGCATACTTGATTGTGATCATGATTAATCACTTTCATTTCGTGTACTTTAGAGACCAATGCAAAATGTTGTCGAAATTTTGTGAAATTTATGATGTTTGACTTATTTGTATATGTGTTAGCAAATTATGAAAAATAATTTTTTCGAATGGGTAGGGCCTCACCTTGTGAGAGTTAAAAGTTTGAGATTGATTGAGTTTTTTACGAACATAGTATGGATCGAAGCTGGATGAATGAGCGTCACATAAGTGAAGAGTATGAAAAAAGGGTTTCTGAGTTTTTGCAATATGTTCAAGAACACGCAATCTCAAGTAACGGGACATATTTTTGTCCTTGTGTTCGTTGTCTTAATCAAATATGTCATGACTTGGGAACAATGTGTGATCATCTATTCATCTTTGGTATAATGAGAAGTTATACACTTTGGACTTGACATGGAGAAGTATTAGACAAGCCTACAACGTCACGAGGAACAGATTATGTAGACGACTGGATGAATGATCATTTAGAAGATATGGTACGTGATGTTGGGAAGGAGAATTTTGGAAAAGTTCATTTATATGATTCTCTTAAGTCCGATTCAGAGGAAGAATTGTACCCAGGATGCACTAACTTTACGCGAATGTCAGCAACTTTGAAATTATTTAGTTTAAAAGCAAGGCATGGATGGACGGATACAAGTTTCACAGAATTGTTGGAGTTGTTAAAGGAGATGCTTCCAGAAAATAACACGTTACCTATCCGTAATTACGAGGCGAAGAAAGTTTTATGTCCAATGGGTTTGGAATATCAAAAGATACATGCATGCCCAAATGATTGTGTTTTATACAGAGATGAGTTTGCTTCACTAAAGGCGTGTCCAACATGTGATTTATCGCGGTTTAAAAAGAAAATTGATGGAAATAGTGGCGATGAAGACAAAGATGGTCTACCTGCTAAGGTGATGTGGTACCTTCCTATAATACCTAGATTCAAACGACTATTTTCCATTAAAGAAGATGCAAAAAACCTGAAATGGCACGTTGATGAAAGAAAGTGTGATAATCTTCTTCGACACCCAGTTGATTCTCCACAATGGAAGAAGATTGATGAAACATTTCCAGAATTTGGTGTTGAGCCAAGAAACTTAAGACTTGGACTTGCTACAGATGGTATGAATCCTTATGGGAACTTAAGTAGCAAACATAGTTCACGACCAGTTTTGCTGATGATTTACAATTTATCTCCTTTGTTATGCATGAAGAGGAAATATATGATGTTATCTATGATGATATCGGGTTCTAGACAACCTGAAAATGACATTGATGTGTACCTAAAGCCGTTGATCGATGATTTGAAACTGTTATGGGAAGAAGGTGTCGATGTGTATGATTCATATTCTCAAGAATTGTTTTGTTTGCGTGCAATGTTGTTTTGCACCATACATGATTTTCCAGAGTATAGAAACTTGAGTGGTTACAGTGTTAAAGGTCATTTTGCATGTCCCATTTATGAAAAAAACACGAGTTATATTCAATTGAAGCACGGTCAGAAAATTGTGTATACAAGACATCGAAAGTTCCTTCCTCGAAATCATCCTTATCGTAGAATGAAAAAAGCATTTAATGGAAGTCTTGAGGATGAAGTTGTAGCGAGACCCCGCAATGGTGAAGAAATATACAACCAAGTGGAAAACATTGACATTGTGTTTGAGAAACATCCAAAGAAAAAGACCACGAAGAAAAACATTTGGAAGAAACGATCAATCTTCTTTAATCTTCCATATTGGTGTAAACTTGATGTACGACATTGTACGGACGTGATGCACGTCGAAAAAAATGTATGTGATAGCGTCATCGGGACTTTACTAAATGTAAAAGGAAAGACTAAAGATGGAGTTAAAGCACGACAAGATTTGGCTGAAATGGGCATCCGTTCTGAGTTACATGCACAATCAATTGGAAGACGAACCTACCTGCCTCCAACTTGTCACACTCTTTCTAGAAAAGAGAAGCAAATTTTTTTGTGAGTGTTTAAGAAGTGTGAAGGTTCCCCAAGGTTACTCTTCAAATATTAGTACCATTGTTTCTATGCAAGATTTAAAGTTAGTCGGTTTAAAGTCTTACGATTGTCATGTGTTGATGCAACAACTTTTACTAGTAGCTTTTCGAGCCATCTTACCTACTTCTGTCAGAGGTATTCTAACACGTTTGTGTATGTTCTTCAATGCCATATGCAAGAAAGTTATTGACCCTCGAGTGTTAGACGATTTGATAATGAGGCCATTAGACTATTGTGTCAATTGGAAATGTATTTTCCACCTTCATTTTTCGATATCATGGTTCATTTGATAGTTCATCTTGTGAGGGAAATTCGATTATGTGGGCCAGTTTTCTTGAGATGGATGTACCCAGTGGAAAGATACATGAAGATCTTAAAGGGATATGTCAAGAATCAGTATTGACCAGAAGCTTCAATTATAGAGCGGTACATTGCAGAAGAAGCCATTAAATTCTGCTCAAGTTATATGCCAAGTTGTGAACCAATTGGAGTTCCTAAGACTAGACATGAAGGTAAATGTGAAGGTAAGGGTGTGCGTGGAGTGAAAATTCAAAGTGTTAGTAGAAAATTAGTTGATCAAGCCTATTTGTACATCTTAAACAACATTGTAGAGGTCATTCCTTACATTACGCAACACATTGATGAAACGAAATCAGCACATCCACGAATGAGTGAAAAATGGGCACTTAATGAACATAACAAAACATTCTTATCATGGTTTAAGAAAAAAGTTTACGCGACTCCAAATGTTTTTGAAACTCTATTGAGGCTAGCTCGTGGACTGAACACTGATGTCATTACATATGGCGGGTACTACATAAACAATCATTGTTTCTATTCAAAGATGGAGGATGACAAAAGTAGAGTTCAAAATAGTGGGGTTATACTTCAAGCTGAATTTGTACATTTTGTCAATTCTAAGGACAAGAATCAAATTACAGCATCCATGAGTTACTTTGGAATAATACACGAAATATGGGAAGTTGATTATGTGACTTTTAGAGTGCCAGTCTTCAAGTGTAAATGGGTTGATAGTAATTCGGGTGTTGGCACAGATGACTTTGACTTTACTTTGGTGGATCTTAACAAGATGAGTGATACAAATGAACCATTTATTAGGACTAGTCAAGCAAGACAAATTTTTTATGTCATTGATCCAACCAATCAGAAATTGTCAGTTGTATTAGAATGAAGAAACATGCACGTAAATGATGATGAAGATTGTCTAGACATACTTGAGACAACGTCTTTCTCATCAAGAACCATTCAAGACAAAGTTGATGATGTAACTGATGACATCCATGCTATTCGAAGTGATCACAATGAAGGCATATGGGAGAATACAATTTCTTGATATGTGTTTATTTAATAATATTGTCACATTTATATTTTTTTTTATTTTTCTTGTTGTTTTAATATAATAGAAGTTAATTGAGTATATTTTTATTGTTAACATTTCCTAATGATATGTTTTAGGTATGACAAGCTCTAGATCAGACCACGAGGGACCTGGTAGATCTGTGACTCGGTTGCCGGATGTCACAAACCGACGAGAGAGGATGCCGGTCCACATTGATCCTCGATCGGGTGAACCCAGTGGCCCTTGGGAAAAAAAGTACCGTAGCTACATAGGAATGTTGGCCAAAACGAAAGTTTCTATTGCAATTGCATGTTGGGATGACGTCGCGAAGGCCGAGAAGAACCTCCTATGGCGGGATCTTGTGGTATGTTTACTTAAACCAACTATAGTATTTTTTTATGTTACTGTTAACATAACATATTTTATGTTTTAAACAACACAAATTTGAGATTACTCCGAACACTGAGCGAATTAGAAAGAAAGTCTTATCTCACGTAGCCACCAGATGGAGGGACTTCAATGCAAGGCTCACACGTTTATATATGTTTGGAGATAGACAACATGACACTCCTTGTGAGAAGTACAAAATTTCTGAGGAGGAGTGGATGCAATTTCGTGCATGTAGAGAGTCTGGAGACTGGCAGGTTTGTTTGTTAAATTTGTTTATAGTGACACTAGTCATACATTTGTGTATTAAAACTATTAAATAATGTTATGTGTGACAACAAAATAGGACAGCAGCCCAACAAAGACAAAGGCTTAATGATACACCACATATACTCTCTCGATGTGGTTATGCATTATTGGAGAAAAAATTGAAAAAGTCTCGTGCACAGTCTCTAGGACTTGAGTCCCCTGACCTAGTGGATGCAATTCCTAGGTACGAGATGTGGAAGGCTGCTCGGACTAAGTCCGATGGGCAAATGACATCACAATCATCTCAAATCATATCTCAAAAAATAGTAACTACAAACCTTATTTGACTATCATAGTTCATATGTTTCTCCTTTTGATTAAACTTTCTTTTGTGGTGTAGAATGAATTAATTGAGCAAGAGACTCAGGGTTTGTTTGTTTGCCATGGTCGGGACGATATACTCACAACGACAATTGGAAGGCCAGAGCACCTAGGATATGTGCGTGGTGTTGGAGGTGCCATTGGTCTTCAAGATTACTTTGGTCCTCCACAAAGCTTGAATTGTTAGTCAAAAGGCCTTGAGGAAGATGGAGCAACAAATGGAGGAAAGATTCAACCAACGCATGGGAATTATGGAGCAACGTTTTATGGAACAACTTCAAAAACAACAACAAATACAAAGAACACTTGAAGAAAAGCTTCAGTCCATGCAGCAACAGAACATGGAATTACCCACTCAAGCTCCAACAGGACAACGTGTGAGTACAAAAGGCTCATGCTCTGGTGTAGATCATACTGACTACAAAAGTCAGTATGAGCTATTGGTTGATGAAGACCCCCGCGCATAGTGGCCATAGGACGACAACTTCAAGGTGGGGAGACTATCCATGGTGTTCCTCTATTGCCCCAGTATGCGCGTGTGATGATTGATGAAGTTCGAGATCCCCATGCTCAAGTGCTTGTGCCAACTTCAGAAATCCAATTTGTTGGGGAAGCTTTAGGCACATTTATTGCTTGGCCTAAAGCATTGATCATGCCATACTTTAGCCCACCAAAGGTATTATGACATCATGTTTTTAGTAGTTCAATCTTACAATTTATAAAACTTTTAACATCAAACCTTTCTAAATCTTTATTTCAGTCCACTCGTCCTGAAAAACAGTCGGTCTGACGTCCACGTGTTATACGTGGAGATGATGAAATGGCAGAAGCAAAAGATGATCCTCTAGGAAAGCTGCTTCTGAAATTACACAAGTTGAAAAAAGGACCGGTAGAGTTAGAGTGGGAGTTAAGAGTATTTGGCCTCCATTGTCATGTCCCATTGTACATAAACCTGAATGATGCACTAGAGATCATTACAGGAGACAAGATGTTAAATATTTCAGTCATACAACTATGGTGCATGTAAGATTTTTTTTATTGTATTTCATATTTAAAGTAAGGAATTGGTACGTTTTAATATTATACCTAACTGTCTTCTTGTAGGTACATGGAAAAAGTCATTGTGGACCAAGGTCGATCTTCCATCTATGGATTCATTGAACCTCAAACAATTCAACCTTCGGGAAACTCACCTGACCACATCAAACTTTATTTGCAAACATGGATGGTTGAGTCAAATAGAGAGATCTACTTTGCACCATACATTGATTCGTAAGTGTTTTTGCTAATAATATTTTGTGAAGTATTATTAATTATTTTGGCTAAGTACTTGTGATTGATGGTAGGTATCATTGACAACTTTGTCTCATCATTCCAAGACAATGCCTAGTTGTATGGTTTTGTTCATGCCATAGGAAGATTCCACTAGCTTTTAAAAACATGTTACAATCCTAACCTATGTATCTACTTAGTTATAAAAACTTACATATGTTTTATGTTTCCAAAATTTCATTAGAATTGTGGGTAAGCCTAGAGGCCAACAACTTAAAGTCATATATCCAAAGGTTAGAACTCATTCATTTTAAAGTTATTAATTTATGTATGTCAACTTATGAGTTTGATGTGTTTATTTTATTTGTAATGTTCAATGTAACAAGCAAGAAGATTCATGGGAATGTGGATATTATGTCATGTCTTGGATAAGAACAATCATTCGAGCTGCAATTAAAGATGAATGGATAGAGGTAATTATATATATCTTTCACATATTATAAATCATATCAAACTTTAAAGAATGATATTCATACATAATGAAATTGTATGGTTTTGTTCATGCCATAGGAAGATTCCACCAGCTTTTAAAAACATGTTACAAGAGTAAGTATTATTTCTTTTTCAATCCTAACCTATGTATCTACTTAGTTATAAAAACTTACATATGTTTTATGTTTCCAAAATTTCATTAGAATTGTGGGTAAGCCTAGAGGCCAACAACTTAAAGTCATATATCCAAAGGTTAGAACTCATTCATTTTAAAGTTATTAATTTATGTATGTCAACTTATGAGTTTGATGTGTTTATTTTATTTGTAATGTTCAATGTAACAAGCAAGAAGATTCATGGGAATGTGGATATTATGTCATGTCTTGGATAAGAACAATCATTCGAGCTGCAATTAAAGATGAATGGATAGAGGTAATTATATATATCTTTCACATATTATAAATCATATCAAACTTTAAAGAATGATATTCATACATAATGAAATTGTATGGTTTTGTTCATGCCATAGGAAGATTCCACCAGCTTTTAAAAACATGTTACAAGAGTAAGTATTATTTCTTTTTCAATCCTAACCTATGTATCTACTTAGTTATAAAAACTTACATATGTTTTATGTTTCCAAAATTTCATTAGAATTGTGGGTAAGCCTAGAGGCCAACAACTTAAAGTCATATATCCAAAGGTTAGAACTCATTCATTTTAAAGTTATTAATTTATGTATGTCAACTTATGAGTTTGATGTGTTTATTTTATTTGTAATGTTCAATGTAACAAGCAAGAAGATTCATGGGAATGTGGATATTATGTCATGTCTTGGATAAGAACAATCATTCGAGCTGCAATTAAAGATGAATGAATAGAGGTAATTATATATATCTTTCACATATTATAAATCATATCAAACTTTAAAGAATGATATTCATACATAATGAAATTGTATTAGTTTTTCAGCGATTCAAGAATCCATCACCTCTGCTAGATGACATTATCCACACACTAAGATAGGAATGGGCAGCATATCTATTGGAGAGATGGAGTTGATACCACATGAATTAGAACTCCTTTTAAAAACTTTATGGTACAAGAATTTCATGTTGAAACATTTAGTTAGTTGTTATTTATATTAGTTTAGAATATATGTTGAAACTTAAGTTCTATTATATATAACTGTAACTCCAGAATTGTGCTAAAAGTATTATGAAATTGTTTTGGGAATTTTTTGATTTTCAGGTGTATGGATGTTGTAAAAATAGTCAAATTTTTTTTAAAAAAATGGAGCAGTGTGACGTCTGATGTGCCCTGACAGACATTATTTAACGTCTGACCGTACCAGGGCCGACGTTATTTAACGTCTGACGAGCTCTGACAGAAGTTAAATTGCTCAGGTTTTTCATTCATTTCTGCGCGAAAATTGACATCTGCTGTTATTGGCCCCGACGTTGGATAACGTCAGACTCTTAAAGGACCGACGTCAAGTGACGTCTGCTATTTTTTCGACGTTATTTTCACGTCACCCGGTATGACATCGATGTTTGGGCAGACGTCAAAGGTCGAAAATGTCGGACATTAAAAGGCTTTTTTGTGTTAGCGATTTTAAATGTTTTCATTTATTCATTTTTGCATTCAAAATTCTTTTACAGAGTTTTATATTTTATAATACATACTTTTATATATTTTAATATATACACATATACATTTTATATATAACAAAATGGTTGTATCTATATCTATCTATATGTAAGGCTCAATTATTTTTTGTTCTTATTTTTAAAGCTTACCCCTAATTAGTTGGATCTAAAGGCTGGCCCATAGGGTGTCAAGGCCCCTAAAGCAGCCAAGGTCCCTCATTCTGCACTCACTTGCCAAAATCAGTGCTCTCACTCTTCCCTCTTCTCTCCACATAAACTCTGCTAGGGTTTGGGTCTTACCCTTCTTCGCGTTAGCTCAACTCCATTCTTCAGTCCATGTAAGTTCATTCTCCATTATACCTTTCTCATTCCAGGCTCTGTCATCATGATTCTAACTAGGGTTCACCATGGTAACTCATTTTGAATCTATTCCAATGTTTTATAGCTCGTGAATCTGCTCTGTGGTCGGTAGTACTCCCTTACTTGGGTGTCAGGATATTCTGCTAGCTTTTTCCAAGTAAGGGAAGCTAGAACTCCTTTTTCTTTGAAATATAGTGCTCTTATTTTCGTTCTAGAATGAGTATGTTTGATTTATGTGGTGCTACTTTTTTTTCTACACTTAACACTTTTTGTAAAATGAAGGTTCCCACTTCGTTAACCATTGGATCGAGCGGAAATTTGACCGGTCGGATCTTGAATCGGAGCTCTATAGTGAGAGAAGTTTTTATCGCAAGGTCATTGTAGTTTGGTTATTGACATCATTGCACACGTTTCGTAAAATGAAGGTTCCTACTTCGTTAACCGTTGGATCGAGATGATATTTCAACAGCTGATCCTTAACACATAGTTCTTGACTTCGACCAGCTGGATCTTGAATTAGAGCTCTGTAGTGAATGCAGTTTTTATCGCAAGATCACTGTAGTTTGGTTGTTGACAACGGTGACCTTTGTTGCTAGTTTGGTGCATACCTTTCTTTATAGTTATTCAATTAAGTTGGTTTTTGTTTCATTTGGTTCTTGATTCAATCATATTTAATTTGAATATATATATATACAAAATTTTTGGAGCTTTACACAAGCTGCAATTTTATTTCTAAAATTCCAAAATCGTTTGCATAATGTGTTGTTAAGTTGGATTGGATAAAAATTATAAGGTTAAAATACCTTTTTGGTCCCAATTTTCGTCAAGTTTTTTCAAATAAGTCCTAATTTTGGTTTTGTGTTCAAATAGGTCCCAATTTTCGTCAATTTTGTTCAATTGAGTCCTTTTTTGCTAACACCGTTTAAATCATTAACGGCCATGAACAGTGACTGCCACGTGTCACTTCGTGGTTTTTTTGAATTTTTTTGAATTTTTTTTTATTTTTTTGAATTTTTTTTTAAAATTTTTTAAAATTTTTTTAATCTTTTTTAAATGTACACATTCGTGGTTTTTCTGAATTTTTTATTTTATTTTTTTTTTGAATTTTTTTGAAATGTCCACGTGTCAACCCAGTAGTGTGCCACGTGTCAAAGTCAATATTCTATATTCAATTTGGTCCCTATATTTGTTATTTTTGTTCAATTAGATCCCAATGTTTGTTAACATTAACCAATTTGGTCCCTATCAAAGATGTGACCAAATAAAATTTTTATATCAAAGTTATAATGATGTGAATTTTAATATATTATATAAAAATATTTAATAAAAAATGTGAATTTTAATATAAAAATTAAATTTGGTTTTAATTTGAAAAGGGACCAAATTGGTTAATGTTAACAAAAATTGGGACCTAATTGAACAAAAATAACAAATATAGGGACCAAATTGAATTTAGAACATTGACTTTGACACGTGGCACGCTACTGGGTTGACACGTGGACATTTCAAAAAAAATTTTAAAAAATTCAAAAAACCACGAAGTGACACGTGACACACTCCTGGGTTGACACATGTACATTTAAAAAAAATTTAAAAAAATTTAAAAAAATTTAAAAAAATTCAAAAAAAAATTCAAAAAAATAAAAATAAAAAAATTCAAAAAAACCACGAAGTGACACGTGGCAGTCACTGTTCATGGCCGTTAATGATTTAAACGGTGTTAGCAAAAAAGGACCCAATTGAACAAAATTGACGAAAATTGGGACCTATTTGAACACAAAACCAAAATTAGGACTTATTTGAAAAAACTTGACAAAAATTGGGACCGAAAAGGTATTTTAACCTTATAAGAATTAGTTATTTTCCAAGAGAGAAATATGTTGTATGATTTTAATATGTGTCTTCAAATGCTTGTGTGAGAATATAGGAGATTCCATGAGGGAGATCCTAATTGATTTAATTAGTAGTGTCTTCATTGGTCAGGACGTAATTTCACGATGGTTGTGTGGTGATGCCTCATTGGTCAGGATGTAATTCCATGACCCCTGTTAGTGGGAGCTCATGGTGGCGCCTCATACTTAGGATGTAATTCCATGAAGTTCGTGGTGATGCCTTATTATATAATTTATTAAGGATTCAAGGTAAGGATTGCATCCTGACACTTTAAAGAGTTAGTTAGTCTCACGTAGAGCGTACTAACTCAAGTGGTTAGAGTAGCAAGAGGCCTTATATCTTTTAAGGCTAACCTTGTGAGTGGTAGGGTGAAACCCATTGGCAATTGGCTCTACAAAGCCACCACAAGTGCAAGAATTCGGTGAAGCAGACTAATTATACTTATTCGGATAAGTCGTGTCGCGAGTCTTAGTGTATTGTTTGTGAGTCATCATATGATTGGTTGATGTATGTATCTTGGACTATGAAAATGTATGCAAATGTATGATAAAATCACTTTATACTTTAGCTTATCGTTTCTGCTTGTTGTATGTTCTGTGTGTGGTCTTCTCTTTCTGCGATGATCATCAATTTATTGATGGGAGTAGATGCGAAAAATCCTCGTGGTCAACAAGGTAATGGAGATTTCGCTGCATAGCTCATCTTGGGCCAGACCCCACTTTTTTATGAATTTACTTTAGAGCTATAGCCCATGTATTTCTTTGCCCTTAGGGCACTTACTTTACTACTGTTAAACTTCTTACTCGTATTATTGTTGGCATCATGGTGTGTCTTGGGTTCTTTCCTCGTTTATTCTGAACAAGTGCAAGGAGTGACTTCGATACTCCGCAAATTTGCTCTTTATATTATATTGTTCGATGTTTCATTTAATTAAGTTTGTTTATTAAATGGGTATATATATATATATATATATATATATATAGTTTTGTAGTATAACATTATTGTTATTAGTTAATTAGTTTTGATTTTTTATATATTTATAGTTGTTATATTCATATGTTCATAATTTATTATAATAGATATATTATTATTTTCAATAATAATAATTATTTTCTATTTTTTAAAGGGTTAATTATGTTTTTGGTCCTTCAACTTTTAGTGAAAATTGGAATTAGTCATTCTTCGAAACTTTGGTCTAATTTAGTCTCTCAACTTTAAAATTGTGTGGATTTAGTCCTTTTAACAAAATTTTGTTAAGTTTATTTGACGTTTCAAATACATTTCATGATAGTTTATTAACTAATATTGAAGCAAAAATGTGTCAAATGGGGTAAACATCTCACATGCTATCATGAGATGCGTTTGAAACGTTAAATAAACTTAACAAAATTTGCTTGAAAGGACTAAATTCATGCAGTCTTGAAGTTGGGGGACTAAATTGGACCAAAAGTTCGATGAATGACTAATTCCAATATTTACTGAAAGTTAAAGGACCAAAAACATATTTAACCATTTTTTAAATAATATATATATATATATATATATATTAAAATATTTGTAAGTAATGTAATACATTATTTATTGAAATTGTTGCACTGAAAAAAAAAAATTGGTTGTTACATTAACGATCATAAAAAAAAGTACGTCTTTTTTTTTATTTCATGAATATTTAATTCCCTACTTATAAAATATTAAGCAAATTCAAGTTAAAGTCACATCGGAGATGTAACTATTTGATATTTGAATCCCTTGTTTTAAGGAACATAATATAAATAATGAGTAATGATATAAGAATCCTCCTTTTATATATAATTGTTAAAATTGATAATTGATATTATTGATATAAATTAATGGTCGTTTATTGATTTGATATAGTTACTTATATGATTGATACGATTAATACTCATATGATACATTTTTCTTTATGTAAATATTTGTATATATTTTGTAGTAATGATTTGATTTGTATCCTTTATTAGTTACATTTTGTATCTATAAATAAGACTTGATAAGACACACACAAAAGTTATTCCTCATTTTCTCAATCTCTATTCTTTCTTTTCTTCTCTTTCCTATTATTAACTTTATTTTATAACAATTATATTGAGATAGTAAAAATATATTAATTGATATGTTGGTAAAATAACTTATTGAAATTAAAGGTAATTTACTATTATGTAAAAATAAAAAATAATAATTTCCTCTAAAATTGAATTGACAAATGACACAGTTAAGTCGTGCAAGGAATGGACCACATGAAATATTTATCATATTAAGTTTGATTGTCACTTAAATTAGTTGAATTTAATGTTCCAAAATATAGCATCGTAAGCTTTAATCTCTGCTTAGAACCTCCATAAGAGAACCAAATTAAAAGATTTTGTGTATAAACATTCAAACAAAGTTCGTGATTCCATTATGAGGTGAATCAAGTCGCTAATAGTTTATATTAAAATCTTAGTTTAATTACTCTTTTGCTCCTTGTTTTTGTAAAAAATGTCAATTTGATCTTCCACTTTTTTTAAGTTTAAATTTATTACTGATTTTTAAAAAATATGCAATTTGATCCTTTTTGTTAAATTTCTTAAAGCGAATCAATGATTTTTTTTATCATAGTTGACACTATGATTATATTAATTACATCAATAAAGTAAATCATCATTATTAACAACTTCAATTTTGATGAAAAAATTTTGATCTGTTTCAAGAAATTTAACCAAAAGGACCACATTACATCTTAAAAATAAGGATGAAATTGAAACTTAAAAAAAAAAGTGGAGGACCAATTTGATACTTTTGGACAAAAACAAAGATCAAAAGAGTAATTAAACCTAAAATCTTCATCCATGATCTTAGACAACGAAGAAAACCACCAAAGGGTTGTTGCTTACAATTGAAAACAATTAACTCATCAACATTTTTGTTGTTGCTTACAATTGGAAACAATTAACTAATCCAACTTTCTAACTTCATATGTAACCCGAATAATCTTAGAGACAGGGAGGGGCCATGCCCACCCCCCCCCCCCCAAATCATTTCATGTTAATAAATAATAAAACATAGAATACAAATATTTAAGTTTAATTACTCTTTTGCTCTATTTTTGTCCAAAAATGTCAAGTTGGTTCTCTAGTTTTTAGTTTCAATTTGATCTCGAGTTTTTACTTAACATTCTTTAAAATATTATACTAATGATTCAATCTAATAATCAAAGAATTATATTACATTGACCCCTCCAAAAATTTGATAAAAATCTGCCATGGTATGTAACTCTATATAATAGTTACAAAGAAGTGACATTCATGCTAGCGATGTAACATTATACTATTCACTTGAACAATGATAACTTAATCAGTATAAAAAACATGTCCATAACAACATAAATAGCAATTCTTCGAAGTACATAAATTAGGTTACATTAATATTGTTTGAATGTAAGATTGAGTCAACCAAAAAAAAGACCAAAATCTCTGAGGAATTTCTTTGGAGCTGAATTTGGTAAAATTGATGGAACACTATGAAAAACATGACCAAATTTATCACCAAATATCACTATGTCCACCTAAAAGTAGGAATGTCAAAAAGGGCTGAACTTGACGGGTCAGCCCGCCAACCCGACCCAAAAAACACAGATTGGGATAGGAAAAGCAACTCGTGAACCCGAATTAACCTAGCCCGCAGGTTAAAACGGGCTAACCTACAACCTGTCTGACTTAATTAAAACCCACTTTCAACGCATGTGTGCAATTGTTTTGTGACCTAATGCATTTGAACTCACTCGAAACGAAGTCTCCTCTCGTCTCAGTTTCTTGTTTTCTTCTCTTTGCCTTTCTTTCTCAACAACCATCCATCCACCGTGATGCTCGACGACGACTGGACGCAACCACCACAAAACGACGACACTCCATGCAACGACGATGACACTCCACGTAGTGGTGACACTCCACACAACGGTGACAATGACATACGTCGTTGGCAGCGGCGACGACGACATACGTGGAAAGGGCGAAGCTTGTTCTTCGATTTTCATTTGTAATCTTCCACAATGATTACAAGTCTCCATAGTAGTGAAGTTTCATTTCTCGTTCTCTCTAAAGTGATTGCAGACTAGGTTCAACTTTCACAACATCATGAATTCGAGGTTCATTTCTGGTTGTGGTGAATCTATGAGTTAGGGTTTTTGCATATTAAGGATGTTGCGAATTGGATTTTTACATGTTAGAGTTTTGCAGATTATGGGGTGTTGCGAATTGGAGATGTTAAAGACTAGGGTTTTGCGAATTGGGATTTTACTTATTAGGGTTTTTGCAGATTGAAATTTGGGGATTTTTTCAGCATTCATCTTCTTCCTCCTCAAAATATGTATTTCTATTTTCTACATCTATTACTACAATGTGTAATGGTGGGTTTGAGACTTTGGATGTGTGTTTGGTTCATTTCAACACGCTTCTTTGAAAAAATTGATAACGAAGAACTTTAAAGCAAAAAGAAAATAAAAAAATAGCGAGCTGACCCGCCAGCCCGCAAACCCGTTCTACTGCGGGTCAAGTTCTATTGTCCATCTCGTTTTCAGATGACGCGTTAGCCCAACCCGAGCCATTTTGGACGGGTCAATGATGGGTCGAGTAGACCCATTTTGACATCCCTGCCTAAAAGCATTAGAATAAATTTTTAGCCTATGGAAGTAAAGTTATGATGCAACAATGGATAACTGGGGCAAACTTTTATGAATGAAATGCATTATGCCACAATCCCACAATGAAGAGTAGAAAAAATCGGTCGCATGCTATGCAATAATTATTAACATTGAAATCAATAACAGGATATTTGCCTTTCAAAATCAGTCCTTAATCGATATTTAACAAGACCACGCAATATTGCCTCTTTATATTGGTATGATTGATATATTTGGTTACATTTGGATTAAATCATCCATCTTCAATGTTTGCAACACTCATTTTTATCGGAGCCACTAAAGTTTGTCTTTTAAAAAATTGATTGAATAAAGGTGTATTCATTTGAAAAAAAAAAGTAAGAAAATTTAAAATGTTAAAACTTAAGAAAAAAAGATAAGATTGAAAAAAAAATATAAAACATACATCTCTTGATAATAAATGAGCGGTGGGAGAAGAAATTGATTGGTGCAGGAAGTAATTGTTATGGTGTATATTCTTCGAGGGCTTCTCCCTACATCCCAAATGCATTCTTCTACACCCCTAAAGTTTTCTTTAATTCCAAGTTTACCCTTCAAAATCACCCCTCAGATAACATAGGAAGAATCTTTTCTCTCTCTTATTTAAAGCCTCACTCACCCCCAATTTGACCTAAGTCTCTTACACCGTAACCACTCACATTCAAAAGTCAGGTTTTCTGGACATCCACTAAGTTGACACAACCTTTCAATTAAGTTTTCCTTTCTCTAATTTTAATTATATTTCGTGTGGACCATCAAATATGTTTTCTTTGGTCTAGAATACTGCAGTAGATGAAACCCCAAAAACAAGATAAGTTTGTTTTAACTTCTGCATCATGATTGAACTAAAACACAAAATTTTCCTTGTACTATGGACGTGGACATCCGGTGCAAAAGTTTGTGTTGCGGTTGTCAATATTCGTAAAGCCAATTTTTTTTGGATTTTATCATATTATGGATGTCGACATTCGGTTCACAGTTTTGGGTTACAGATGTTGACATCCAAAATTTTTGTTTTAATTCTTTTATTACGGATCTTGACATTTGGTATGTGGTATGTTGTTTCAGGTTGTGGATGTCAATATCCAGAAATTGTTTTTTGTATAAATTTTTCTTATTATATATGTCGACATTCGATATGTTATTTCATGTTGCGGATGTCGACATCTAGACAATTTTATTTAATTTTATGTGATGCAAATGTCGACAACCGATATACTAGGATATGTTGCGGATGTTGACATCCGGTAATGCTTTTTATTTAATTTTTTGTTGTTGTCTTTTTTTTTGTTGTCGTCATTTTTTTTCCGTGTGGACATCCTATCTGGTTTATTATATTGTTTGACATCGAGTTTATTCAAAATTGTTTTCTACTTATTTTAAATATTTGTTAAAAAATGAAACAAATTACGAAAGTGCGTGACCATAATGT
Organism: Vigna unguiculata; assembly: GCF_004118075.2. Classification (NCBI taxonomy): domain Eukaryota; kingdom Viridiplantae; phylum Streptophyta; class Magnoliopsida; order Fabales; family Fabaceae; genus Vigna; species Vigna unguiculata. The sequence continues at coordinate 27,928,543 of NC_040288.1, forward strand.
ACCGTATGTCAACATTCGTCTCGCTAAAATTGACACTCGTCACTAAAATGTTTCGAAAGTCAACTTTTGGTTAAAAAACCTACCACATTATTTTTTTTAATTACCTTACCTACTTTGGTAGGTAAGGACTTAATGGTCATAATTGCTCAGTTTTTGGGTACTAAATATTGGTATTGCGCAGCAGAATGTTTGGTGTTTGGACAAAAACCAAGAGGGGGATGAATTGGTTTTAAGTAATAAAATTAATACTTTAAAATTTTTCCGAAATTTTACCGATTAATTTGATATTAGTTCCTTTATATGCAACAGTAGATTCAATATAGAGATAGAGAAAAAGAATGAATACAAGTATTTATACTGGTTCAGATCAAAAGATCCTACGTCCAGTTGTTAATCTCTTCAAATAAAGAGATTAACTAAATCACTAACAAATATTATATTACAATCAGATAGTAAAAGATTAAGGAAAGAAAACACCTCTCTTGAACACACAAGAGATGAACACTTTTTTCTGAATCACATAGAGAACCTTGACCTTAGCTTTCCTAGCAACAGTAGCAGCACTCAATCTCCTAGAAACCTCTCAAGAAAAGTTATTACTCTACCCACACTAAATTTTTCAAAGCTTCTTTTGAGAACACTCACAGAACTCTCTTTGCAGTCACAACACTAGCACTCTAGCTTCTCAAAAAGGTATGTTCGAAGTAACTTTGATGTTCCTTAAATAGGGGTTCCAAAAATTAGGTTAAAAACTAAACAATCGTGCTCAAGCTGACAAGGATAATCGATTATCATTAGTGATAATCGATTATTCCAGTGCATTTTCTAAAAACAAGGTTTTGAGCGAATAGTCGATTATCAAAGGTGATAATCGATTATTCCAATGCTTATTCGAAAAATATTAACTCAGCTCAGGATAATCGATTATCCTAAGTGATAATCGATTATCACTTTGATTTTTCGAGAAATACAAGAATTTGATTTTTGCATATTGATTCTAACTATTCTAAGTACACTTTACAAGATAGCTTTAAACATAACAACACATGTTCTTCATATTGACTTCCAGATGGCTTTTAGGCTTCTTTTATCATCATCAAAATCTTGCTTCAGCATTAGAGTTGTATTTGGTTTTGCCAACAATCTCCCCCTTTTTGATGATGATCAAAACAATATGTTTAAAGTATCTTCAATAAAAAGTCTCATAAGTAGATTTGTTAGTAGCACTTTTTGGTTTAAAATTTTAAACTTTTTCTCCCCCTGTTTTGATCATTTGAAAAAAGTTTAAGAGAAAAGCTCCCCCTCAATTAGACAATGGTAAATAAAATGGACTTTTATTAAGAAATGAAACACTTTACAATAGCAATAAAAATAATAACAATATGTAGACATTTAAAATTCTTGACTCATGTCATCATCTTCATCATATTTGTCAAATTTATGTTCTAGATTAGAAATCCTAGAATCTAGTCCTCTAATTAAGCTAGTGACTTCTTCATGTTGGGTAGTGGAGATGAGAAAGAATTCTTCAAGTCGCTGGTTTAGATTTAAAATGTGATCCTCTAAAGAAGAGGATGAGCCACCAACCCCACTTGATGAGCCAATATTGGTGTCAACAAGAGGGATAGTAGCAGTGGGAGGATTCTCTTCTTCTTCATGGGCCGAGGGAGGCATATCATCCTTGTGAATGTAAGTATTCCCAAAAGGAATAAATTTCATTTGCTTCAAGGAATTTTCCGCAATTTTGTTTGCATCAGTGGTGTTATGAGATTGTTCATCAGAGACATTTACACCTTTGTACTCACAAATGTGAGAGATTAGCAGAGAATACGGGAGTGGATATTGAGGCAGTCACTTGGCTTTGAGCGTTGTGTCAAGAATAATGCTTGGCCAATGAATAGGAATGTGATTGAGCATAGCATAAATAATCATGAGATCAGCTTCACTGCACTGTGCATGATTTGTACCACGTGGACATAAAATCCAGACAATAAGATAGTGAAGTAGACATTCATCAACTTTTAAAGGTTCTGCTAGCAATTGTCGACCTATTTCTTGATCCGGTCTTCGCATAAATGATCTATATGCGACTATTCTGTTGAATCCTTCAATGCCAGCAGTGAGGATTGGAGAGGTGCCATCATCAATGGGAAATTGAGCAACATTTTCCCAAATATCATCATCCAGAATGATGTCGACACCTTTCACTTTTGTAAACCCCACTCCATCTCTGAATTTGTAGTTGAAGTAGAAGGCTCGTACCAGATCGGGGTAGTAGGTGCCTTGCATCTCTGTGAAGAATTTGACCCCTTGTTCCGCAAGAAAGGCAGGGATTGTAAAACGTCGATTTACGAACCATTGAGATTTGATGAATTTTAGAGTGATAAGAGGCTTGTCTTTCCATAAAGTGATGAATTCAACTCTCGTATCTTCATCTGAAATCCAACCTTCAATGGAGGCAGTCCTAAGTGCAGTTGAGGGGCACGAGATGCAGTTCTTCTGCGGGTAGGAATCTTCCTATGAGAAGCTTCAACCATTATTAAAGTTTGAGGAGAGGAAAGCTTTGAAAATTTTTGAGAAAATGAGAGGTTCTTGAGTTTGTGAGGTGAGAAAAGAGTCTACCAGCGACCAAAATGGCTTACATTTATGGAGAAATGTCTCCAACGATTATCCTAAGTGATAATTGATTATTCCAAAGTTGTTTTGATACTTGGCTCAGAATTAATGATAATCAATTATTGCACTCAATAATCGATTATTCCAGAATGGTTTGGGATTTTCAAGAGAGGCTGATAATCGATTATTGGTAACGATAATCGATTATTGACGCTGTTTTTTGAATTTTTGAAGGAACTTGAGTTTTGGCACCTTTAAGAAATCTTTAATATGCCTAAGTCTCTTCTTAGTTCATAAAATCTGTCTTTAGCTAATGGTTTGGTAAAGATATCAGCTAATTGACACTTTGTATCTACATATTCTATCTCACAGTGACCTTTACTTATGTGATCTCTTAGAAAATGGTGTCTTATTTCAATGTGCTTTATCCTAGAGTGCATTATGGGATTTTTGGTTAAGTTAATAGCACTAGTATTATCACATTTTAGAGGTATATGATTTAGAAATATATTGTAATCTTCTAATTGTTGTTTCATCAAAAGGATTTGAGCACAATAGTTTCTAGTTGCTATGTATTCAGCCTCTGTAGTTGACAAAGCCACACAAGCTTGTTTCTTAGAGTGCCAAGAGACTAATGAACTTCCTAAGAGGTGACAAGCACCACTGGTACTTTTTCTATCTATTTTATAACCACCATAATCAGCGTCTGAATAACCTATCAAACTAGGAGATGCTCCTAAAGGGTACCAAAGTCCAAAGCATGCAGTTCCTTTTAAGTATTTTAAGATTCTTTTCACAACAGTAAGATGTGATTCTTTTGGATTGGCTTGAAAACGAGCACACACACATACAAATTGCATAATGTTAGGCCTACTTGTAGTAAGATACAACAAAGAACCTATCATGCCTCTAAACATAATCTAATTTACCTCTATTCCTGATTCATCTTTGTCTAAATAGTAGGAGGTTCCCATAGGAGTACTTGCTTCCTTAGCAGTATCCATTCCAAATTTCTTAAGTACTTCTTTACAGTACTTAGATTGAGAAATGAAAGTTCCATTTTCCATTTGCTTAATTTGTAGACCCAAAAAGAATGTCAATTCTCCCATCATTGACATTTCAAATTCTCCCTACATTATACTTGCAAAGCCCTTACATAGAGAACTATCAGTAGACCCAAATATTATGTCATCTACATAAATCTGAACTAGCAAAATATGCTCATCTACTCTTTTAATAAACAGAGTTAGATCAATTTTACCTCTTTCAAAATCATTTTCTAACAAGAATGTGCTTAATTGTTCATACCAAGATCTAGGTGCTTATTTTAATCCATACAATGCTTTCTTCAATTTATAAATGTGATTAGGAAACTTATAGTCTTCAAAACCAGGTGGTTGTTCAACATACACATTTTATTTAATAAATCCATTTAAGAAAGCACTTTTGACATCCATCCGATACAGTTTAAATTTCATGAGAGAAGCATAAGCAAGAAGTAAACGTATAGCTTCTAACCTGGCAACTAGAGCATATGTCTCATCATAGTCTATACCTTCTTCTTGTCTGTATCCTTTTGCTACAAGTCTGGCTTTGTTTTTAGTGATGTTTCCATCTTCATCCAGCTTGTTTCTGAACACCCACTTTGTTCCTATGACTTGGTGTGAATCATCCCTAGGAATGAGTTCCCAAACTTCATTCCTTTCAAATTGATTCAGCTCTTCTTGCATTGCTATACACCATTGATCATCTTGAAGAGCTTCTTCTACATTTTTGGGTTCTATCTCTGAAACAAAAGCAACAATCATACAAAAATTTGACATATTTCTAGTTACTACTCCTTTTGATATATCTCCAATGACATTTTCCAAAGACAATCCTCTAGGTGATTTCCAGCTTTTGGCAAGATCTTCAGGTTCAGTTAATGGGTTCTCATTTAGGTACATCTCATCAAGAGCTTCTTTAAAATATTCTTCATCACCTACATTTGTTTTATTTGACTCAAGATGGTTCTCTTCAAGGTCCACAATTTCATAAAAAACAACATGCATAGATTCTTCTACATTTAAAGTTCTTCTATTAAAAACTCTATAGGCTTTACTAGTTAATGAGTATCCTAAGAAAATAACTTCATCTGCTTTAGAGTCAAATTTACCCAAATTTTCTTTTCCATTGTTTAGGACAAAACATTTGCATCCAAATATTTTTAAATGTGCTACATTAGGCTTTCTTCCTTTAAACAATTCATAGGGGGTAATTTTCAAGATTGGTTTAATAAGCATTCTATTTAGTACATAACAAGTTGTGCTCACAGCATCAGCCCAAAAATATTTAGGCACTTCATATTCGTTCAACATTGTGCGAGCTAATTCTTCTAAAGATCTATTTTTCCTTTCTACAACTCCATTTTGTTGAGGAGATCTAGGTGCAGAAAAATTATGCATAATTCCATTTTCTTCACAAAATTTTTCAAACAATTCATTTTGAAATTCTCCACCATGATCACTTCTCAAAACTTTAATTTTTAAGTCTTTTTCATTTTGAACTACTTTTGCAAATTTCTTAAAAGCGTTAAAAGCCTCACTTTTTAAGGTGAGAAAGAAAGTCCAAGTATATCTTGAGTAATCATCAACAATAACAAGACATAGTAATTTCCCCCAAAACCTTTTGTCCTTGAAGGACCAAACAAATCCACGTGCAAAAGTTCTAAAGGCTTTGATGTAGAAATCACATTTTTTGAATGAAATGATGATTTTACTTGTTTTCCTTTTTGACATGCAACACATAGTTTATCTTTTTCAAACTTTATTTTTGGCAATCCAATTACTAATTCTTTAGAAATTAGTTTGTTTAATTGTTGCATATGAATATAAGCAACTCGTTTATGCCACAACCATGGATTGTCTTCTTTAACAACCAAGCAAGTTATATCACTAGATGATGCATTATCAAGATCAATCAAGTAAATATTATTGTGTCTCATACCTTTCAAGGTTACTTCCTTAGAATCCTTTTGATGAATAGTGCAGTAGTCACTCTCAAATATTACTTTGAGTCCTTTATCACATAATTGGCTTATACTGAGAAGATTGTGCTTCAATCCTTCCACAAGTAGTACATCCTTGATCTCCAAAGTATTTCCTCCACCTACATCACTTGTTCCAAGTATTTTTCCCTTGTTGTTATCGCCATAAGTGACAAATCCTTGTTCCTTTTTTTTAAAGTTCTTAAACTTCCTTTTGTCTCTAGTCATATGCCTTGAACAACCACTGTCAAGATACCACATTGATCTTCTAGATTTAGAAGTTATCTGGAAAAATAATGGAACAATTTATTTAGGTCCCCAACAACTTGTTTGGGTCCTTGGGGTTAGAAGAAAAATATCTACCTATGAACAGGCACCCAATGATACTTCCCATTTGGAACACCAAAATGTTTAATATTGCATTTATTTGAAGTATGCCCCTTTTTCATGCAATAAAAACAAGTAGTAGTACATGCATATGCATTCATAAAATGAGAAGTTCCTTTTTCTTCCCAAACTCTACGAGTTCTTTTAGTTTTATTTTTATAATTATGATTATGAGCATGCTTATTTTTATTTGAATTTTTCTTAGGGTTGGATTTTTCAAAATTTTTATTTTCCAAAGCATCCTTAAGATGTTTTTCTAAAATACATATATCAAACTTGTAACTTTTACATGAAACACATTCATCAGTTTCTTTTTCTTTATTTTCTAATATTGAAATTTTATGTTTCGAAATTTCTTCTTCAAGAGAGATTTTTCAAATTTACTTTGCAAATCTTTAAAATCATATTTTAATTTTCTATGAGCAGTATCCAATTTACTAGATTTAACAAGTAATTGTTGAACTGCATCATACAGATCATCATAGTCATTTTCAATGCAAGTAGAATTTACCTCACTGTCAAAATCATCATGATTAGCCATCAAATGAAGATTTGCTTCTTCATTATCAAAATTGCTAGAATTTGATGAGCTTGAGGCATTGTCTTCCCATGCTATGTATGCCTTCTTTTTAAAGATTTTTCTGCCCTTTTTTTATTCACTTTTCTTTGAATTTGGGCAATCGGCCTTGACGTGTCCGGATTCTCCATATTCGTAGCATTTGAAATTTGAGGATGATCCTTGATTCTCCTTCTTGTTGTTCTTGAATTGAATTTTACCTTTGGCCTTCATGAATTTTGTAAACTTCTTAATCATGAGACTTAGATTCTCATCTTCATCCGAATCTTCTTCTTCCTTTTGCTTTTTGCCTTTTACCACTTCAGTTTTGAAAGCAATGTTCTCCTTTTTACCAGTATCTTCTTCTTCATTTAGTCTGCCCAGTTAAAGCTTATGCTCCCTTAGCTTTCCAAATAGGGCCGCCATCATCATCATAGCAAGATTTTGTGACTCCGTGATGGCCGTCACCTTTGGCTGCCAAGTCCTGTTCAAGGATTTAAGAATTTTTATATTTAATTCATCAGTGTCAAAAGTTTTACCTAGACTTGTGAGATGATTGACGATGTGTGTGAATCATTTCTGCACATCGTAGATAGTTTCTCCTTGTTGCATCCGAAACATTTTGTATTCTTGGATTAAGGAGTTCTTGCGTGCCCTTTTCACATCGTATGTTCCTTCAGGAGTCACACGCAAGATTTCCCACATATCTTGTGCAGTGGTGCATACTAAGATCTTGTAAAACTCGTCAAGGGTTAAAGCAGATGAAATTATAGTTCTAGCTTTTACATCATACTGAGCTCCTCTATTTTCGTCAACTATCCATTGCGAGAATGGCTTTGGTTCCTACACATCATTTACAACATTAACAAGAACAAATGGACCATTTAACACAGCATCCCAGATACCTCTATCAACAGATTCCAGAAAAATTTGCATCCTAACTTTCCAGAAAGGATAATTTTCACTAGTAAAAAGAGGAGGTCTGTTGATAGACGCACACTCAGCAAAAGTTTGATTTTATCCAACCATTTTCGAAAAATTTGAATAACTATCAAAGCAAGCTCTAATACCAATTATTGGTATCGCGCAGCAGAATGTTTGGTGTTTGGACAAAAACCAAGAGGGGGTGAATTGGTTTTAAGTAATAAAATTAATACTTTAAAATTTTTCTGAAATTTTACCGATTAATTTGATATTAGTTCCTTTATATGCAACAGTAGATTCAATATAGAGATAGAGAAAAAGATTGAACACAAGTATATATATTGGTTCAAATCAAAAGATCATACGTCTAGTTATTAATCTCTTCAAATAAGGAGACTAACTAAATCATTAACAAATATTAGATTACAATCAGATAGTAAAAAATTAAGGAAAGAAAACATCTTTCTTGAACACACAAGAGATGAACACCTTTCTCTGAATCACACAGAGAACCTTGACCTTAGCTTTCCTAGCAACAGCAACAGCACTCAATCTCCTAGAAACCTCTCAAGAAAAGTTATCGCTTTACCCACACTAGGTTTTTCAAAGCTTCTTTTGAGAACACTCAGAGAAATCATTTTGCAGTCACAACACTAGCACTCTAGCTTCTAAAAAAGGTAAGTTCGAAGTAACTCTGATGTTCCTTAAATAGGGGTTCTTAAAATTAGGTCAAAAATTGAATAGTCGCGCTCAAACTGACAAGGATAATCGATTAATAATCGATTATTCCAGTGCATTTTCTGAAAACAAGGTTTTGAGCAAAAATAATCGATTATCAGAGGTGATAATCGATTATTCCAGTGCTTCTTTGAAAAATATTAACTCAGCTCAGGATAATCAATTATCCTAAGTGATAATCGATTATCACTTTGATTTTTCGAGAAATACCAGAATTTGATCTTTGCATATTGATTCTAACTATTCTAAGTACACTTTACAAGATAGCTTTAAACATAACAACACATGTTCTTTATATTGACTTCTAGATGGCTTTTAGGCTTCTTTTATCATCATCAAAATCTTGCTTCAACATTAGACTTGTATTTGCTTTTACCAACACTAAAGAAGGCATTGAAGGGGCAAAGAGAAGCCCCCTATTCTTCTTCAGTTTTTTTTTCATTGACTCCTTACATGTGGACCTATAATGTCTTTCAAGTGGAATTAAGTTTTGAGAAGATAGTATGTCTTACGACTATTGTCGATTAAAAAAATATGAGCTAAATATGTTTTTGGTCCTTTAACTTTCAGCAAAAGTTACAATTAGTCCATTTTTGAAACTTTGGCCTAATTTAGTCACTACTAAAAATTCTCATATTACATGAAAATTTTCTTGCAAATTTGTTAAAAAAATTTGCAAGAAAAGACTTTTTTCTTGCTATTTTTATAAGAATTTTAATTGGTAGGTAATTCCTTCGTGGGTAATTATTTCCTACAAAATTATAACATTTGTAAGTATTTCCTACAAAATTTATTGCGAAAAGTGTTTTATACAAAGTATTTTGCAAAACAATTGATTGCAATTTTCTACAATATTTTTTTATAACAAAATTTATAAGTATTTCCTACAAAAAAAAACTTTAAAACAAAATTGGCAGGAAATATGAGTTTTTTTAGTAGTGAGTCCTCTAACTTTAGAATCGCGTTAGTCTTTTTAACCAAATTCTGTTAAGTTTATTTGACGTTTTAAATCTGTTTCATGAGAGTATATGTAACATCTTAAAATTTATACCACAATGTTTTCAATATGCTAACATCTAAAAAAAATTATAATACATTTTTTTTTATGTATATTGTATCTAATCAAATAAACTATGTATATATAAATACAAAGTTATAAAAATTTATAGGATAAAAAAATTGGTTGAATAATTATAATATTTTTTATAGTTATAAAATATATAAATTTCATGTATATATATCGATGACTATGCGTATGATACATATATGGGGTTAGTTAATAATTAAATTAAATGATAATAATAATATAAAATAACTATAAAATATCAGAATATATGTACGTATAATATTTAAACGTGTATATATATATATATATATATATATTAATATCATAATGTTATAAACATTATATAATAGATTATGTTGCGTTTTAAAATATGATATATAATACAAGTTTATCTCTTATAGTAAATGATGTAGGACAATCATGTATAATTTTAATTAATAAGATTCTTATTCATGTACTGCAAAATCTAAGATAGGATTGGGTGAATTTAATGATTCAATCTTCAAAGCCTCTATATAAAGAGGATAGTGCAGTGAAAGCCATACGAGGATAAGCAACGAGAAAAAAAAATAGATCTAAGAGTTAGAGAAGCACATTAGAAAAAAGGAAACCTAACGGTGAGACTCAAAGGAGAAATAAAAGTTGAATCGTTCATTTATTCAAACCTTTTTCAATCTCTATGGTAAGGAAAAGAGACATTTATCATTCTATCTTTTGACTTTTATTTTTCTTATCTCCTCATAATTATTTTTATATTTACCCATAAGTGAGGTGTCCCTAACCTCATTCTAATTTATATTTAGTTCTCATTCCTACTTATTTATTTATATTCATCTCCAATTGAGCACTAGTCCTATTTATTCAATTGATATTTATTCTCGTTTACTTATTTATACTTATCTCCAGTTACGTACCGATTCTTTTTATTTATTTATATTTATTTTAATTATTCATTGATCCTATCTATTTATTTATATAATCATATGGTTTAATATTGAAATAAAATTTATGATAAATAAAGATTTGATTATTGTAGTTGGAGGTATAACCTTGAGGATTTAAACGAGATAGTATTACTCAAGATGAGATGTTCTTGAGTTACTTTGTTGGTCATGAGCTCATTTATCCTGACTAGTCACTACAAAATTAATCAACATCTTTATAAAGTATGATAAAATCTGGTTTTATGGATTTGAGAGAATTTTCATTTCATTTTATCTTATTATGATATGTTGTATATTTTTTTATGTGATATTTGCTTCACTTTCCTATTTTATGATTGTGTGTGAAAAACTAAATTTTATAACCTTATCGTAGATGGTCGCTCCAAACATGTCTGATCCCTTCTTTGCCGACATTGTGGTTGTTTTCCCGGGGAATGCATGACAAACCAATGCAATGAATAATTCTGTAACATTTCAGGAAACGGGAAACTCTACTATTACTTTTCTCTTTGCTCCAAATGTGCCGATTGTCATCAAAGGACAAATCGGAGTTACTTCTACTTACCCCCAACAATCCAAGTGAATCCTATCCATAACATTTTTTCTCCACCTGTTTGAAAACCAGTATATGAGAGGGAAACTGTAAATAAATAACACTTCTTCCTCTTCTAGTGTAGGAAATATAGGATGTAATGTGGATATAAGATTCATACAATATTGTAAATACATACATACATATATATATATATATATATATATATATATATATATATATATATATATATATATATATATATGTGTGTGTGTGTGTGTGTAGTATAATTAGATATCATTGTATAATTTTGATTTTAAATTTTATAAAGTATATTGTAGAAAATAATAATAATAAATAAATAATTAGAATTTTTTTTATTGTCACAGTATATGTGTTGTTTACACCATTTGAGACATATTTGTTTCAATGTTAGCTAAGAAACTATAATCAAACGTTAAATAAATTTAAGAAAATTTGGTTAAAAAGACTAAATTCACATTGTTATAAAGTTGTTGACTAAATTGGGTCAAAGTTTAAAAAAGAAACTTATTTCAATTTTCATTGAAAGTTAAGGGACCAAAGACATATTTAACCCAAAATATAATAGTTAAAATCTATTATACGTTTTTTGCTGAAATAAAAAATCTAAAATCATTTTCACTATCAAATGTTAAAATATATTTCACAAACAAACATAGTAATAATTTAAGTTGAAATTAGTTCCTAAAAGCATATATTATTACATGTTCTACATCAAATATACATATCATATAGATTTACAACATGACATTGAGATTTTATTCTACGAAGTGGTAGAAAAACTAAAATAGTATTTTTTTCTTTTTTTGTGTAGATAGGGAGAATGTTTGTTTGTGACAATCCATCCAAACATCTACCATCCCTCACACAGAAATACTCACCATCGACAACATTGACGGTGGATCAAGATATTTTCTTCCTTATTTTATTTTTGGAACAAAATTGGTTTTGGAGTGAAACATAACAACAATACTTTTGTGAAATTGTCCCAATAGATCATATGAGGTCAATCATAAAAAAAGATTAATCAAAAGAAAGCTATTTTATTTGTTTTGAAGAAGAATTAAAATAGTTTATACATTTTATGAGAAGAAAAATTCTAATATTGAAGAGATAAGAAAACATTTCAAAATATAAGGAAATCCGATAGAGTAGACAAAGAAAAGTTAGCATTAAACCTTTCCAAGATAATACTTTTAAAAAACAATAAGGAATTTTAAAGGCCTTTTGGAATGTCAGAGATGATAAATCTCTTAATAAAGGTTTGTTTTTGGATATGAAGTTTAAAGCTTGACTTGGAAGGTTTTTTATGTGAAGAAAACCATAGGGAACCGTATTATTTGTCTATGTATATAATATAATTTTTTATGGGTATGGTATGATGTCCTATTATTTTTTTCATAAAATATTCATATAATATAATGATAGTGATATCTAATATATAAACTTTAGAAAGATAATTTATATTTATATAAAAAATTACTAATTTCTTGTAAAACTGAATTTACAAATTACAAGGTCAAGTCTAGTGAGGAGTGAACCACATAAAATATTTAGTGTAATAAGTTTGATAATTGCTTAAAATTCATTGAATTCAATGTTACAAAATGTAGTTTGTAAACTTTAATCTCTGTATGAACATTTAAACAAAGTTCTATAATCTGTTGTGATTCCATGAGGTGAATCAAGTCGCTACTAACAGTTCATATTAAGAGAACCTTCATCCATGGTCTTGGACAAGGAAGAAAACCACAGAAGACTTATATAATTTTGCTGGAACATGGCATTGGAATTAACTTATCAACATTTATATTGTCGCTCACTATTGAAAATAGTTAACTAAATTCAACTAGCTAACTTCATATGTAACTCTACATAATGATTATGAACAAGTGATATTCATACCAGCATTGTAACATTAAAAGATTCACTTGGACAATGATAACTAGGAATGTAAAAAAAATGTATATAACATAAATTGCATTTCTTTGGAGTACATAGATTATAGACTGTATTAATATTGTCTAAATGTAAGATTGAGTCGACCAGGAGAAAGCCCAGAATCTCTGAGCAATTCCTTTGGAGCTGAATTTGGAAAAATCGATGGCACACCATGGAAAACATGTCGAGATTCACCACCAAATATGAGCACATCTCCAGATTCTAGCACTACCCTCTTTGCCTCCTCTACATTCCTTTTATCCCCATAAAGAAAATCTGCAGAATCACCAATAGAGAAGGACACAACAGGCAACCCCTTCTGAAGACTTTCTTTGCTTTCATCACGATCCTGCATCAAACAGTTTCAAGTTAAAGGCTTGATAGAGTTTGTCCGTTTTATAGAATAGAAAATGTATAACACAATAAACTTGACTTTGGTAAATGCAAATCATGAGCCACTCAATAAAGTTTGATTCATTTATACCAAAAGTATAAGACACTACACAATGCTTTAGCATTTAGAAATCTGAAAATAGAACAATCAGATAAGAGAGACTGAAATAATTACTATAGTCGTATAATTGACCAAGTGAATATCTCATATTATTCCTAGTATCACACATTTGAAAATTTTCCATCATTCTGATAATGAAAATGCAAAGTTTAGGAAGTGTAAGAGCTTAACCTGATGAAGACCAAGCTTTCCATTTTCTGTGTAAAAATTGACAATGCAAATATCAGGAGTCATAGAAGGAAGAACATTCGCCACATTACATGCTCCATATTCCTTTTCAGTCAGAGATTGAGATTCTAGGATTGCTCTTGTAACTAGTTTACTGAAGTGATTGGGAATACTAGGTGGGGTGCTACCATCAAATACTCGTTTATTTCCATATTTATAGCTTTGAGGATCCCAATCCATACCAAGACACATCATCTTCAATCGAAGTTTTGCTCCATTTGCATATCCTGGTTGATAGAATCCGCCAAGACCAAGACCAAGTTCACGACACACTTTCACTATTTCCACCTAAAAGTATCAGAATAATTGTTCAGCTGATGTAGTAAAGTTATAAAGAATTAAAAAAACAATCACAAGTGAGATTGAAGTACCTGTTCATCATGGCTTATGAAATTTTTTAACAGAACCATCCCAGGTCTCAAAACTGACCCTTTTGTCCATTCCTTCTGAATCTCAATTCTACTTTCTTGGTTTTCCCCATGAAAAGTAGCTCCTATAAAACCATGATTTCTCTTTCCAAAAAAGCAAATGTCATATGGTCTGAACTCTGGCTTGTTAACTGAAGAATCCAACTTTTGACCACCAATTGCAACATAGTTTGATTTGATGTTTCTATTATAAGGTTTGTTGACAGAATCGGATTTTTTTCTCCAACATTGTCTATTTTGAGACCATTCATCATGAGGAGTTGATATGTTAGTCTTTAAAAAATTCTTAGCAAGTGGTAAATTGATATTTTCAAAACTGGAGTGAGGTACACAACATTTGTCTCCACCGGGCTTGGTCGATTCTAAATCAACTCGAGTTCTCTTGAAATTTCTTGGTTGAAAACTACGAGACATAACCTGTAATTATTAGATCATGTAAATTATAATCAGAAAACAGTTATTACTAACAAAATTTTTAATTTAATCTATTGTAGCTTGTTTTTGTTATAAAATACATGTTTTTTCTCTAAAATATGGTTATATTTGTTTTGAATCAATTTCTTTAAAAGGACAAAAAAAGAAAAACGAGAAAAAAAATTGTTTCACAAAATCATAACAATAGCAAATATGAAATTATTCTTCACCAAAAACAAAAATCAAACAGATATTGAGAATCTTTAAAAGAAAAGAGTTGGATCGTACGTGAACTTTGTGAAGAACAGAGTTTATTGCAAATGGTGAAGACTCGGTGGTTGAATCAATCCACGAATTTGGTTGAAACAAAAATAAGGATGATATTGCAAGAAAAGAAGTTGTGAATAAGTGACAGAGAGATGAAGTGTGAAACAACACTATTTAAAAGAACAACCTATGATCACTTTTATTTTGATTCCAAGATATAATTTGATAAATTCAATAATATCTAATAATGAATTAATTGAGATTATAAATATGAATGATTTTTAGAAAAGATAAGGTTTGTTGTCTACGCATTAGATAAATCTAATCATAATTCAAAGTATACCATTTCAATCTAAATACCTTTTCAAATCTTGAAAAGATTGTGATTTTTCTTTGATTTGGGTTTTTAATTACTTATCAAATAAATCCTACCAAGAAAGGTAATGCATAAGATAATGTATTTGATTTTATCGCAATTTTGAACCATTGATTTTATAATGAAAGATTCTGAAATCAATTAATTTTAGTAACTAATTGCAAATTGAACTTTTACTAAATTTGATTATTAAACAGGATTTAAATTTTTTATATTGACAATAGTTTTAGAAAAAATTACTAAAACTCCTAACAGACAAAATAAAACACAAAATTGACCATTTTCATTTACAACACTTTAATTAATGTAAATACATTCAAAATCAAATCACGACTTTTTATTCTATTACTATTAATTATATCTTTGAAGTTTATTTTTATCTTGTATTTCGTACAATAGAGGAAATATAAGTATCGTTGTACATATTTATTATTTTATGTTGCATTAAAATTGATATAGTATGACAATTTCTCTTATTATGCACTGATACTATATTCATGTTAGGTCAGAATTTTGTTAGATACATTTTAATTTATATAAAAATCTTTTAAATTATCTTGTTTTTAATTCAAACTTACTAGAATTTTAAAGTGGAAGATACAAATTTTAAATATGGTGTATTTAACTTAAATTTAAAATAATTATCTCCTCATATTATCATATCAAATTTAAAAATGATCATTTATCTTATGCAATTCAAATTATTCATGATCACCAAAAAAAAATATGATATTTGTGATGGTTAGAATTCAAGATTCTAACTGTTAATAAAAGCAAAAAATATCTTACAAATATATTTTAAATGTTGGAAAATTTTATTAAAAAAGAAAAAAAAATCAATAACAATTGAAAATCTCCACAAAGTATATTTCTATTATATTTTCGTTTAATATTTTCTGTAATTCAAAATTATAAAAAAATATACTTTACTTTATAATAAAATATCATATTTTTATAATTAAAAACGGTTACAAAATATATTATATTTCATTTTTATTTAAATTTATTGAAGGTTCAAGAAATAGTCAACAGTTGTTAAATCAGATGACTGTGTTGGGTTAGAAAAATTCAAATTGAAAATTTAACATCGATTTTTCGAGCAGCGAGTTTAAACACTGGTGGTGAAGATACGATGGTTAAATAAACTCAATAATATCTAGTAATGAATTAATTGAGATTGTCAATGATTTTTAGAAAAGATAAGATTATTAGATAAATTTTATCTTCAAAGTGTCTTTCCTTATTAACTCCATTTTAATGTCAAAAACCCTTTCAAATATTAAAATATTGAAAATTTTTGTTTGATTTGGTTTTCTAATTTCTTATCAATCAAATCCTAACAAGAGGTTATCCATAACATAATATATAATATTTTCTTCATAGTTATCAATTTTAATAAATTTTGATAAATTGCAAGTATCCTAAGTTTTTTTTATTTTATTTTTACTAATTTGATGACTTAATTTTTGTTATAAACTTTTTAAAATAAAGTATATCACTTTAATTATATATATATAAGTAATTATATATATATAAGTATAAAATTTTGATAAAGAGTTATATTTATAAGTAATCATTTGTATATATTGATTATTCACTACAAAAAATTAATTTTAACAAAGATTTATTAATAGAGGTTATCAAACCTCCAGTAATTTATACCTATAGTAGAGGTTTTTAGAACAAACCTCCAGTAATTTATACATATAGCAGAGGTTTTTAGAATCTATGGTAAGTACTAGGGGTTTTTTTGAAGAACTCCAGGAAAACTTTTCTTCCCTCCACATCTTTTTTTACAGATGTTTTTATATATATATTTTTTTAAAAAACATTTTGACCAATTTGTTCGTACGTTTGACAAAACAGACATAATTTCAACGTTTGAAAAACTCACCCAAACTCACTTTCCTCAAACTTCACTTTGCTTTCATTCTATAGTTGTAGCTCACTCTCAATCTCAATCTCACTCTCAATCTCAATCTTAGTAAAATCATTTTCATCCACGTTGCAGCTCACGATTTCGTTCGAATTTTCACCTTGCTTCTAAACGGTAATGGTTTTCCCTTTCTTTTCTTTAGGTTTTCAAATTTTATCGATTTGTTGTTAAATTCTAACTTTGAAATCTTTGATGTTTGTTTCTATTAAGGAATCCAATTATAGGTTCTGCATTTTCTGAAATTTATAGTGCATCTCCGTTGCTCGTTCAGTGGCTTTGCATCTCTGTTGTGGGTTTGGTTGATTGTGGTTTCTTCATGCTTTGCGTGTTCATAGTTGCCATAACATTTATGGTTCAATTTCAGGTGAAATGGAGTAATTGGTGAATGAAGCAATTCTGATTTTAAGAGTAGTTGCGCTACAATGGCAAAATATGGAGTGGTACTTCTGATTGTTGCTCCTTCGGAAGTCTCGGAAGTGATTGACTGTGTTAGCTCTTGCATTGAGTTCCTTTGAGACAGAACAAAGGTTATATTTCATTGGATGTTTCCACCTTCCAAAGGTAACCCTATGTTTTTTTGTTTATTTGGACGTAGAATTCTAAACTAGAGGTTGTAATTTTTCACACACATTCATCAAATTCTAGTGCTCCCTATTTTAATATTACAAATTAAATTATAATATTTTGTTGGTGTTGTTGTTGAACGTGTAGCCAACAGTAGAGTGGGAGTAGAATTGGAAGGACTATGAGATAAAAGAGGGAAAAGTCGGATGATATTGTTGAAGTACCACAACCACTCCTTTTATTGTATCCGTGAGAGAGAAGATAGTGGCCATGACTGAGCACGCGAGAAGAGAAGGAATGGAAGAGAAGATGGTGGGTGACGAAAGAGAAAGTGGATCTGCAGCGAGAGACAGATCCAGTGCTCGTGAGAGAAGCAAGAGAAGGTAAGCAAAGCTTTCTATTACTGTTTTGTTTTATTGTTACATTGAAGGGAAAAACCCAAGCGGGTTTTTATAGAAAAAGGGGAAAAGGGGGTTTTTACAAAGGAAACCCTAGATTACTGATTAAATCAGTAATCAGCTATAGAAAGGGAAATTGAGAAACCCTAAGGGGTTTTAGGGTTTCAATATCCTCCCCTTAAGCTGGATGGTGGATGCTCAACATCCCAAGCTTGTGAACGTTGAGTTTGAACTTGGTACGGTGAAGTGCTTTCGTAAAAATGTCGGCGAGCTGGTCACTGGAGCTGATAGGAAGAAGGCGGAAGAGGTTTTTCTGAAGGCGCTCGCGAATCACATGACAGTCAATGTCAATGTGTTTCATTCGTTCGTGGAATGAAGGATTCTGAGCAATATGTCTGGCGGCCTGATTATCACAGTAGAGCACTGGAGGCGAATCAAGCTGAATGTAGAGGTCATGAAGAATATAGCTAATCCACTGAATCTCACAAGAGGTAGTTGCGAGAGCCCTGTACTCGGCTTCAGAAGATGATCGAGAAACAATGCTCTATTTCTTGGATTTCCATGAGATGAGGGACTCTCCAAGGAATACACAGTAACCAGTGATACTGCGTCTCGTTTCAGGACATGTGGCCCAATCAGAATCATTGAAGCCTTTAATTTGTAAACTAGTGTCTCTAGGGAAAAATAGTCCTCGACCAGGATCGACCTTGATGTATCTTAGGATATACTGGGCAGCTTGGTGGTGGTAAGTAGTGGGTGCTTGCACAAATTGACTGAGAAGATGGACATAGTAGTTGATGTCAGGTCTAGAGTTGGTGAGATAGAGTAGTTTCCCTATCAATCGCCTGTAGGAATCAACATTGTATGATGTATTGTTGGTGGCAAAAAGAGGTTTAGTGTCACTCATGAGGGGAGTTTGGTAGGGTTTGCTGTTAGTCATTCCAGTTTCATTTAGTATGTCCAGGGCATACTTTCTTTGGCACATATGGATCCCTTTCTTGGTCCTTGAAATTTCAAAACCCAAAAAATATTTTAGTTTCCCCAAGTCCTTGATTCTGAAGGTCTGATGCAGGGTACTTTTGGTCTTATTGATAATCTCCATAGAATTCCCTGTTAGAATAATGTCATCCACATACACAAGAAAAGCAGTGAAAGTGATAGAAGTTCTATGTATAAAAAGAGAGTAGTCAGAATTAGATTGAGCAAAACCAAGGTTTAAGAGGAAAAAGGAGAGTTTAGCAAACCACTAACGGCTGGTCTGTTTGAGGCCATATAGAGACTTAGTTAGTCGACAAACTTGTCCTTGTTTGGGAAGTTTCAGCCCTGGTGGAGGTGTCATGTAGACTTCTTCATTTAAATCTCCATGTAAAAAGGCGTTATCAACATCAAGTTGATATATGCACCAGTCCTTAGCAGCTGCTAAGGCTAGAATAATCCTTACAGTTATGAGTTTAGCCACAGGAGAGAAAGTATCAAAGTAGTCTATTCCCTCTTGTTGGGAATATCCCTTCGCAACCAATCTAGCTTTATGCCTCTCAATACTCCCATCAGAATTATACTTGGTTTTGAAAACCCATTTGCAACCTATGGGCTTCTTTCCATTTGGGAGATTGGTGAGATACCAGGTTTTGTTGTTTTCTAGAGCTTGTATTTCCCTGTTCATAGCATCCCTCCATTCCTTAGTTTTGCTAGCCTCAGTATATGATTGTGGTTCATGGTTGGCAGTGATGGTGAAAGTGTAGTGAAGATGCTCCTTTGATAAACCATCATAAGAAACAACAGAATCAATAGGATAAGCAGTTTTGTAGTTGGCCTTAATTTGATTAGTAGGCTTAAGCTGACAAGAATTATTGATAGTTAAGGAACCATTAACCTAGTAGTCCTTTAGATAGTAAAGAAGCTTTCTGTCTCTTCTGGATCTTCTCAAATCCTGAATGTTGTCTTCTGTGTCACTCTGTTCATATGTCGCATTGTCTTGGTTGTCCTGAGCTTGGGCAAGTTGGTTCATAATTTGTTCAGGTTCAGTCTGCTGTAGATTGGAGCTGTCAGCTGTCCTGTCTTCTTCATCATCAGTAGTACTGTCATTTTCTTGAATTTCTCCTGCAGAATTATCAAGAGCAATATGGTCCTCCCTGATATTGATATGGGAGTCATTCAAGAAACTAAAATCCTGATTCATGTGATTATTTTTCTCAACAATGGTGGTTTCCGTAGAGCTGCAAGGAAAAATGGTTTCATAGAACAAAGCATTTCTACTTATAAAAATCTATCTAGATTTTAAGTCAAGCAGGATGTATCCTTTTATTCCATTTTTAAACCCAATAAAAACACATTTTCATGCCCTAGGATCAAGTTTATTTCTATTTATATCAGGGGTAGAGGCAAAACTTAAACATCCAAAGGTTTTCAAATCAAGATAAGTAGGAGATTTTGAATAAAGCATTTCATAGGGGGATTTATTTTTCAAAACAACAGATGGTATTCTGTTTATTATATGAACAACATGATTAACAACATAAGACCAATAGCATTTAGGTATATTAGACTGGAAAAGCAAGCTTCTAGTAACATTTAAAATATGTTGATGTTTTCTTTCAACAATAGAGTTCTGCTGAGGAGTATGAACACAACTCCTTTGGTGAATAATACCATATTTATTATAAAGATCATCATACTCAAATTCAGGACCATTGTCAGATCTAATAGTCTTAATATCCTTCTTAAACTGATTTTTAATGTAGATGACAAAATTTAACAGAAGGTTTCTGGTTTCTCCCTTAGAATGCATGAGAAAAACCCAAGTATGTCTAGATAAGTCATCTACAACAATAAGAAAATATTTATGCCCATGTATGGAAGGAATAGAGATAGGACCCCATATATCAACATGAATTAAGTCAAAACAATTATCAGAAGTAGTAGTATTGTGAGGAAAAGGCAATCTATGTTGCTTTGAATAATGGCATATGTCACATATGTTTTTACAAGAATCATGAACATAAGGAAAAGCTCTACAAATTTGTCTTAGAACATTATTACATGGGTGTCCAAGTTTGTAATGCCATACATTTATGTCTTTCTTAGAGTAATTCATAGTAGTATTAACAAAAACATGATCTCGTGAATTAGAGGTGTTTTCATCAAGGTAGTACAACCCCCTTATCATGCTAGCATGCCCAATAATCTTGTATGAATGATTGTCCTGTATCTGACATTGCTCACAAGAGAAAATTAGTTTACAATTTGAGTCCTTTATGAGAGTTTGAACAGATATTATATTGAAAGAAAATTCAGGAATGTATAGCACATTGAAAATGATGAAAGATTTTGAAAAATTTTTAGTTCCAGCAAATTTAGCAATAATAGTAGAATTGTTAGGCAGTTTTACAGTAATAGGTTTAATTTTGTAAAAACTAGAAAATTGACTTATGTCATGGGTCACATGATTTGTGGCCCCTGTATCAAGGATCCAGGTTTTACCTTGCTGATTCTTGTGGGTTGAAACATTGTTGCTGAAGCTCTGGATGTGGCTGACCGAGTGCTTTGGCTCATCTTTGTCATCTAAAAGCTTTAGCAGTCTCTGAATCTGTTCAATGCTCAAGGTTGCATTAGCAGCACCTTCCTCTGGAGTGTGATCAGGGGGCTTTTGAGTTTCAGGATTGACATTGAGGTTGCACATCTGTTGAGCATTAGAGTTCTTATTGCCATAGGTCCCTTTATCTTTTTCTGTCCTTTGTTTGTACCATGGAGGATATCCATGTTTTGAATAACACTCCTCTGCAGTGTGGTTCATTTTGTGGTAGTAGGTGCACTGCTTTCCTTGGTTAGGATTTCTGCCTCTGCCTCTTCCTTGTGTTCGACACCCATTGCCTCTTCCTTGTCCTCTCCAAGAAGCTTGTTCTTGGTTTCTATATCCTTTGTCAACTGCATTCATGAAAACTTTGTTTTCATTAGCCAGATTTCCAGAACCATTGCCCTTTCTTTCTTGCTGCATGACAAGAGAAAAAACTTTGTTTATGCTAGGTAGAGGCTGCATGAGCAATATCTGAGTTCTGACACTGTTGTAACTATCATTTAATCCTTTTAGAAAACAGATGGCATGTTCAGTCTCCCTCTATTTCAAGAAAACTCTGGACAAATCACATTCACAGGGCTTTCCACAGGTGCAGTTGGGTATGGGTCTCAAGAACTCCAATTCTTCCCATAATTTCTTTAATTCTGTAAAAAATTGACCTATGCTTCTATCTCCCTGTCTGATAGAGTGAACTTCTTGTAACAAATCAGAGATTTGAAAGTACTTCCCTTGAGAGAATCTTTCCCTTAATTCTTCCCATAGTTCATTAGCAGAATCTATGTACATTACACTCTCTGCAATGTCTGGTGCGAGAGTCCTCATAATCCATGAAAGAATCATCACGTTACATCTTTCCCAGGATTCATAGTTTGGATCAGTGGGCAGAGGTGTTTTAATGCTGCCATTAACGAACTTCAGCTTATTCTTGGAGAGCAAGGCACGTTGCATGTTCCTGCTCCAAGAAACGTAGTTATTATCATTTAAAACATTAGAAACTAGGACCAAACCTGGATTTTCTCCAGGGTGCAAGTAGTAGGGACTGATGGGTATGAGGGATTGATCAAGATCAAAGTTATTGGCCTTCTGGCTGGTGTATTCTGGCTTGGTTTCAGATTTCCCATCCATGATTCTTCAAAAGGATGCCAAGAATCATGTTCTTGGCAAAAAGAAAGTGAAGCGGAAGCACAGCAGGTTAAAAACCTGCTTTGGTACCATGTTGAAGTACCACAACCACTCCTTTTATTGTATCCGTGAGAGAGAAGATAGTGGCCATGGCTGAGAGCGCGAGAGGAGAAGGAGTGGAAGAGAAGATGGTGGGTGACGGAAGAGAAAGTGGATCTGCAGCGAGAGACAGATCCAGTGCTCGTGAGAGAAGCAAGAGAAGGTAAGCCAAGCTTTCTATTACTGTCTTGTTTTATTGTTACATTAAAGGGAAAAACCCAAGCGGGTTTTTATAGAAAAAGGGGAAAAGGGGGTTTTTACAAAGGAAACCCTAGATTACTGTAATCAGCTATAGAAAGGGAAAATGAGAAACCCTAAGGGGTTTTAGGGTTTCAATAGATATATATGATAATAAATAATTTCCCAATCTTCTCTTCTCCCTACTTGAAACCAACTTTTACCTATGCTACTAACTCTTTACCATTTACTTCCAAACATATTCAACAAAGAAGAAGACACAACTGAAAATTAAATGTGAGTGATTGAAAAATAAAATATTCATGCATTTGATAACTGACATAATTTTGTGATAAAAATTGTTTTACGAAATATTGATTGATGATAGATTGAAAGAGAAAAGATAAAATTTGGGATTTGGTTGGCAATAGCAAAACTTGGAGCAGAAGGTTGGGGCAAAGAAAAAAGGGAAAGTGGAAGGTGAAGCAAACCACTACCATACATTCTATCATTTTATCTTTCTCTTTTCTTCTCTTTGATCAATCAATTATCATCATCACCATCACCCTTCCTTCAACCCAACTTCCAACTCTTCTAGAAACTTGTCCCTGTCACAGATACTCACTCTCTCTCATAAACAACAACAACTACCATTACCATCTCTATGCTTTCACACATGAATAGCCAAACTACCGATACATTTCTTTCCAGGAACCTCACAACCAACTTACTTAAATCACTAAATCTGTTTTTTTTTCTTTTTCACAATATCCAATATCTCACTTCCACCACTCATGCCAATACTAAACATTTATGTTATTGTTAACTCTGTTTTTTATTCAACGAGATTGACTATATGAATGGTTACACATGATATCTATTTTATTAAACAGTGTACTAATTATTTGGGTGGTTAGTTTGTGAAATCAGGATAACAGTGGAAAATATGAGAATAAATTATGTTATAAATATTTTATAAAATAAAAAATTTCTTGCAAATGATGCATATAATTTAAAGTGATTAAATGTGGAAGTAGCATAGTCCTTACAGTAATAGCAACAGCATCACATGTTAAGAGGGCATTATTGAGAAAGAATTGATAAGTGAGTGGCTTTATTTATTTGTTTTTTGATGTAGAGAAAGGGGAAAAGGATATAAAATGATGTATTATTTATTAGTTTATGCAAACCATTCAGTGTTTTAATTTAGCTTTTTTCAATTAAACTTTTACTTTGGAAGATTTATTTTTAAAAGAGTTAGAAAAGTTTACTTTATTTAGTGGTTATAGTCATATAAAGAAAAAAAAATATTGAAAAGAAGTCTTATATTAATATAAACCAAAATGACTTAAAGAAGTCTTAAATTAATATAAACCAAAATGACATTTTTTTTAGTACTTTCCTTACTATTAGAAGAAATATATTGTGTTTTAGAAAGATAAACCAAAGTGACCTTTTTTTTTCTTTTATAACATTTTAGTGTTTGAGAGAAGAATCAGGTAATTTCTCTTTGAAGGTTCTTTTAGTAGTTACTTTTTTCTACTTTCAATAGAGGGTGTTATTATTTTAGTAATAAGTTCCATTTTGTTATTAGTAATAATTAATATATAAATAAAAGAATGTGATATTAGATGTCTTAACCCATATATAATACCAATAAAAAGTAGTAAGTTCTCGTGTTATTATGTTGACACCTAATAATGATATTAGAGTTTGGTTAGTATTTTGTTGCTATTGATAGCAAAAAGTATTGTATGAAACTTTTAGTATGTTATGTGATTGTAACTGGTTTCTAGTGTCATTCTTTTTTTTGGATGTAGAGTGTAGTTGTGTGAAAATACATGTCTAAGAAAGTTCTATTAAAAGAAAGATTTGGTAATTAAGTTTGTTTATGAGTGACTGAACTTTCGTTCTTAGGAACTTACTTTGTGTACTAGTCACAGTTTGTCGTGATTGTTCCAAATAGACAATACTATTTATTGTCAAAAGTACAGAAGTTGTTTTTATAATCCATCATGAAATATAGAAGTTCAATTAGAATATAAAAAAAAAAGCACCAATATCAGTAATCACTTTTTCTTTTCAGTTAATTTTAATTTTGCTCTTATTATTAAGTTTTTACTATTTTTTTCCTTTAACACTTTTGTTTCCCCTGCAGAGCAGCACTTATTTTTTAAGTTGAGTTAGTTTTCTTTGACTAAGGAAGAACTCTAGTTTGGAAGATTTGTCAAAGGAGAAGGCAAGGCTTGAGTAAGTAACATATTTTAACAATTTACTAAATGCATGTGTTTTTGTTTGCTCTGAATATCTACTACTCATAATGCTGATAATCTGAAACGAGAGTTTGCGTTATCACCTTGTGTGATATAAGGTTAATAGTTTAATGTGTCCGCATTACATGCATGACAGAAAAGAAAATTATGTGTATGTTATTGTTGTCTTGAAATGACGTATCAATTTCTTGACTTGAACAGACCCTATTCTAAATGGACAAATCTTGGATTGAGATGCCTAGAAATACACCTCAATATATGGAAGGATTAAACACATTTTTGGACTTTTCATTTGCTAATAGCAGTGTGAGGGGGGAAATAGTATGTCCATGTCTGAAATGTAACTTTAACAAGTGGCAATGTCGTCAAATAGTGTATGAACACTTGATTATCAAACCTTTTCCAAAAGGATATACAGTGTGGCTTCTACATGGGGAGAGAAGAGGAGCAAATGTGCCAGATGAAATACATATAATGCCACAAGAAAATGATGAAGTAATTCCTGCTAATAATCCAATGTGTGACATGATTAATGATGCATTTGGGTATCATCAATACAATGATGGCATGGTGGATGATAAGGAAACGGGTGCAGAGTCAAGCCATAATATGAATGATGATCTTGGAGACTTTTTTCAGTTGATGCAAGAAGGTCAAGAGAGTTTATATGAAGGGTGTGATAAATATTCTAAACTTTCTTTCTTGATCAAGTTGTATCACATCAAATGTATATGCAAAATAACTAACAAGGGAATGTCCATGATACTAGAGTTGTTAGCCGATGCTTTTGGACATGCTAAAATACCAAGCTCATTCTATGAGGCGAAGAAAATTATTAACAAGCTTGGTCTTCATTACAAAAATATTGATGTTTGTCCAAATGATTGCATGTTGTACTTTAGAAAAGACGCAAATAGGGACTTTTGTAAGAAATGTAAAACATCTAGATGGAAGGCAAAAAAGAAAGGGACAAGTGACAGTGGTACAAGTAATAAAAGAAAAAAGATTCCTACAAGTGACAGTGGTACAACCTTCCTCCTTGGATGTGTATGAAACAAAGTTCCTTTATTCTCTCTATGATCATTCCAGGAAAGCGAGCTCTAGGAAATGATATTGATGTATATTTACAGCCACTAATAGAAGAGTTGAAAGAGTTATGGAGCACGGGCATAAAAACTTTTGACTCATATGGTAATGAAGTGTTTGATATGCATGCAGCCGTATTGTGGACTATCAGTGATTTTCCAGGTCTTGGAACTCTATCGGGATGGAACATGCATACTGGGTTTGCATGTCCTAGATGTAATTTTGACACAACTCCTAAGAAGCTTCTTAAAGGTGGTAAATTTTGTTTCATGAGTCATCGTCGTTGGTTAGATGGAAGGCATAGATTTAGACTGGCTCGCATGAGATTTGATGGAACTATAGAAAATAGAAATCCACCTGTGGTAGTGTCAGGATATGATGTCTTACAACAAGTTGAAAATGTCAATGTTGAATTTGGAAAAGAACTAGTACTTGAAGAACGAGCCAAAAGACAACAGGGAGTTAATCATGCCAAGTTAGACACTCAACAATGGCGAAAAAAGAGTATATTTTTTGAACTTCCTTATTGGGTAGACAACTTATTACATCACAATTTAGATGTTATGCATATTGAGAAAAATGCATGTGATAATGATAGTTCAAACAAATGTAAAGACAATCTAAAAGCACGAAAGCATTTACAACTTTGGGGTATTAAACTTGATCTTTGGCCTGATGAGAATGGTAGATATCTCCCTGCTATATATACATTGACAAATGCAAATAAAGATATCTTTCTCAAAACTTTGAAGAACATGACTGTTCCAGATGCTTACTCTAGTAACATTAGTAGATGCATTGATGACAAACAACGTAAAAAAAAGTCATGACTCACATGTTTTGATGGAGCAACTTTTACCTTTGGCAATGAGAAATACACTTCCTAAAGAAGTATGCTCTATCTTGATTGATCTGTGTATTTTTTTTTACAATTGTGCAATAAAGTTTTAAGAATGGATGAACTTGACCAACTACAAAGTAGAGATGTTATTTCCTCCTTATTTCTTTACAGTCATGATTCATTTAATTGTGCATTTGGTAGAAGATGCCAAGCTTGGAGGACTAGTCCAATATCGATGGATGTATCCCATTGAGAGGTATCTAGGAAAGTTAAAGTCCTATGCTCGTAATAAGGCACAAGCAGAAGGGTCAATAGCTGAAGGATACATGGCTGAAGAGGCTTTAACTTTTTGTTCTAGATATGTAGATGGAATTGAGACTGTATTTAATCGACTACGTCGTGTTAATGATGAACCTCATATTGTTCCATCTAATGTAAGTACATTATTCCCACAAGTTGGAAACCAGCCAGTTCGTTTGCTTATTTCACTCTATCAGCAAAGGAAAAGTTGCAAGCACATCGTCATATGCTAACTAACTGCACCATAGTTGACCTGTTTCTGCAGTAAGTATTTATGCATTTTTGTATAATTAGTTTTTCCTTCAACATTACATTATATATTTTATATCTTTGACATAGGGAATTTGGAGACACTTTACGAAGACAACTAAGAAGCCGCACACGATCATCCTCTATGATAGACAAGAGGGTTCATAGGGAATTTGTAGAATGGTTTTCACGTCTTGTATGTATATTTTCTCTTATAATCTTTAACTTACATATATTATTAAAATATTAAGCATGTTTCTGAATATTAAGTACTTTCTTTTATTTTGTTTTAGATAATGAATGAATCGATTGGTATCCATTCAATTGATTTAAAATTCTTAGCTATAGGTCCGATTGATTGTGCAAAGCGATACAGTGCCTACAATGTGAATGGGTTCAAATTTCCGATATTGGAGCATGACCTTTGGCTTAAAACACAAAATAGTGGAGTGTTTGGTACATTTGGGACAAGGAGTTATGCAAGTAGCATTGATAATCAAATGCGGTTTGGAGCTGTGCCATATTACGGTCGATTGGTAGACATAATTGAGATAAATTACCATGGACATTTCTCAGTTGTTTTATTCAAATGTATGTGGGCTAATACAACTTCTTCTAGAGGGATTATGACTAATGACTTTGGATTTACATTAGTATGTTTTTCACGTTTGATCCACACTAGTGATAATGATGATGATGAGCCATACATTCATGCATCAGAAGCTCAAATGGTGTATTATGTAGAAGATGAGTTGGATAAAAATTGGTGCATACCTGTACATTTAAAGCCTAGAGACATGTACAACATGGGTGAAGAAGATGTTGACGATTTTCATGAATCTGAACCATTTGAGCAACAAAACTTAGAATTACTATATCCAGACGAGGATTGAAATATACAGTAGCAAGGTAATTGTCACATAACACTCTTTGAATTTCAGTTTTTGTGTAATTGAATTTCAGTTTCTGTCTAGCAACAATCTAGTAAGGTAATTGTCACATATACTACTAGAAACTAGCACAAAGTGGAGAGACCATCGACAAGAATTGTGGAAACAAAGGAATGATGGTACACGTACTAGAGATGAATTGATCACAATGGCTCCAAAAGGAATAGATAGAGACCAATGGACTTCTTTTATTGACTATCGTTTAAATTCAAAAACAAAGGTATAATTGAAACTTTTTTTCATCAACCTTATTCATTATTATTAATTTTTATATTTTGATGATTAGGACCATGCCCTCAAAAATAAAAACAATAGGGCAAAGCAAACCATTGCACACACTGGTGGATCTAAGAGCCTTGCAAGGAAAAGAGATGAAATGGTGATAATATTACATATCTTCAAATTAAATTTATGTTTTAATTTTTTGAATTGTGTCATAAAATTTTTCTTCAACTCTATAGGAAAAAGAGTGTGGCCAAAAGGTCAGTAGAGGAGAGGTATGGATAGCCACCCACAAGCATGCTAATAGAACATTTGTTAGTGATGAAGCAATGGAAATTGGTGTAAGTTTGATTCTAATAAACTCTATAATTATCATCTACAATTCAGGTTATTTTAATTAGTTTCTTCTCGTGTTCTGTATAGGAAAAAATTCAATCATATGAATCAAAATTATCAAGATCCCAATTAAAAGATGTATCTAGCACCGATTCCTTAGCTTTTGCTTTCGGAAGTCAAGAACATTGCGGACGTGTTAGGGGTTTAGGTTTGGGACCTTGTCCATCTAAAGTGTTTGGCTTCAATGCACATTCATATAGTGGGGCGTCTTCGAGTTGTCCTTCTTATACACAGTTACAAAATCAGGTTAATAATTTCTTATTTTCAATTATTGCTTTTTTTAGTTTATCTCTTCTGTATAATGGTATTTTATTGCCATGAATATAGTCTTTTTTGTTGTTATATTGGGAATACAGAGTCTAAAATGTGGTGTATGTATCCCACATGGTTACCAAAAATGTGGTGAAAGGCATGCTTTCTATTGCTGTTAAATTACCTTAAATTGCTATTGATGTCATTGTTGTTATTGCTATCATTATTAAGACATCATTATCCTCATTTGGGTGTATGTATCACATTGTGAATGTGAAGAGTGGTTAGTGAGTGCACCTATCATTGTTAGTTCTCTCTCCCTTGTGCATATTTAATGTGAATGTTAAATAAATTTGAAATTTCAACCCTCTGCACAGTGATTGAAAATAATATATGGTTTATTATCTCTCACAAAAAGCATACAGGCACACTAGAACTTATTTAATTTCGATATGTACATGATGTATTGGATCACGCACTACAAACAAAAGAAGATATGAACATGATGTAATATGTTTCATTATTGATGATTTTGAGTTTGATTTAAGTTTGTATTATTGTTAGGCATGTTGTAAAATGCAGACAGTTTGATTAATTTGATTAGTTATGTTCTCAAAAAGGTTTCTTGATTAACATCGCAAGTCAATGAAATGAAGGCAATGATGACTTTCTTTGTACAAAACTATCAAGGAGAATTGCCTCATGACTTTCCTGTGTTTCATTCGTCATCGGTAATATTTAAATTTTAAGTATATTAATATATATTTTATATTGTCAAGAATGTTACCAATTATTATTACTTTTAATGTTAGGTATCTGATCAAGGAAGTGTTCCCAATGGAGAAACAAATGACTCAGATCAAGATTGATACAGAAGAATCTTATTAGACTTTCATTTTATTTGACTTTATAACAAGTATAACAAAGATATTGTAATATTTCACTAGTTTGAACGTTTAAACTTTATTATTTATTTTGAACTTATAGACTACGTTCCTTGTTTTTATGAATGTTATATCTAGTTATAAACAAATATCTAAATGTTAGAATTTTTTCATATCATATGTTTTATGAATTATATGCACTCAAAAAGTATAATAAATAAAATTAAGGGAATTTGAAAAGTAAAAACATCAATAAATAATGAATTGCATTGTAGGGGTAAAAAATGAACTTTTAGTACTATTACACGGTATAAGGGATTTAAAACTACATACAAGAAATAGGTACTAGGGTTACAAAACCGCAGTGAATGCCAAGGGTTCTAAAACCGCCGGTAATTACTAGGGGTTTTAAAACTCCAGATAAATACCAGGGATTACTAGGGGTTTGATACCGACGATAATTACCAGGAGTTTTAAAACTGCCGGTAATTACCAGGGGTTTTAAAACCGTCGGTAATTACTAGGGTTTTGAAACCGCCGGTAATTACCAGGGATTTAAAAACTGCCGGTAATTACTAGGGGTTTGAAACTGTCGGTAAATACCAGGAGTTTCAAAACTGCCGGTAAGTGTTGTTTTACCAAGGGTTAGTGAAAATCGCTAGTAATCCGTTAACGATGCTGGTTTTTCTAGGGGAAAAACAAACCGCCGGAAACTCCTTTAACGGGGTTAAAACCCCCGGAAATACCATAAATAATCTCTAGTAAAAATTATTTTGTTGTAGTGATTATTATATACATATAAACATAACTTTAGACTTAATTATGTTCTAAGTCTCTAATAAATTTGACAACCTTCAACTAATCTCTAATAACATTTTATGGTTTATAGAGTAGATTCAAAATTTTTGATCGAATTCTCATTGTTAACTTTTTCTGATATTTTAGTCATATGACTATGATGTGGTTGACATGGTTAGTCTTTTGTCAAGTCACTTCAATGAGTTGTCGCCATATATAATTTTATTATTTTATTTTTTTCCATAATTTTATAATTTATATAATTCTATAAATCAATAATTTAATAAAATTGTAAATTTATAATTTTTTAATTTCATAAATCAATAATATTATAATTTAGTAATTTTATAATTTTATTATTCAATAATTTTATATTTTATAATATTTCAATCTTACAATCTTATAATCTTATAAATTTATAATCTAATTATTTTATAATAATATTGTAAACTTATAATATTATAATCCTATAATTTTATAATCTTATAATTTCACAATAATCTTATAATCTTAGAATGTTAGAAGATTAAAATGTTATAATGTTATAATCTTAGAACGTGAGAAGGTTAGAATCTTATAATCTTATAATCTTATACGGTTAGAATCTTATAATTTTATAATCTTGAAATCTTGTAATATCATAATCTTGTATACTTGTAATCTTATAATTTTATAATTTTATAATCTTATAAACTTATAATCTAATAATCCTATAATCCTATAATCCTATAATCTTATAATCTTATTTTCACCTTATAATCTTATTATGGTATAGGGAAGAAAGTCACATGTCATTTCAAAGTCTGTCCACCTTATTTTCACAGGAGCTTAGCTCTAAGCCAAAGTTCGACAACATTTAACTCATTCTATTTTCTTTTCCTTTTTCTTCACATTTTCTTTTCTTTTCTCATACACTACAAGAAATTTTGTATTTTGCTAGAGGAATTAGTTAGGGAAATTTTTTATAGCTAATTCCTCACTAATTTTCAAGGGAATAGCGAAAAAATAAAATTATAGCTGATTCGTAGCAAAATAGCTACAGATTTAGCAAAACATATATTTGTAGCTAATCTCTTACTAATTTGCGAGAAAATAACGAAAGAATAAAATTGTAGCTGATTCATAGCAAAATAGCTACAAATTTACCATAACATGTATTTGTAGTATTACAGTTACATTTACTGTTTTCTGTTATACTCGTTTGTTATTCCGTTAAGCATACTCTTTTTGTCTTATAAAAGACTCTTCTCTGTATTTTCACGTTGTGTTGATCAATAATATCAGAGTTATGCAAGCTTGTCTTAGTCAATACCATAAACACTAATATGGTATCAGATTAGGCATTTCTCTCCTTGCTTCCGCATTCTTTTGCTACTTCTGATCAACCATGGCCCAACCCAGCCAAAACACCACACCTCCCGATCATCTCGTAAATCCAGCCAACCCCTTCTATCTTCATCCCGGTGAAAATCCAGCCGTTGTTCTTGTCTCACCTCCTCTAACAGAGACCAATTTCCATCAATGGCAACGCGAAATGTTGGTAGCCCTAGAAACCAAGAACAAGGAAAGATTCGTCAATGGAAGTCTTCATTGCCCTTCTATCAACGATCCCCTTCATGATGCTTGGCGACGCTCCAACCGAATGGTTATGTCTTGGCTGATACGTTCGATGACACCTTCCATCAAGCAGTCTGTGATGTGGATGGATACTGCGGTTGAGATTTGGAACGACCTCAAAGAACGGTTTTCGCATTCAGATAAATTTCGGGTGGCGGATCTTCAAGATCAAATTACACATTGTAAACAAGGTGAATCCAGTGTATCTGAGTATTATACAAGATTAAAGATCTTGTGGAAAGAGATAGAATTGTACCGGTGCGTTCTGGTTTGTACTTGCTCCACGTCATGTTCGTGTGGTCTTCTTCCAAGATTACAGAAAGAAAGGGAAGATGATTGCGTTATCAGATTCTTACGCGGCTTGAATGATGATTACTCGCAGGTTCGTTCTCAGGTCATGATGATGGACCCAATGCCTTCCATTATCAAAACCTTCTCTATGATCTTACAACATGAACGAGAATTTGTAAGCACATCTTCCTCGACTCAAGAATTAGTTGCTTTTTCTGTCCAATCTAAAGAACCCCACAAGCCTAACAATAACCCTCCCACTGGATCTGTCAAGAATGCCAATCTTGGTAAATCAAATAGAAATAACAAGTTTTGTGAGAAATGTAAAAAGACGAATCACACAATTGAAACTTGTTATTGGCGCATTGGATTCCCTACTGGATATAGAAAAACGTCTCGTCAATCCTCTGGTGCTTCCTCTGCGAGCTTGGTAGAAGCAGAAACTGATACTTCTCCACCGCAATCCCAACTGGTTGAAGAGGCTACTCCTGACCAATTCAGTTTTTCAAAAGAACAATACACAGCTCTCCTAGCTCTTCTCCAACAGTCTCAAGTTAATACGGCTTCCACTCATTCTCCACCAAATCATTCTGCCAATTCCGCAGGTGATCTTCCTCCCTTTACTCCCTGGATTCTGGACAGTGGTGCCACTGACCACATGTGTCCCTCTAAAACCCTTTTTCAATCCTTAAAACCCATTTTTCCTATACATATTAAGTTGCCTAATAACACTACTGTTTCTGCCAAATTTTCTGGCAATATAATTCTTGGCAACTTAACTCTTCTTAATGTTCTTTATGTACCAGATTTTGTTACCTATCTCATTTCCATTCCTAAACTTTTATCACATTCTAATTGCATGGTTGTGTTTTTTGATACTAAATGCTTGATTCTGCAGAAATGTCAATTTCGGATGATTGGTGCAGCTAGGTATTGCAATGGCCTTTTTTACCTTCAACCCCCTAGTGGTGTCCAGTCCTGTCATTCTTTTTCACATAATATTGTAGGTTCTAGTGCTCTGCCAACATTATGGCATCACCGCTTAGGCCATACTTCTGATCGTATTCTCAAACACTTGTCTACCAAGTATAGTGACATTGATTTTCATTGTTCTCAACCTTGTGACACATGTCATTTTGCAAAGCAAAAAAAGCTGCCTTTCCCTCATAGTAATAGAAAAAGCTCTTCTTTCTTTGAATTAATTCATGTGGATGTTTGGGGGCCCGTTGCTATTTCTTCTATCGATGGTTTTAAATATTTCTTAACGGTGGTAGATGATTTTACAAGATTTACATGGATCCATCTTTTAAAATACAAATCTGATGTTAAAACCATTTTGCCATCCTTCATTCAATTAATAGAAACTCAATTCACTGTAAAATTAAAACGCATACGATCTGACAATGGCAAAGAATTTTACTTAACTGATTTTTTCAACAATAAAGGAATTTTTCATGAAACATCGTGTGTTGAAACACCCCAACAAAATAGTATTGTTGAAAGAAAACATCAACATTTGCTAAATGTCAGTCGTGCCCTATTATTTCAAGCCCATCTTCCAACTCCTTTTTGGTCTTTTGCAGTAAAACATGCCACTCATCTCATTAATAGACTCCCAAGCCCTCTTTTACATTTTAAATCTCCTTATGAATTAATTCATGGAAACCTCCCTGACTTAACTCACTTACGGGTTTTTGGGTGTTTGGCTTTTGCTACTACTCTTTTTGCTGGCAGAACTAAATTTGATAAAAGAGCAGTCAAAACTGTTTTTCTAGGTGTCAAACCTGGCACTAAAGGCTTTATCCTATATGACATTGTCACCAAATCTACTTTCATATCACGCAATGTCATTTTTTATGAAAACTCTTTCCCTTATAACCACAAAAACACTGATACACAACATGCTCATATAAATAACTTTCCTATCAGCACCATTTCTGATATGGATCGTTTTTCCTCTCTCATTCCTTTTGAAAACTCTGACGATTATGGCACTGAGAATAATTCTTTTCCACAACATGCCTTGCCTACACAAAATGTTGAAAATGTTTCACAGGATTCACAACAAGCCACTGATTGTTTTCATCGCCAATCTACAAGGTCTAAAAAGCCACCTGCATATCTTGCTGACTACCATTGTCCGACTATAGCTTTATCTAATACTACTCATACAACCCCTTACCCTTTGATTTCATATATGTCATATGCCAACTGCTCTAACCCTCATACTGCTTTTTCTTTGTCTATATCTGGTACAATTGATCCCACATCTTTTAAGGAAGCCAATCAACTTGAATGTTGGCAGAACGTTATGCTTGCTGAGTTAGAAGCTCTTGACAAAAACAAGACTTGGTCGCTTGTACCTCTTCCACCAGACAAGAAAGCAGTGGGTTGTAGATGGGTCTACAGAACCAAATTCAATGCAGATGGTACCATTCAACGACACAAGGCACGTCTTGTAGCCAAAGGTTTTACCCAAACAGAGGGCGTTGACTTCTTCGAAACCTTTTCACCAGTGGTCAAGCTTACTACAGTTCGGTTTATTCTATCTCTTGCTGTCTCGTCTGGATGGTTTCTATATCAGCTAGACGTTGATAACGCCTTCCTACATGGTGAGCTTAATGAAGAAGTTTTTATGAAGCCTCCTCCTGGTATGCGCCTTCCTTCTCCCAAACTGGTCTGCAAACTTCATAAATCCCTCTACGGGTTGCGCCAGTCTAGCCGTCAATGGAATGCCAAGCTCACTGCTGCCTTAATCAACTACGGCTTTACTCAAAGCATGGCTGATTATTCTCTATTTGTGCAAAAGACCAACGATTCGTTTACCGTTCTCCTTGTCTATGTAGACAACATTGTTCTCACTGGTAATAATCTCACCACCATCAATCACATAAAGGCATATCTTCATTCTCAGTTTCACATTAAAGACTTAGGCAACCTGAAATATTTTTTGGGGTTTGAGGTTGCCCGTTCACGTCGCGGATTGGTTCTGCATCAGTGTAAATATTGTCTTGACATCCTCTCTGAGTTTGGCTTAACAGGATGCAAACCAGCTCCCACTCCAACTAATTCTTCTGGAAAAATTAATGAAACCGAAGGAAACCTTCTACCTGATCCCACTCATTACAGACGTTTGGTTGGCAAGCTGTTATACCTTACTCATACCCGTCCTGATATAAGCTTTGTTGTACAACAAATTAGTCAGTTTATGGCATCTCCTCGCGTCTCCCATTTACATGCTGCATTCCGCATTCTACGCTATCTGAAAAATGCACCTGGTACTGGCCTTTTTTACCCAGTTCACAATCGCAATCGTCTACAAGCCTTTTTTGATTCTGATTGGGCAACTTGCAGCACTACCCGTCGTTATATCACTGGTTACTGCATTTTCTATGGTGATTGTTTAATCTCATGGAAGTCCAAAAAGCAAAATACTGTCTCCCGAAGTTCTACTGAAGCTGAGTACAGGGCTCTAGCCACGGTTGCTTGTGAACTCCAATGGCTGAAATACATAGTTGATGATCTCTCCCTCAGCCTTCCTTTGCCCATTTCTACCTTCTGTGATAATCAGTCCACCATCCAGCTAGCAAAAAATCCCTCATTTCATGAACGAACTAAACACATTGAGGTGGATTGTCATTTCATTCGTTCAAAAATCACTGATGGCCTTATAATCCTTTCCCACATTCCTTCCAGACATCAGCTAGCAGATGCCTTCACCAAATCCCTCTATCCAACACCTTTTAATGAGAACATTTCCAAGTTGGGCTTACTCAACATATATCACCCAACTTGAGGGGGGGTATTACAGTTACATTTACTGTTTTCTGTTATACTCGTTTGTTATTCCGTTAAGCATACTCTTTTTGTCTTATAAAAGACTCTTCTCTGTATTTTCACGTTGTGTTGATCAATAATATCAGAGTTATGCAAGCTTGTCTTAGTCAATACCATAAACACTAATATGTAGCTAATACCTAGCTAATTGGCGAGAAAATAACGAAGAAAAAAAAATTGTAGCTTGTTCATAGCAAAATAGCTACAAATTTACCATAATATATATTTGAGCTATTCCTTCTCAATTAAAATTATATTAAATTCAAAAATAAAAACAATTTTTAATTTAAATATATATTTTTTTAAAATTTAAATATTTTAAAATTACTATTAATTTAAATATTTAAATAATTATTTTTAAATATAATTGTATATATTAAAATATAAAATATCAATATCAATATCAATAAATAAATTATAATATATTTTTTATTTAAATTTGGCAATTTTGGATTTTTATTTTTATTTTTTAATCAGTAAAGTAAAATATTATTAGTTACGTTTGTAACTATCTTTTACACACTGAAATATTATAAATTTAAAAGAAATAATTATTACTTTTAATAATTTTTAATTTAAACATCAATTTTTTAAAATTTAAACATGT
Organism: Vigna unguiculata; assembly: GCF_004118075.2. Classification (NCBI taxonomy): domain Eukaryota; kingdom Viridiplantae; phylum Streptophyta; class Magnoliopsida; order Fabales; family Fabaceae; genus Vigna; species Vigna unguiculata. Next base: position 27,966,014 of record NC_040288.1, read on the forward strand.
TAAAATTATTGTTAATTTAAATATTCTAAAATTAATTTTAATTTAAATATTTAAAATTATTATTTTGAAATTATTATTTTAAAATATTATTGTATATATTGAAATATAAAATATCAATATCAATAAATAAATTAAAACATATTATCATATAAAAATATAAAAAAATTTCATGATATTCAAGCTATAATAAATATACAGCAATATAACAAAGGTTTTAATTAAAAATAAGCAATAATATATATAAACATTAATTTTAATAAAACAATTATAAGTTTAAGAAAGATAATTTTATAAAATTATTAGAATTTTTGCTATTTTTTTTATTTAGATTTGGCTATTTAGGAAAAATATATTAATTAGTTCACTAAAAAATCCTAGAAAAAAAATTATGCTGGATCATTAAACACGAGGGAAAAAATATGTTTCCTATCGTCTTTGTACACGATCTCAACATTTATTTCGTTACTATTCAGTCTTCTTCTAGTCTTCCTCTTATATCAACGGTTTCCTCTTTCTCCATTGTTAAGTTTTGCTCTAAATTTAATAGTCTCTTTCATTCTCCATCCTTTATTGTGCTTTTGGAATCTTAACCTCTCACGTTGTGTTGCTTTTGAAATGCTACATTCGTCGGCGTTGGTTTTCTTCTCTTCCTGTCACAGTCGTTCACCGTTGAGAAGCCTCCACACCACACGCCGCTGCTGTGCGGAGGAGGTGCCGCCCCAACGTAACCATTGATTCCTCGTCCACCGGTATTTCCCCAACTTGGCAGCGCACGAAGGCTTCACACTCCAATTTCTCTCTGTTTTCTTTTTCTTCCTTTTCCTAATTTTGGCGATTTCAAACCAATCCTCATCCTTAGGTCAGTTTCCATTGCATTAGTTTCTTTCGTCATGTTGATTTCTCCGTTTGCTTTTTCCCTATTTCTTCTTTAATATTTGCATGTTGTAGTGCTTTACTTTCATTTCATCATTACCAAAACTAACCCTAAAAAGAAATAGCTCCTCAATAGAACTTCTTCATGCTTTTCTTCTTCTCTTAAAAGGTTTACTTTGTTGTTATAGGATGTAAACTTGTATTTTTGTAACTTTAATTTCTTTGATGATTGATGGGATGAATATCACTATCCTAGCTTTGGTTTGTAAGTTTAGCATCAGATGCAAATAATTTAGCACCACAATTTTGTTTAATCATTGTTTCTTTAATGACATTTTAGGTGGCTCATTAGTGGTTTAGCTTTACAATTTAAAAAAATATTTAGTTGGAGGTTGCAAAGCTTCACAAATCATGGGGTTGGTGGAAGGGAATAAAATGGATAGGTGCTCATCAATTATCAACCTGGTTATCCAATATCTAGGCAAAAGGTGCTCATCAATTATCTTTTGTTCGTCTATTTGTATATAGCTCTAATGTTTTACATATTTATGAAGGGATGTGCATATTCTGGTAAGGCGTTTTTGTGCACTAAGCTCACATGTTTAGTTTATGAATTGTTACATGTTTTTTCATTAATGAGTTCTCTCAACTCAACTTAACTATCAACGATGAAGTCTTTTTATTATTGGGATATTTGAGCTTATCTTCAACGAAAAAGTCATTTCAGTTCATCTTGCTGGTTAACTAACATGATTTGTGACTGATAATGAATTAGAATATTGAACTCTTATTGGTTAGAAAGTTATGACTTCTAATTATATATCGTGCTCATCTTTTTAATCTTCGTTTGAGAAAATGATAGCAGAAATGTTATGTCAAGTCCTTACTGTGATTCAAGTATCATTCAATTTGGTAGAGCAAATTAATATGTCATTGAAATTTTTTTATCATTATATATAGAAATGGATGCTTGGTATTAATTAATTTGCATGTATACTTCTTTTTAATGTGTATTTTCATGCTAATAATTTTTACTTTATGTCCTGCTCATGTTGGCTGCTTTAGATTTGAACTTTTGCATTGTTTACATGACAGCCAGAGTTTCATGGTATTGAAACTGCTTTTGCTGCTGCAATGCACACATGCCTCTCAGCCAAAAATACAAGCACTGTTGAATCTGGTTTTTCTAATGCTTTATTCGTTTATTACATTATTCTTGCTATTTTTTTATTATTTGTTAATGGAATGTAAGATCACGTTTTTAATCATTATTCATAAATGATAATGGATTGATTTTGGACTTGTTATCCTGTAAATTCGTAATTAATTGTCATCATTATGGAAATATTTAAATGGTATGATTAAATATTTAAGGAACTCGTTGGCATCATGACAGTGTGACCCACTTAAAAATTTATTAAACTAAAAATAGATAATTAAAACTTATATATATTACTTGACAACTCTTTTTAGACAACTTTTTAATAAATAAAAAATAACGTATCAATTTATTTAATTAAATAAATTATTCAATATCTTATCACTATTGAAATTAAATAACTATTTTTAAAATAACATATATACACCGTTTAAAATTATATACATTTTAGATAAAATTATTGTATTTTTTTAATTAATTACTCATAAAATAACAAAATAACTTATTCTTTAATAAAATAAGAATATGAATATAGATAGGTTTATATGATTGTGATAAATTAGCTATGGATTAGCGAAAACAAAATTGTGAGGAATTAGCTACGGATTAGCGAGAACAAAGTTGCGAGAGATTAGCTACGGATTAGCGAGAACAAAGTTGCGAGAGATTAGCTACGGATTAGCGAGAACAAAGTTGCGAGAGATTAGCTACGGATTAGCGAGAACACAGTTGTGAGAGATTAGCTACGGATTAGCGAGAACAAAGTTACGAGAGATTAGCTACGGATTAGCAAGAACAAAGTTGCGAAGAATTAGCTATGGATTAGTGAGAACAAAGTTGCGAGAGATTAGTTACGGATTAGCGAGAACAAAGTTGCGAGAGATTAGCTACGGATTAGCGAGAGAATTTGCTACAGAATAGCGATGAAATATATCTCTCTCTAATTAGCTACCTGGATTTAGCTACAAAATATTCTCTAGCAATTTTGTAGTTAATCTGTAGCAAAACTGATTAGCGAGGGATTAGCTACGAAATAGCTACGAAATTTTTTGTAGCTAATATGTAATTTTTTTGTAGTGATATCACCTTTGTAGGTTTTCCGATCTAACGAACAATCTTATTTTATTCTTCCCAACTTGTGGCCTCAGCCTATCGTTAGACAAGGTCAACTCAAGAAAAACCTACCCTAGTAAACACTCTTGTTTATTTCATTGGGCAATCCTTTATTTTAGAGGAAAGTGAACGGATTGGGGGGTTCAAGCAATATGGATGCAAATGCTTCAGCATGAGATGAGCATAAGTTACCCTTAAAAAGTGACAAACGATGGAAAAACTTTCCCTTCTCCCCATTTTTGTATTTTCATTCCTTTTTTTTTAAATGCCACGCACTTGACAACTTTATTAACAACAAATTCCAAAGGTAATTTTTTGTTTTTTTTTTTTATTTCCACGACACCATTTAGAAGCCAGTATGCTCTTAGTGAATATACCCGTGATGCCTCATTGATATGCATATGCCTTTATTTCTTCGTTTTTATTTATTTGTTGTTTATTCTCTTTACGAGCTCAGCGTAACATCAATTGTTTGAAATTTATGGAGAAAACCGAATGGTATTTATTGAACGAAAAACAAAGCAGAATACAACAAAATTTGGAGACAATGTCAGTATCCCCTAGTAGCACCTCCTATCAAGGAATCATCATGCATAAAATTTTTTGACCGTGTCAAAATTGACTAGTAACGGTAACTTCTCTCCATCCATCCTTGTGAGAATTAGTGCCCCACCAGAAAATGCTTTCTTCACCACATACGAGCCTTCATAATTTAGAGTTCATTTGCCTCTATGATCCTTCTGTATAGGCAAGATTTTTTTCAAGACTAGCTCGCCTTCATAGAACTCTCTAGGGCGCACCCTCTTGTCGAATGATTTTTTCATCCTTCTTTGGTATAACTGTCTATGACACACTGTTGTTAGCCTCTTCTCCTCAATCAGATTAAGCTAGTCAAACCAGACTTGAACCCATTCTGCCTCTTCCAATTGGGTCTCCATTAACATTCGTAGGGATGTGATTTCTACTTCGAAGGGTAGTACTGCCTTCATTCTGTATACCAGAGAAAAAGGTGTTTTCCCAGTCGATGTACGTACCAAAGTGCGATACCCATGCAAAGCCAATCTTTATACGTAACCACAATTTTGTGTACAGTTTTCTTGATGTTCTTATTAGCAGTTTCGACTGCCTCATTCATCTTTGAACGATAAAGAGAAGAATTATGATGTTGAATTTTAAATCCTTCACACAATTCAACCATCATTTGATTGTTCAAGTTGGTGGCGTTATCAATGATTATCTTGTTGGGCACTCCGTACCTACAAATCAACTCTCTTTTTATGAATTTTGTCACAACCTTTCTAGTCACATTGGCGTAAGAAAAAGCTTCCACCCATTTAGTGAAATAATCAATTGTAACCAGTATGAATCGATGTTCGTTTGAGGCTTTTGGCTCTATAGCTCCGATGACATCTATCCTCCACATTGAAAACGACCATGGTGCAGACATTACGTTTGAAGTAGTGGGCACCATATTGATATTATCTGCATACTTTTGACATTTCTCGCATTTCTTCACGTGTGTGAAACAATCATTCTCCATAGTTAACCAAAAGTAACCAACTTTCAAGATCTTTCTAGCCATCGAGTGTCCATTCATGTGTGTGTCGAAGGTACCTTCATGAGCTTCCTCCAATATTGACTTGGCCTCTTTCGCATCCACGCATCGAATGAGAACCATGTCATGATTTCTCTTGTACAAGACATCCCCACTTAAGCTAAAATTTGCAGCCAAACTTCTCAGTGTCCTTTCATCATTCTCAAATGCTTCTCTAGGGTAATCTCTAGTTTTTAGATAGTGTTTAATATCAAAATACCACAGCTTACCATCTAACTCTTCTTCGATGAAATGACAATATGTTGACTCTTCATGGCTTTTCATTTGGATCATTGACAATATCCCATCCTCATTAATCTCGAACATTGATGATAAGGTAGCTAAGGCATCCACAAATTGATTATCCTCTCACAGAATGTGGTGGAATTCAATGAAATTAAAACACTTCACCAATTCGATGATGCAAACTCTGTAGGGAATTAATTTCTGATCTCTGGTCTCCCATTCTCTCTTTAGTTGATGGATAACAAATGTTGAATCTCCATACACATTCAAAATTTTTGCATTCCATTCAATTGCGGCTTGGATGCCCATAGCGCAAGCTTCATATTCAGCGATATTGTTCATGTAATTAAAACACAACCTCGTTGTCATTGGAATGTACTGATTCTATGGAGATATCAGTATCGCCCCTATACCATGTTCCATGACGTTAGAAGCTCCGTCGAATAATAATATCCATGTCTTTCCATTATGATCTTCTTGATCACCTTCAAACAAGGCCATGATGTCTTCATCGGGAAATTCAGACTACATTGACTGATAATCGTTAATGGATTGTTGAGCCAGATATTCAGCCAAAGCACTACCCTTGATGGATTTTCGAGTGACATACACAATGTCATATTCTGACAATAACATCTGCCACCGAGCTATCCTTCCAATGAGGGCAGATTTTTCAAAAATATACTTGATAAGGTTCGTCTTTGATATCAACAAGGTAGAATGACTCAATATGTATTGTCTTAGACAATGGGTAGCCCATGCCAATGCGCAACAAGTTCGCTCTAAAAACGAATATCGTTATTCGCACTCTGTGAACTTCTTGCTCAGGTAGTATATGACATGCTCTCTTTTTCCAATTTTGTCATAGTGACCCAACACACAACTCATTGACTCATTCAGTACAGTCAAATACAGAATGAGTGACTTTCCCGGTTCAGGTGCGCATAACACTAGAGGATCTTGTAGATATTGTTTAATTTTGTCAAAAGCAGCCTAAAAGTTTTCCTTCCACTCAACAACTTGATTTTTACGCAATAGCTTGAATATTGGTTCACAAGTGACGGTTAATTGGGAGATGAACTTAACAATGTAGTTTAGTCTGCCCAAGAAACCCCGCATCTTGTCAGGATCGACCTCTATCTCCTTTTGACTAACCACAAAACCCAACAACTTTCCAGATTTCACACCGAATGTGCATTTAGCCAAGTTTAGTTTACGTTTAAACTTCCTCAATCTCTCGAACAATTTCCTCAGGTTGAGGATGTGTTCTTCTTCTGACCCAGACTTGGCGATTATGTCATCCACATAAACCTCAATTTCTTGGTGCATCATATCATGAAAAAGTGCCACCACAGCCTTTGATAGATTGCTCCAGCATTCTTAAGCCCGAAAGACATCACCTTATAGCAAAATATTCCCCACAATGTGATAAATGTGGTCTTTTCCATATTTTCAGGCGCCATCTTGATATGATTATATCCCGAGAAGCCATCCATAAAGGAAAATAGTCAGAATCTGGTTGTATTATCCATTAATGTGACGATGTGCGGTAATGGGAAGTTGTCTTTTGGACTCGCATGATTCAAATCTCAATAGTCAACACTCATTCAAACTTTGCCATCCTTCTTAAGCACTGATACAATATTTGCCACCCATTGAAAATATGTTTCCACAGCTAAAAATCCAACGTCAAATTGCTTTTGCACTTCGTCTTTGATCTTTAATGACATTTTTGGTTTCATTCTTCTTAGCTTTTGTCTGACTAGAGGACATTCCGACTTGAGTGGAAGCTTATGTTGCACTATATCAGTATCTAAACCACGCATATCATTGTATGACCAAGAAAACACATCCCTAAACTCCTTTAGCAACACACATAATTCTTCTTTCACTTCTTTCTTCATACTACTGCCAATTTTCACTTCTTTCTTCTTATCCCCCTTGCCTAGGTTAAATGTTTCAACATCTTCTTGATGGGGTTTTATTTCCTTATATTCTTATTCCACTAATCTCATTAGTTCAGGAGAGGGTTCTGAATCATTTTCATAATCATTTTCCATATTATCGACAGGGTGCTCAAAATTACAGATATCGACATTGTTATTTTCAAATATTCATTGTCATATCTGCATTATTTGAGTTTATAAAAAGGATAAATAAATAAACAATAGTTAAAAATATAATCAAAGATAACGAAGGTAGCAAACACAAATTGATTATCACGTTGAGCATAAAGGAAAAGGTGTTAGCTCGTTAAGTCATGAATCTTAGAGCTCTGGGTAAAGCAATAAGATTAATTAAAAATATTATATTTTAACCAAATTAAACATCACAGGTAGATCCAAAGTCTCCTAATTGTTAAGTGGTGCATCTGGAGCGTAGGGCTACACAAAACCCGATCTTTCATGTTCATCTTCATCACTAACGGCTACTATCTAGCTAGTGTTGATCCATTCGACACTACGGAATCTCTCTTTGATGTTGCAGATGCAGATCTTTCCTAACCCCAATTCTTTTCCTAGCATGTGAGCCAGACCACGCTCTCTCCTTTCTTCCACCAGCTTTCTCTTGTCTTCTCTAGTAGGCTTGTATCCTAGGTCGTATATATTCCTTTTCTCAGCGACCTCTAAAGGAAATGTCAATCCTCATCCCTTTTTGCCTAGCCCTTTTCTGTACTCATATTCCTCTTTCAGCATGACCTTAGTCGTCATAAGGGAAGCACGAGACAGGCGTGAGTTCATTGGAAATGTTCCACATAGGCATTATCCACAATTTCCAAAGATTGGAAAGTTGTCTCAAGGACTTCCTCTATTGTTTCAATATAGCGAGGAGACGAAGGTCTACTTACCAAAATATCTTCTTCCCCAAAAACTATCACTAGTTTATCACCCATGACATATTTCAACTTTTGGTGCAAGGTTGAAGGTACCACACCCGCTAAGTGAATCCAAGGGCGACCCAACAAGCAACTGTATGCTGGGAAGATATCCATCACTTGGAAAGTAACTTGAAAGACACATGGCCCGATTTGGATTGACAATTCTACCTCTCCCATCACTTCTCTCTTACTCCCATCAAAAACCCTCATGATCATTACGCTTGGTTACATGTGAATACCCTCACATGGTAACTTCCCCAGTGTTGCTTTCGGCATTACATTTAAGGAAGAACCATTGTTGATTAATACTCGCACTATGAGATGATCCAAGCATTTTACAGAGACATAGATGGCCTTGTTGTGTCCTCTCCCTTTAGTAGATATCTCCTCGTCAGTGAAAATGAGGTAATTGTTAGCAGTGATGTTACTAACAATTCCATAAAAACTGTCCAGAGAAATATGTTGCTCCACATGTGCTCCACTGAGTATTTTCATTAACAACTTTCTTTGGGAGGTTGAATACAAGAGTAATTCCAAAAGTGAGATCCGAGCAAGAATGCGATTCAAGAACTCACAAGCCTCCTCATCAGATATTTCTTTCCCGCCATCTTTTTTTAGACCCTCATTAGTTTGCATGGTCTTCCCCTTCAAGAGTTCTTTAGCCTTTTTGGTCATCACCGATTCACTATTACCACCTCCATCTTTCATCAAGATTGGAGGCATAAAGATTCGACCACTACTTATCATTCCATCAATGCCCGTTATATTTTCAACCATTGGTTCATCACTGGTAGGTTGACCTTCTGTCCATTGTTCCTCACCCAACACACATACACCATATTTTCACGGGACAACTTTCTAACTCTTGTAGGGAAAAGGGGATGGTGCTTGGATGACAATAGATTGCCTTTCTTGAGTTGCTGATGTAGAGGTGGATCTGGTGAAATGAATCACTATTGGCTCTGGCAAAGTCACATAAGGTTTCGCACCATCCTGTGCAAATACTTTTTCCATATCTCCACAACATATTTGTACAAAATTTATGTCGAGCAGATTTTGTAGAACATCCTCAAACTTGGTGAATTCATCGATAGAATGTTTAACACTCAGATGAAATCCGCACTTTTCACTCAGGTTATATTCCCCTCTTAACAAACCCAATTTCAACAATGTCTCAAAAACAAACCGTTTGGAGCTTCGAATTTCACTCACATTCCTCATCACTTTGTGTTCCCTAACCTCAATGGTATTTGTTGAAGAATTCCCATGTCCAGAAAGGGGATTATCCTCAACACTAGGTTTGTCTTCATGAAATTTTACCCACCCTAATTTGATTAAAGCTTCCACCTTGTGTTTAAGGGCCATACATTTCTCAATAGATTAACCAACTCCCTATCCGTGATAATCACATTTGGCATTTGGATCATAATTCTTAAGGAAGGGAGGTTGCATAGTTTCATCGTACAAATGGCCACCAAACGGTTTTGGAAGAGATGAGGTAAGAATTCCGTATACGTCATAGGAATGTGAGTGAAATGAACAAAGTTCCTCTCTTGATTCCTCCTTATATTAGCGTTTCGACTCGAGTTTCGGTTGAAATTCGAGTTAGGTTCAGTTTTTCAAGCATTATTTGAAGCATGTTGTGGTTGATAAAGATTCGATAGTTGATAAAACCCTTACTATTGAGGTTGTGTTTGATGAGCAGACACTACATTGGCCACATAAGGAGGTTGGTTCAAGTGTAGTCGATAGTTATGAGTAGGAGCCCGACTTTCACACACATACATTATTGAGGTTGTGTGTACCTCCACTTCCTTCTTCTTTCCGGGATTAAAACTAGGCTTCTAAGAAGTTGCATCCGCAAACAAGCCATATTCAATCTTTCCAATTATTAACCTGATTTCTATTCTTTCACCTATAATAATGATATCAGCGAAATTGGAAGACACATTCCCCAACACATGCTCATAAAATGGTGATTGCAGTGTGTTTACAAACGTTGCCCCTATCTCCTTATTAAGTAGAGGTGGCTCAACCTGAGCAATCAACTCTTTCCATCATTGTGCATATTCCTTGAAGGACTTAGTATCCTTTTTGGCCATGTTTTGTAATTGCAATCTATCTGGCACGTTATTTGTATTGTATTTATAATTTTTCACAAAGGCGTGGGCCAAATCCATATAGGAATGAATTCGAGATGACTCTAAGTGTGTATACCAATTCAACGCTACACTAGCCAGACTATCTTGGAAATAATGTATCAGCAATTTATCATCATAGGCATAGGCAACCACCTTTCTACCATACATTATCAAATGGCTTTTAAGGCATGTGGTGCCCTAATACTTTTCGAATTTTGGGACCTTAAACTTGTGTGGTATGATCACACTAGGAACCATGCTTAATCTCGCAACATCATCAATCCCATAACCTCCACCACCCTCAATGGCTCGAACCCTTTCTTCAAGAATTTCAAGTTTACTTTTAGCCTCATCAACAACAATGAATACCACCTGCACTATAGCGTGCAATATGACCTTAGTCGTAGCATCTTCATCGATAACTGTGTTCGGAGGCTTAGGTGTCACAGTCACCCTCGGTCTTGTGAATGTGATTGTCTCATTCATTCCTACTCCTGTCACGGGTGTTGAAGCTAATACCAACCCTTGAGTATTGATCGATAGTGTGTTGTTAGTCACATGAAAAGAAAAAGAAGTTTGTTCCGCCTCCGAATATTCTCCAACGGGTGGAGTGTAGCCTGGAGGCAGAACATTAGGAACGGGACTGGCGCACCCTGAGTATTTTGAACCTTATATCGTGGAACCTGAGGGTGAGAATGAACATTTTCCTCAATCCTTGCAGACGAGGCTTTTACCGAAGCTTTCAGTGACTTCAAGGCCTCCAAGATCTGGCCCACTTGATCCTTTAGCTGGTTAATGTCGGTTTTCACAGCTTCATGGGCCTCTTCCTAACCTTCCATGCTTTTGTGGTTAGCTCGTGTGCGGTAAGGGCGTCGTGGAAATTATGTCGTTGTATTTGATTTTTCTCTTATTATTTTTATTAAATGAAATGAATTATGAAAAATGAAAAGAAAGAAAAGAAATGCAAAACATTTACTTTAGTCGAAAATTTTAAATTTGTGAGAACCTTAAGGTAAATATATCATAGAAATTAACATGAAACTAAGTCAACCACATATTATCAATACAACTCGATCATTCACAAGTCTTTTACATTCATTACACGAGAAAAGAAAGAAAACCTATTCTCTAGCCCTACTTATCATGCTTTTCATCTCTCTCATCAATTCCTTGTAGTGACTAAAAAAGGCTTCAATCTCCCTAGGCGAATTGAATATCGGTAGTGCAACCTCTACTTCAGCTAATAATTGCGGGATGTCTTCAATTGCTCCATTTGCCAAGGCAGCCTTCCAATGTTCTATGGTCATTTTCTGCTCAGTTGCGTATTCATTCATCTGACTGATCACCTTTTGATGCTCCTTTTTCGATTCAGCTTTGTGCCAACGTTCCTCATCCATTTTCACATCATAGGTCGACACCATCTCCTTCATTTTTGGTTCAACCTCACTGATCCTAATTTGAGCATTATACAACTGTTTCAATGCTTCAGTCTTATCTCTCTTAAATCCCTCACACAACTGGTCCGTTTGGCGGTTAGATGTTGTTGCTGCATCTCACTCGGTCCCTTGATTTTAACGTGGTGCTTGCTATAGTCAAATCCTATTTAACTTTGAAAGCAAGATCTCGTTCTTCTCTTTGTTTCCTAAGACTCCCTTGATACGCTTTTGTCAATTCCTCATTATCACGTCTCAGATCGATATACTCATGTCGGAGACTTTGAAGCTCGTTAACTAATTTGGCATTTTTGAGTTTCATCTTTTCTATCTCTTCTTTTAGCCCTTTCACATCCTCAGACTCAGTAGGTTCTAACCGCTCAGGAGCAGGAGAGTCTAATTTGAAGGGTAACTTCATCGCGTTAACCCTTTCCAGAATCCATTGTCGGTAAGATATCTTTTTGTCGATCACCCATGGCCTTACGTCTTTTTCTACTCGCAGAACCTCACCCCAGGTGCTCCTAACTCGTCGAATTAGATCAAAGGAAACTCTTTCTTCTTAATAAGTCCATATGGCAACCAAAGATTCTAGAGTTGGAGAACTCTTAATTGGACACCTAAAATTGTCGTTGAGCGAAAACGGGGATATAATTCACACAACTTCTAGTGCCTATTAGAGGGACTTTAGGGAAATTCCCACAATAGACATGTGACTTCGGTAACCCAGGGACACACCATTTAATATTTCCTCCATTCAAATTTGCACAGAACTGGATTCATTCTTTCGCCCCCTGAATTTCAATGTCGCCAAGTGGTAATTCCCCAACCTGACATTCAGCATTCAATGTACCCAGGCGGACTCGGGATATAAACCATATATACAGTATAGGTACACAACATAACATCTTCTTCCTCTTGAGTGCATAGAATAGGTTCAAACTCTCGTACACATCATCTAGAATCGCAATAACTAGGCTTTCTGAATGAATCTTGTAAGCGATAAACACATCGATCGCAGTTTGATCAACAAAAATCTCCATGTAAGGGAAGAGCATGACTTCATAAAGTGTGAGAGCCAACACATCAATAAATGTCTCCCCAATCTCTTTTTCAATCAAAAGACGCAGATGCCTTTCTAAATACACTTGAGGAATCCCTTTCGAGTTGCCCTTGGAAGTCATTTTACTCTCATGTACCTTCAATATTCCAACCAACGTAGAGATAGATGTATGATGCTTTGAATATTTGTATGAAGATGCCCTTCTAAATACCCTTGAGGAATCCCCTTCGAGTTGCCCTTGGAAGCCATTTTACTCTCTAGCTCGATAGGGTGTACCTTCAAGATTCCAACCAACATAGAGATAGATGTATGCTGCTCTGAATATTTGTAAGAGACTTTATTTTCCACAGAAAAGCCTAAATTTTGCTCGAACTCTTCCATTGTGCCAATTAAAAATCCTGGAAGGTGAAACATCTGAGTGGCGGATCATAATATTGAGCCAAAGCAGTGACTGCCGACGCTTGGACTTTCACATTCAACAACCTCAATAACTTCTCATACCGCTTCCTAAAAGCATTCTTCTGTATAGTTTTCATTTGTTCACTATTTCCCTTAAACCATTTAGATTACCATCTATAACTTTGATAGGTAACTTCTTCTTCAAGGCATCCGACCCTAAATTCCACCTAACTCCAAATTCCATGTTAATTTCTCTTGTTTTTTCACAAACTCAATCATAACCTTAAAATTTCTAACCTAGAATCACAAAAAATGTTATGACATGTCATGATAAGGTACATGTTATACATGAACAAATAACCAAATGCATGTACAATGAGGCCATGAAAGAATGTACAAATGCATGATTTTATTGCCAATTCAAATGAAGCGAGAAAAGCAAGATGAGCATTAAGGTAATGCACATGTCTCCCTTTGTGCCTTATCATAGGTCTGACGCCTACTAGTTCTAAGCTAAAATACATGCTAGAGTTATGGCCCACTTCCTAGTATTTCCCATAATAGTTGGTAGACAATAAGATGTGAGAGTACTATCAAAGCAAACAAACTCTAGTTGGGGTTCTCACAATGACATTTTAATTCTAAGTTACATCTAGTGTGACATTACTACACAATCCCTTCTAATTCTAAGTTACACAAACTTGGGTAGTGCCTTGATAGACGTCAAAGGATGTCAGGTAAAGTAAACCCCGGCGTCATTTCACATCTGACAACGTACTACCAAACGTCATTTAATGTCTGGCAAGGCACTACCAGACGTCAAACAATGTTGTTTTTTGGCACCATTTAGCGCAAAAATTGGCGTCTATAGACTCTAGCCCCAACGTTGGATAATATCGGACTCTCCTGGCCCCGATGTTAATTAACGTCTATGTTGCTTTCAAATTTTAATTTTGATGTCACCCAATACGACGTTGGTGTTTGGGTAGACGTCAAAGACCGAAAATATCGGACGTTAAAAGCCTTTTTTTTGTTAGTGCTATTATTCCCCAACACCCTTACTAAAATTAAAATATGCGTTTATGGTATTTGGTTTTGTGCTTAACAGTATAAACCAGCCTAGCCATCACTCTTAGGGACAATTCCTCAACCTCAACTTTATAGTTTCAATAATCCTCTTTGTCTGAAGATCAGTTCGTAGATGATACTTTTAACTCATCTTCAACCTGCTCTCAATAGTCTCTTGTAGGGTTTCCTAAGATCTAAAGATAACTTTGGGTCTCTATCTAAAACATGCTAGTTAGTGTTCCACACCACCTTATTCTCTCATTGATGTACAACTTTACTGACTTAGTCGCAAACAACTTCTAGCTTACTGACAAGAAGTGAACATTCTTGGTTAATTGATCTACAACCCCTCCATTTAGCATCACACCCCATCACCAACCTTGATCGGTGGGTAACAAAGTCCATAGCATTGCTACTCTACTTCCAAAATTAAGCCTCTGACTACTACAACAACTAAACTGATTCTGATACTCCACCTTCACTTTCTAGCCCACAAACATGTAACCTACCCTCAATAACATCTTTGTTTACCTCATCAGCCATAGAACTATAAATTATCCCCTGAACCTAAGAACTCCATCTTCTCTCAACTTAAAATCACTAGCTTGAGCATTATCTAGCAAGTCTATGGTACGTCTCAAATTGGAATCGTCTGGTGGTCTTTCCTTAACCATTTTAAGGAACTCATTAGTTATAGTTAGATGACTACACCAATGAAATCTCCTTGCAACTTCACCACAAGGTCACATCTTTGGACTTCTCCACCCATTCTAACTTTTTCCCCATTAAACCAGTAACTTGAACACTTTTTATGCTTAAAACATCTACAATCACATTTTCATCTCTAGGGAGGCACACTCGAAACTATAATCTTTTTGGAACTTCATTCATCTTTTTTGCCTCCTATCCATCTTCCTCTAGTTAACCTGACACTTTAAGATCTGTGTGGTCAGTAAACACCTTAAACTAAGTGAGTATTAGACGCCATAAGCACTATATGTCTTAGACGACCATTGCATTAGACGTTGTTGGGGTTATATGCTTTACAAAGTAAAATCCATGTATTAGACACTCTTAATGAATAGATGACAAATGCATCAGATGACCCAAGCATTAGACGAAGACGCGTCTATGAAACCTAGCATTATTCTTTTCTTAGAAAATGAATTCTTTCTTCTTAGGTGGCATGCACGACTGTTGCTTTGAACCAAAAACCTCTTCAAAATCCCAAGCTCTTTTCTTTCTTCTGACGCTTACTTTTCAACTCTATATCAGACGAAAATGTTTGCTATACCATTAAGAACAGCGATCAAAGATTCAATTTCATAGGATTTTCCACGAGATTAGGCATAACATATTTCACCAAACACTCGAATCTTATTTGCTTCCAAATTACTCTGTGCCATGATCTCCCGTTCAAAAGCAAAATTAACGGCTAAATTTGGCAAGATATCAAACAAAATAATTTAACAAAGTCTCAGCAAAAAAAAATCAACTAAAAGAAAAAAACTCAAAGAATAATAGAATGCTATTGAATTGCGAGAAACTAACCTCAAAACGCAACAAATATATGGTGCAAATGTAATAATGACTGGGTTGGGAGAGTAAGTCTGCTTTGGACCAATTCCCTTTAGGAAATTTTCCTTTCTCCACTTTCAAATTGATTTTGGGCCTTTTTTTTGGGGCTAAAAACACCGTAGTAACACAACATGATACTTTTCTTGAAACTAAGAAAATAGCCTGCATTCCAAGCCCGCCTATGGCATGTTTAGGTCTTTGATATGGATATGATGATCTTGCGCTGAAGTGAACATACCATGTTTTAACGAAGGAAGAAAATCAGACACATGAAAATGGTGAATAGACACAACTTCATAAGTACAATAAAATGGGAATTTATCAACATAAGAGCACAAAGTCAGGGTTTAAGTGAATCTTACATATTGGAAAGCCTTCAAGTGAATATTACATCTTATAATGCTTAAGCAAAAAACAACTCTTATAAACTATCAATAATTCCTATAAGAACACTTCTCACTCAGAAGTCAAGCAAAGACAAGTTACGAGTGACACATTGTTTGTAGGAGTGACAAAATAGGTTAGTCCGACATGTTTTGATCCGTCCTGTCTTTGGTTCACTAAAAACAGATTGAATTGGATTGACCTACCACAGAAAAATAAACTAAAAATTAAGTTTGTCCTGTCACAAGTCGGGCCACCACAGGTAAATGCACATGAAATGCACTATTCCATTATTATCTATCCATTTACTTTCCTATGCCTTTTTTAAACATTTATGAATATTTTTAGTTTAAATAAAATCTTTGATTTAAATTACTAAATTTAGAAGTTTTAACCTTGTATTTAGGAGGGGTTGCTTTGGTTGACAAGCTTTGCTTATTGTCCGTTCCTTAGAGTTTTCTTTAAATTGGTTTGTTTGTATATTGCGTTATTCAAATTTTATTGATTGGACCCACTTTGCTAACTGGGTCCGTGTAAGAATTGGAAGGATTGAACCCAAATATTCCGAAACTTTTTAGTTGTTTTTTTCTTCTTTTGTGCTGGCCTAGTCATAATTTTTCAGTAACTTTGCACTGGGCTTTCTTCCTGCATCTCCAAAAATTTTTATGCACCTCAAAATTTTTTTCAAATCTCAAAATATCTTTTGACCATTTAAATAAAATCATACAGATCATATCCTCAAAATTGCTTCCAAAATCGACTTCCGACAAAAGATATTTTTAAGATGTCAACATCCATTAAAATTATAAATTTCCAGATGTCGATATATATATATATATATATATATATATATTAATTTTTTTAATTTAAATTTTATTTTTTAGTTTAATTTATTTCCTAATATGTAAGGTCCACTTTCTTTTCTGCCCTTAATGTTTAAGGGCCTAGCCTTATCTGTTGGGCCTAAGGGTCAGTCCATAGGGTGCCCCAAAGACATCCTTTCAGCCTCTTCGTTTTCCATTTGGTTCACTTTGCAAAAACAACTCACTTCCTCTCTCTCTTTTCTCTAACAGAGATCTCTGCTAGGGTTTGATCAAGACTCTTCTCCGAGCTAGCTAAGTTCCATTCAATCCATGTAAATTGATCCTCAATTGGTATTTTCTCTTCCCTAGCTTTGTTGTCGTGGTTCCGATTAGGGTCATCTTAGTAATCTCGTTTTTGTTTTGGTGTCAATATTTTCAGCTCACAAATTTGTTCCTATAGCTATAGTGCTCATTTGTTGGGCGTTTATCGTTGTCTAGTAGCATCTATCCAGGTAAGGGAAGTTAGGGTTTCATTGTTGGATAATATGTTGCTTGTACTGCTGGAGTTATTTGAATCTGGTTTTGCATGCGTGAGAGCAAGTGGGATCTGCTATGCTCGTCTAAGCGAGCTATTTTTCGCCCAAACGAGAAGCTCTCGCCTAAACGAGGAGCTCTCACCTAAGCGAAAATAGCAACAGCTCACCCCCTCTTTGTTTCGAGGGCTCGCCTAAGCGAAGGTCACTCGCTTGAGCGAGATGGGCTAGCTTGAGCAAGACCTCAACGTGCCCTCTGTTTGCAGTCTCGCTCAGGCGAGAGCTAGTAGCTTGAGCAAGGGGTTCCTCTCGCCTGAGCGAGATTGACAGAGTTGATTGTATTCGTGTGTGTTTCACATGATTGGATGATTTGTGCTTTAAACAGTTCAAGTATGATGTCATGTATGCTCTATATGATATATTGGGATTTGAATTGATGAGATTGGTATGAATGAATTCATGGAACGTGATGGGGTGGTTGGTTGGACATTGGTATGAGTTTGTTATGCATGATAAATCTGTGGTTGGTTGGTGAGACATGGTTATGGTATGAGTTGGACGTAATTCCATGAACCTCTTAGTGAGATCTCATGGTAGTGTCGTTTGTGATAGACGTAATTCTATGAACCTCTTAGTGAGATCTCATGGTGGTTCCTTATGTGATGGACGTAATTCCATGAATCTCTTAGTAAGGTTTCGTGGTGGTGTCGTAGTGTATATAATTAGGTAAGGATTCAAGTAAGGATTGCATCCTAAAACTCTAAAGAGTTAGTTAGTCTCACGTAGAGCGGACTAACTCAAGTGGTGAGAGTAGCATGAGGCCCTAGTCTTTGGCAGGATAATGGTCTTAGATGTTTGAAGACTAACCTTATGCGTGGTAGGGTGAAACCCATTGACAATGGCTCTGTAGAGCAGTAGAGGCCACCACAAGTTCAAGCATCCAGTGAATCCGACCGATTATATGTATCCGGATAATTGAGTCTTAAAGTCTTGCTTGTTTGCTATCACATGATTGTTTTCCTATCTTGTTGCATGTTTATGATTTGTTATAAGTATTTGTGTGCCATAACATGTTAAAATGATTTATACTCTACTTACCCTTTCTGTTTATTTGTGTGTTTTGGGTGTGGTTTTCCTTTTTGTGATGATCATCAATTTACTGATGTGAGCAGATATGGAAGCCCCTAGTGGTCACCAGGGTGATGGAAACTCTGCAGTGTAGCCCCCTCTTGGGTTGAATCTCATTCCTTCGAGTACTCTTTGTAAGCACTATTGCCTATGTAATATCTTGCTTATAAGCAAGCTCTGTCGGATAATTGTGAACTTTTATATATTTGTTCTTGGCATTGTGTAGTGTCTTTGTTTTCCTTTTGGGTATCTTTGGATGATAGTAAAATCCTTATACTTTAAGTCCCGTGCCCTTTGTATATTATAATTTATGCGATGTTTTATTTAATTAGATTTATCTATTAAATAGGACGTTACATAATACATTATATATAAAAAAATTAAATATGAATATATATTAATTTTGTTTAAATATAAATTAAAAGATAAATAATAAATAAAACAAAGAAACAATAAATTAAAGAAAAAATAATTAAAACTCAAACAAAATTAAGTTAAAAAAACTAAAATAGAATACAAAATAAATTAAGTTAACAAATAAATTAAAGTAAAAAAATACTTAAACTTTAAATTAAAAATATCGATTTGGTCTCTCAATTTTTTTTATCTCAATTTGGTTCATGTTTTGAAAATTTGATGCAATCAAGTCCTTTCCTTTAGTGATGTAATAACAGCGTTAAAGGGCTGTTACGTGTTAATTCCTAGATTTTTTAATTTTTTTTGTATTTTTTGTATTTTTAAAAAATTATAAATTTGCCACTTGTCAAGCTGACGTCGTGCCACATGGTAGTGAAGTGTGATATGTCACTGATAGTGCCACGTGTCACTATTATATCAGGTGTCATTTCCTTATTATCAATTTGATCTTTATATTTTAATTTGTCTCAATTTAGTCCCCATTTTGAAAAAATTGAACAATTTTGTCCTTCTCCAAATTGAAACAAAATTTAATTTCTACATATATGTACACAAATATTTCTTTCAAAATTATTTAATTTTAAATTAATATATATATATATATATATATATATATATATATATATATATAAGGTTAAACTTTTTGAAGTTTATTTAATAAAAAAGAATTTAAAAATAAATAGAAATAAAAAACAATATATATATATATATGTCTACAACTTTAATTCGAAAGTATTTTTTATTGAAAATCGACATCCAAAAATAATTTTGAGAGTATAATATTCGTAATTTTGCTTAAATATTCAAAAAATATTTTTAAAATTTAAAAGATTCTTGGAGCTGCAGATCAAATCTTGGAGTTACAGGAGAAAGTCTCCTTTGCATGTTAGAGACAATTATTCTCTGGTTTTTGCTAATTTCACCCACAGCCTTTACAAAAACATGTATTCAAAACTTTTCTGGTCAGCAACATGTTTACTTTTTGGTTACGAAGGATGTGATTCCATACTGCATCATGGATACATGTTGCAATTATGCATTGTAGAGTCAGGCCTCTTCTAAGACAATAAAAAAAATGTTTTAGTTGTAATGTTTTGGTGGAAAGATTGATGTAATGAAAATGTGTTTCCCTGTTCAAACAAAATACATAATGGAAATTTTTTACTTTGCATAGTCGATTACATATACAAACTAATATTAATAAAAATAATATTGAATTAAAATTAAATTTATATATATATATATAAATTAATTAGATTCCTAATTTAAAAAGTAAAATGTGTTAAAATGAATTCAATAACATTAAAAGGTGAGAATTTTTTAAAAGCACAATCAAGAAAAAAGCTAACTTTTGTTCTTAGAAATTTTAAAAAACTTCAGTAGACATATTTCAAAATTTAATATTAAAAACATCAAGCAAAAGTATTATCTACATACTCTATCCAAACTTTTTGTTTAAAGTAAAATAATGTTTTTTCATAATTGGAATTCATGAAAATTAATTAAAATAAACAAAATACGAGATAAACATATATCTTTATGATAAATATTCTCGTAAAATGGAATTTTGTTCCATATTTGATAATCATTATTATTTTCTTTTTTTTTGATTATTACATATCAATTCAAATATTATTTCATTTGGTTCTTCAAAGTCATATCTAAATATTCTATCTACTAGTTTCTATGATATAAAAAAAATAAAATAATTTTTTTCATAAAAAAATAATATATTAAATAATACATATATATATATATATATATATATATATATATATATATATATATATATATATTCATATAGGTTTATACAAGTAAAAAATGAGATAGAAAAAAATAAACTAACACTACAAAATTATCGCTTATTACAAATGCAAATAATTTGTCGATAATAACAGAAAAATGATAATTTGAGCTTATCAAAAGGTTAACGACGATAAAAAATTTGGGATAAAACAAACATCGATAAATGATTTTGACAAATTGCGAAATTCATCGATAATTACTGATAATAGCAAATCGATTGGTATATAATCGTCGATAAATGTCATGATTAGGTCTTCTTCTTACTCTTCATCTTTCTCTTCTTTTTCCTTTTTTTTTTCTTCTTATTCCTCCTTTTCTCCTCATCGAGCCTCCACCGTCATCACCTTCGTTTTTGCCACCTCCGACAACTCCTCCTCCTCCTCTTCCTCTTCATTCTCCTCTTCCTCCTCCTCCAACTCATGCCACCACCACCACCGCCCTCGAGCTACAATCTTGCCACTACCACCATTGTTCCATTACTATAGCCACGCCTCTTCCTTTTCTTTCTCCCCCTCCTCTCCTCGTCCTCTTCCTTCTCTTCTTATCCTATTCTTCTTCTCTCCCATATGCCCTTGATATATAAAAAAAAAATCTTATTAGGCTTGGTGCGAAATTTGTCACTAATTTTATCGACAAATTTATCGATAGAAAAATTTATCGGTAATAGGCATTATAAATTATTAACGAAATTTATCAGTGGAATTGACTATCAGATATATTCTTCAACTATACAAATTCTAATTTACCAACAAATTTTATCGAGCTAGATTAATTAATGACAAAAATATTCGTTGGTCATTTTAATTTTAAAATTTGTTGGTAAAATTCATAGATAAAATTGAGTTTACTAACAAATTTATTTTCATTGGTAAAAATTCGAGTAGTGTAAATAAGTGATATCTAAATTTTGACATATACCTATAAGAGAAAAAGAAAAGACTTATTATCAACTACTAGCAATTATTGTTGATTCTTTGATTGTACACGACTCTCCATGTTATTGTGGGATCACCATTTCCTCTTTTTTACTATGTATCAATAAAGTCAATGTGTCTTCTTCAATTGTTGAAAATCCTTCATAATATGAATAATATCTATTGAGGTATGATGACAACAAATATAATGTAGCATAGATTGAGTAATCCAATGGTATGGGATTGAGTTATCACAAAGCATGACATCCTAAGCCTAAAACTTGAAGCAAATTTCATCATTCATGGTTCGTGGTCAAACAAAGGAGTATTGATGACAAGTTATGGTCACACAATGGAAAATTGGGACTAACTTATGTTATTAATAGCAGTCCAAAAAACACATTATATTCCTTTTAAGCAAGTTGGAGTATATACTTCCATGTTTTAAGTTGCAACTTTGTAGAGGTATAATATGTTGTTGTCACTGATGAATGTCCTAAGCTAGAAAAGATTAGGCAAGTCTAACAATAGGTAAATGTATGTCACTCATCATTAGTAACATAATACATAACCTAGTAATACCCTGCATATAGTGATTTACTTCACTTGTGTTTTTTCAACATTTGATCATTGGGAAAATGCATCATAAGGAAAACAATGAAAAAAAATTATGTTTCTCTTAGTGTTAAAGAGGCAATATACAAAGCCAAGTCAACATACAAAAACATTTAAAACCCATATACTTTGTTTAGATATCTACTATACTTTTTTCACAGATATTGGTCAATTAAAGATTTTTTATCCCCTTGTAACTATGTTTGAAGCTATGTTCATTTTGTTTTGTTTAGTTATTTAGTTATGTGTGTTTGATTACATAAGTATCTCTCATTTATTTTATTTATTTATTTTTTCTTAGTTTGATCCACTAATTGACCCTTATCTCATTATTATGTGTTTGATTTTCTATATAGTTTTTTCACTAATGTGTGTTTAATTACATAAGTTTTTTCATTTTGTTTCTCGTCATTACACTAAAGCTTATGCAATATTAAACTTAACAATCTTAATTGAATATCACAAATCATGACTATTTTTTAAAATCCTAAATTAATAATACAAGGTCTTTTTATTATTTAAAATCCTAAATTAATAATACAAGGTCTTTTTTGTTATGAAAAAATAAAGTTTTGAAATACTAATTATCAATACACCACTTTAATTTCTCATTTTTCTTCATTTTCTCTTTTGTTCTACTTTATTAAGACATGCTTTTAAATTGACTTTAGTAATTTTTTTAATAAAATTATATATTTTATTATACGGTTAACTATATTTTTAGTCCTTGAACTCTTATGTTAAATTAGAATTCGTCACTATCCAAAACTTTGACTCATGTTGGTTCTCAAACTTTTAAAATGAATGGATATAGTCATTTTAACCCAATTACATTAACTTTTTTTGTGTCAAATGCATTTCCTAGAAGACAATGAAGTGGGCACTTGTCAAATGGTGTAAACATTTAAAATGCTAGCATGAAAGTATTTGATACATCAAACAAATTTAACATAATTAAGTTAAAAAGACTATATCAATTCATTTTTAAAGTTTGAGGACCAAGCTATGTCAAAGTTTCAAAAATGAACGAATTTTAACTTCGCGTCAAAGTTAGGGGCTAAAAATATACTTAACCCTTTATTATAATATTTATTAATTTATAATGCAAAGAAACCTTTTAATGTAATATTTTCCTTTTATCACACCAAACATTCATGCCATCACATAAAAATACCATAAAAGAAAAAAAAACATTACAAGAAGCAAAAGGGTTACACCAAACCCATGCAATAACAAAAATACGCTTTGAAAAGAAAACAAAAAAAAATTTAAATGTAAAGTCTATGACACTATATTTGTTACGAAAAAAGTCAATATTAAGAATGAAAGTAAAACATCAAACCATCAAAAGTCTATGTAATATCAATTCAGCGCAACAATTACTTTCTCAAAAGATTTGCAAAAATTTTAAGTCCAGCGTTCTCTATGGCTGAAGGCACTTCAACCAATGACAACAAAGACTTTAAGGAGCAAGTTGAGAATCATCAAAAGCTTGGCATACCAAAAGGGAATAGCATTCAAGAGATATTCTACTAAAATTATGAGTTTCAACATGCCTAATAGCCAACGTAGTCATCATAAACACCACATACAAAGAATTTATGATGCCAACACAAGTAGAAAAAACCCTAATGTGTTCTCCTCCACTACAACCTCTAAAAATGCACCACTAACTGCATGTCTAGGACAACCTATAGTTCTTCCATCAATGTTAACTCTCACCCTCTAACACTTGTAATCTTCCATTTAAGTTGACAAACTTAAGAATTGTTCATAGGTATTGTTTAGATGACAAAGTCAATAATAACATTATGTATATTTTTCTTATATGAGTTACTTAACCCACTTAGCTACCATTATATAATGTTTAAAGAAATTAGAAAGTCTAAATTTTGTTTGAACTAAGCATGTTCCTCATTGTCCACAACATCCAAATAATATAAGTCACAACAATAAGACGAATGTCTTTGACAAGAGGACTTCCTACATCATTTTCAAAAAAGCAAAATATACATCTTATTAAGAAAGGTTGAACCTAGAAAAATCTATTGCAAACATGTTCAATGCTTGACAACCATCAAACAGTTATTTAAAATATATTGAGAACATTTCACCTATAGATTATAGTTTCCACAAAACAAGAGATTTAACAAGAATGTTGCTATTCTAAACAAGAGTTCCTAAAGAAATCAAAATTGTCAAAGTGTACGTAAAAAAATTCACGCAACCTTTAGGATAAGAATACCTAGGGCCTCTAGAGTCTAGTTGGGAACATCATGCTTATCAAAAATAAAAGTGTTGTAAAAATCATATTGAAAACTAAAGCCCACCTTCAAGCTTTGTTAGAACAAAACTTATTACTTCATATTACAACAAGTTGCACATTTATGTTGCCAATCAAATCAAATTCCTCATTCATCTATAAACATCTTTCATGTGAAAAAGAAATCCAAACACAATAAGGGAGACTTGAATTGTGTTTTAGAACCTTTTGCAAATTTTTCAAAATATCATTAGATGATACACAATTAGACAATAGTTTTATATTCGATAGATAATCTATCAATTTTTTCCAAATATCATCTTTTTCTTAAGTTAGTACAAGTGCAATAACATGCAATATGAATAAGATAAGGAAGGAAAAAGGTACTCTAATATTTTTATATTAGTTTGTTTGTAGTGTAGTTTATGTCAAATTTTCAATCAACTGAGTGAGTTCTACTATCCAAACTAACACTATAAGTTACAGTATGAGTATTCCTTTGACTCGTAATTACTTTTGCGCAACTTGAATGTAAATGGTGTACTAAATGTATGCATTACCTATTATAGTCCTCTTGAAGCAAGATCTTGATACCTGGTAGAACTTACTAGGTTTTAATTAGAGTGCCTTTACTCGAGAGTGTGCAAAGTAATGAATTGTACAGGTTACATAGTTTTCTCTAGGGTTGACAAAGCATGCATCAGGAAGTTATTTGAAACACAACAACTTTAGCTCATTTACCAATAGATCGTTCATGTAACATAAGATTTTCTAAATATTCTAGGCGCATATTATATCATTTGTCAAATGAAACAATTGTATTTGTTACGGGATTACCAAGTGTACCAAATCGCACAAGTAATAAAGTGGAAAGTCCAAGTATCGTTTCCCAAGAGACTTGTGAAATACTTGGCAAATCTTGTAATTCATAACTCAATTAGATAACAAATTTCACAAAAAAAAAACTCTTATATTTTAATCAAACATATGGTGTGCAACAATATATGATAAAGGCTTCACTAGGATTGGGTTTCATGATCCAATTCAAAGCAAAAACACCAAACAATATTCTTTTAATTCCTTCTCTAGCATTCACACCTTATGTAACAAGTCCTAATGTCTTAGCGATAAGTCTAAACTTGAATAATAAAAATCCTAATGTTTTAGCAGGTTTTATTATAAGTTCGCATTAATGATCAAAATTCTAATGTTATGAATGACCTATGATGTACTTTATGTCTAGATGAACAATCAATTAATTGTCTACTCTAGTCTAGATTCTAAAATCGTGTCCAATAATTAGAGACCCACAAATATGCAATCAATAATTATCATGCAGTTAAAACAAGAATAAAACATAAGAGTGATGGAAAAGAATTATATTGAATAGTGAAATACACAATATATTACACCCAACCCTCATGAATAAGAAAGTTAGTTACTTCTTAACATTCTGAATACTAGAATAATGATGAAGATGAATGCCTCCAGCTTTGAGAATACACTTCTACCTTCTTTCCCCGTGAACCCAAAGGCATTTTTCCCCTAAAAAGGTTATTTTTTCCCAAAAGGGGTTTCTTTTTTGCTTGAAGGATTGTTGTTTGACCTCTGTCAAACCCTTTATTTATAGATTTTTCGAATTGTAATGGGCTTGGAACTTTTTTACTTCATTTTGCAATTGAATATCCTAAATTTATATCTTTTTAATCTTCAGAGATTTCATATCTTTGATATATTCTTCAAATATAAGGATTTTTAATTGAAGTAACCAACTCGGTGGATAACTAATTTTGTTGATATATTCTTTTAATAGTCAGTGATCTTTACCGATTTTGTTGATAATCTTCTTAAATCTCTAAGATTTCCACTTATTTACAAAATATAAACCAAATATTTATGTTTTCCAAATTTATTAAATAAAAATTGAAATATCTAAAAAGATAATAATAAATTAACAATAAAAAAATAAAAATAAATAAAAAATAAAACATGATAATGCCAATCCTTTTACATAATTTGTTATGAACAAAAACCTTCCATCTTATAAAGAAAATATGATCATGTTTTACACTTTGATGTTTGACAACACTTAATCAAAACATGGGTTGTTGGATTTTCCTTTAACGTTTCAAAAAAATTGTAACTCATTTATAGATTTAATTATAAATAGATCAACTACAACAACATTAGTCAATTGGACTTTCTCAAAATGCTAAGCAGATTACCTTTCCAAGAATCTAAGTTTGAGACTAATATTATTAGCCAAAGATAATGAGTTAGATGGGCAGTAGAAAAAAAATTGGAGCCCCAATATACGTGTAAAAGAAATAGACTTTTTTCCAAAACCGACTAAAGGATTTGGGAAACTTAAAGTAAATTTAAGAATGAGATCTTTTTAGGCCTTTTTTTTTCCCTTAGAGACCTAAAGTAATTAGTACTTAAACAAATTTGAAGCATTTTTTTTCTTAGAAATCTAACGAAATTAGTACTAAAAAAAATTTGACATATTTTTTTCTTGAAGACATAAAGTAAGGACATTAAGCCGCTGTTTTCTTTGAAATTCAAGTGAACAAATGAATTTTTCTATTAAAAGTCATATGCCATGTTCGGGCCATACATGGCTTTTAGAATGTCATGGCTTTTAGAATATTAAGCCATTGTCGAAGCAATCTCATAAGTATGAAGAAATTGCAAATATACATACTTTTTGAACTCGTCACAAAAATCATCTTTGCCTCATTGCCTAGAGACTCTTTGCCTCTATCCAAGACTTCCTCATCTAAAAACAAGAAAGTGGAGAAAGAAGATCTTTAATAAACCTATCTATAGCATTTGATGAATGTTTGGCAAGTGAACCAATCGTTAACGAAGTAATAAAATATCGTCCTCTAAGATTGACTCATTGAATACTAGATTCCTAATTTACATAATTTTGAGTAAATGAGATTGAATAGAATTGAAAGCATAATATTATAACAAAAGCTTCAATCTAGAGTCTTACATCAAATGTAAAGAGTAGAACCTATAATCCAGAGTCTTACATCAATCTTCCAACAAAAGGGGAAATTAGTTCTGCATAATGAAAAAGAAAACAAAAAATGCTGGAAAAAGAGAAGGATGAAATTGAGGAAGAGACTTTTTCCTGAACGATCCCCCCTTTTTATCTTTTCTATGTTCTCTCCCTTGTCTGAGGTGGTTTTCTCTCTCCTCTAATCGTTTCCTTCTCATTCTCTTTCTTTTATTTTCTTTTTCCTTTAAATCCTTGGCAGTCCACGTAATATTTAGATTTCTCGCTGAAAAATCCACAAGTCGTGGAAAGACCCACTAGGCACATGTGGAACACATTGTTTTGTATCCTGCAATTTGAACCAAAATCTACAAGTCGTGAAAAAATACACCAGGCACATGTGGAACATGCTGTTTTGAATCCTGCATTTTTGAAGCCAAATCCACAAGTCGTGGAAAAATTCACCAGGCACTTGCGGAACATGTTATTTTGTATCTAACTAACTCCCTCTAGATTTTTTTACACAAACAATGCACAAACCCAAATGTATGATCCGAAACAAGATAATGCATGATGAAATTAGTCCAATAATGCACAAATGAATAAAAGTGGCCTAAACTAATGTATGAATACACATATATATTATGTGCTCATCAAATTCTCCCAAGCTTAGACATTTGGTTGTCCCCAAGCAAAGAAAATGTAATGAAACAAAATAGTAAATGCAAACAGAATTATGTGTTAGTATCTAATCTCAAATCTAAATTCACCCAATAATATTCTAGACGCACATATTCCACATTCGTTGGGTCCCTATGGGAAATTTATTCAATGAGTAAAGGCACAAGACATTAAGGAGGAAAATCTTTGATTTTTGTTCTCATTCATAAAATGATTTCTTCTGAGGTTTCTAGCCTAGAAAACACTTACCTACTACTTAAGCATGGATCCTCCACTCAAATGCTTTGCACTTACCACAGTCTCAAAGGAGTGCCCCTTTTACTACTAACACACAATCTCAAAGGGATGTCCATTTCACTTATTCTTATTAATAATTATATTCTCCCTTTCTTTTTTTTTTGTGAAATTGACAGGCATTTCTCTAATAACCAAATGCAGTGATTGTCACCTTAGAAACCTAAAAAGTAATTTAAGTCTATCACTCAAAAATTATCTTCCTTACATGCCAATTGTCAAGAATTCTTGTGTACTGTGTGATTTTCCCAACAATTATCCAATGTACTTCACAAAATATAATTGAATAAACATAAACTTGAGTCAAGATGATGTGTACGTTATACAAATGCAACAACAAAATGAAATGCAACAACTAACATGCAATTGAACCTCCCAAGCTTAGATGTTTAAGTTGTCCCCAACATAAACACAATAACTAAAAATAGAAGGGATAGAACTCACAAAATTACTGGTGGTGGCGACGGAGCAAAGCCATAATGTCTTGGAGTAATTGTTCCATACGTTGCTGATGGAGGAGTTGAGTATCGCGGACCTGCTCGAACTCATTGTA
The DNA here is from genome assembly GCF_004118075.2 of Vigna unguiculata. Taxonomy (NCBI): domain Eukaryota; kingdom Viridiplantae; phylum Streptophyta; class Magnoliopsida; order Fabales; family Fabaceae; genus Vigna; species Vigna unguiculata. Next base: position 27,994,954 of record NC_040288.1, read on the forward strand.
ATGGCATTGTTGGTGCAAGCAGAGCTTAGCAAGGGATTGATACTAGCAAACGCTTCAGAATCAGAATTTGCAGGACTTGATAGCACTCTAGAGGGTGGACAAAGTGTAGGAGGAGAGGAATTGTAGGCATCAGACGCAGAAACGTCCACATGTCTTTACCATGCACAATAGTAAACTCAGGATTAGGAAGAGGTTAAGGTGTCATGCCTTCTATAGAATTCAGTACCAAAAAATATTGACCATCTCATTTAACCAACATGTCATTCTTTGCAAGCGTATCAAGATCAATACAAGATGTCCCAAATATTGGCTTGTCATCCTCCAAGGGAATGTTGAAATGTATAGCAATAGTCGTGATTAGTCCACCAATTGCTATGTTTCCTGAGGATGCTTTCCCAGCCTTAGTGAGTTAACGAGCCAACCAAGCACCTGAGTCTAAGTGAACATCATTAACCATACCCCACATAAATAATAACTCAGATTTCCTAACAGCAGCAGTGTTATCACCCCAAGCAAACAATGTATGAGCTAATAAGCGATGAGTATAACGAAAACAAGGGTGATGGATGTGGGATTCTTAGGAATCAAATGAAATAAACTAACTAGAGGTAGATAAACGACACCAAAATGAATGTTCATCAAAAGCTAACTCAAGGGTAAAATTAGTGTTGTGCAATCCAAACTTAATCAACCCCTCTATGCAATTATTTCCCTGCAAAATATCTGCACTAACAAAACTAAGACATTCAAGAGTGATTCTCTCATAAGCAAGGTTTTTCAAGTTGACAAAAGTGGTCCAACCAATTTTTCTCAGCATCCCAATCATTTCTTCTAACATCCCTTAGGCATTCAAAGCATTTTCATCAATATATCAAGTAGGGAGAATAACTCTCTTAATCAAAGAAGCATACTTTGTGTTTGTTCTTTGTAACATCCCGTCAGGATATTACTAATTTTTAATAAAATAAAGAAGAAAAATAATAAATACGCTACATTTAATAATACCTAATTTCCCAAAAAGCGCGGGAAATTTAAAACTTTTATTAATTCCAATAATAAAACCAAAATCCATAATTATAAAAATGGAATAGTCTAAAAACATCTCATAAGAGTTTACAACTTATTCCACAATCATAAAACATAAACAAAATATATAAAACTCCCAACCTTTTCCCCGCTCCGTGGTTAAGTCTCACCAGGACCACCTGCAACAACATCATCTGCTCATGTGTACCGCGTACACGATCATTGCCAAACACAAGCATATAGGGTGAGCTTAACAGAATAAACATATGAATATTTATACATATATATAAAACACACTTATTTTCATATATATATATATATATATATATATATATATATATCATACAATCACCCAAAGGGATTTCCTCATTTGATCCCATATCACATGGCCACAACCATGTTATTCGTGTTCTACATTTTCTAGTGATTACCTCAAGATGACTTGCTGCCACACCTATCGGCCACAACCGATAGAGCACGTGCGGGAAACCATTGCTACGGATTACACACCGCAACGCTAAGTGGAGTTCCCAAATATGAACATAGTTCGCAACGTTCCAAGACTACCAAACTCGTCAGTCAACTACTGAGGATGGAAATTTATCTGGACCCATCCGTACTAGCCACAACCAGTACACTCACACCAGCAATACTCGCCAACCCGAGCTCAACTCAAGGATTTCTCGTGTTCATCCGCCATCCCGAGCCACAACTCAAGAGATGCTATTCCGAGCCACAACTCAAGGAACACCACGTACTTAATCCCCTATCCCAAGCCACAACTCAAGGGATACGTTCCGAGCTCAACTGAAGGAACACCAGCAATCCACCTTTGAAGCATCACCAAAAGCCTTGTAGATCATGCCTGCAGAACTAGCAACCCAAAGTTGCAACAACAAAATCGCTTGGCGGGGGACACATACCGCCAGGTGCTGCCGCTTCCAAACTTCCTGGCGGGGAATGCGTACCGCCAAGCACCAAACGCCTCAAAACCATCAGTCACAGAAGCCACCGCTTGGCGGGACAGCCCACACTGCCAAACAGACGTACTCTAGTAGTCCACTGATCCTAGCGATATCGCTTGGCGGATTGACCTTCGTCGCCAGGCACCACACCTCTGTTACTCCCTGGATCCGCAGCTATGGCCTGGCATATCTCGCTCTGCTGCCAGGCGCTGCACTAATACAGTGATGGTTACTGGTTTTGATCTTCCACCTCCATCCTTATAGCTTACGTACATATCAAATCCAACTCACCATCATATACTCCTATCTCAACTAACTTTGTGTATTCATTATGGTATCCAATTAAGACCTATCAAGATCCTATATTTTGCTCCCATCAGTTTATGTATCACACCAGTATTTCAACTCCTATTATTTCTTATTAACCTCACATACTCAACTCAACATAACCTATCTACAATTTAGGTAGTTTCAATTCACAAGCTCATAATCCAGTAACCCCAGGTTCCATCATACTGAACCAATTCTCACAGAAAACTCCCCAGACCCTCAATTCTCTCTCGGCCAAGCAGAATTACAGCCTCTGCACTGGGTCCTGGTGGCAAGCCCCATGCCGCCAGGCAATGCATACCATCTGGGCATTTCCAGACTTTTTTCCCAGCACTCATAAGCCCATCCTTTCACCATTCTTCCTTCTTTGCAAATTTCCATCAATCTCCATCCAAATTCATTCACATTCAGAATAATCCATAACCTAATCATATTGATCAACAATTTCCAATGCCAATTCATAGTATTCATTTTCGAATCATAAATAAAGACACCCAACCTTCAACTCTAAAAGGTGTTCATAGCAATTTATCAAATTAAACCTTCAACAATATATAATTCTACAATATAACACATAACATCATCAATAATCAAATAGGACTTCATTTTTCCCCGATCAAAATCACCCCAAAACACACAGAACATAAAAAACGAGTCAATTCGACTCGCGTCGCCTGGCAGGTGTTCATCACCGCCAAGCAGTTCATCAGAAAACCCAAAAAATGGGTTGCAGGTTTGTGGCACCTGGCGGTACAGGGATTCACCGCTAGGCGGTTCCTCAGGGAACCTAAAAACACACTAAAATGGCATGTGCCGCCTAGCGAGCTATTCATAACCGTCAGGCGGTTTCTAGAAATTTTCCAGAAACACAAAATTCGACATACATCAGGGAGAAATCATGCATATTCAAGTCACACATCATATATTTAATCAAAAACATAACACTAACGTGGTAAAACTCCCCTAACCTGGATTCCTTAGCTTAAATTTGGCACTTGAAAATTCTCCCTTGATTCCAATGACCTTCCTTGACTCTTCTCAATTTAGTCCAACAATTCACTCAAACCTTACGACTCTCAAATTTCGTTCTCTCCTCTGCTAGCACAATGGCAGACCACAAAAACCCTCTCTCTTACCACTAATTGGCCTTTTAATTGGGTCTTAATGTGGTTTAATGGCATAAAAACAAAAATGATTTAAAACTAGTGTTTATTGCCATTCATGAGTGCATTATGGACTGTTTTTCAGCCACTTCTAGGTTGCCCATTCATCTAGGGTTTCCTTCAACTATTCACATTCAAGCCAAAACTAAGTTTAGCAAAAATAAAGTTTAATTTAGGTTCTCTAAGGCTTGAACCCACAACCACACCAATGCCAATTCAATGCACAACCATTACGCCAATTCATGTTTCTTGATGATTAATATAATTTTATAGTTATCTCATCATTCAACATGATCAATCATAACCTTAAAAACAATAATAATTAAATAACACATAATTGACATACATAGGACTCAAACCCAAGTCCTCTCACACAATTAAAGCACTCTCAACCATTTGAGCTAGTACTTTTCCACATTATACAAGTTAGGATTTAATGACATAAAGGCTCCCACATCCTGCATATATAAATTAATTATTTATTTAATTAATTAAATTTCGCGGATCTTACATTCTTCATTTTGGAAGACAATACCATGGTCATTGTCCTCAGAGGAAGAAGAAGATCGCATCCATTTTTTGGTGCCGGTGGACGTCTCCACCATCTGAGAGAGTGCGAAAACTACATGACTAGGTGCTGGAGAGGCTAGAGGTCGCGATGGCTGAGTGCAACTAATGGTGACCTTCGCGGAGGCATGAGCGGAGTGGGGCTTGCTGGTCAAAATAACATGACAACTTGAACAGTGCATCATCGCCGACATTAACCGGTGACGGTGGCTGGTGAAAGGCGTAGAGCAAACCAGGCGAGGCACTAAGGGTTGGGTGAAATCAACTTCCCCTCTTCTGGCACACTTAAACATTCACGCTGCTCTTCTTTTCTTTTTTTTTCTCGATTTTTTTCCTTTTTCGTTTTCTTTTTTGTTTTTTTTTCTGATAAACAATACTCATTCAAAATACCTTGTATGTGGTGATGTTAATGCAGCATTGGCCACATTTTTTTTCAAAAACACCACACAAATACACCTTAAATCTTTGACCATTCACTATAAAACTTCTTTTTAAATTGAGGTCTGAAATTTCAATTGTACCAAATGGAAACATTTACGTCACAACAAACGGAGCAGACCACCTGGACTTTAACTTACTAGGAAACAATTTGAGCCTAGTATTTTATAACAACACATGTTGCCCTGGTATAAGCTCTTTATGCACAATTCCTTTATCATGCCATTTTTTGTTCTTTCCTTATAAATGCTAGCATTCTCATAAGCCTGTAGTCTAAATTCATCCAACTCATCCAATTACAGTAATTTCTTTTCACTTGCATTCTTTAAATCGAAATTCAAGAATTTAATAGCCTAAAATGCTTTATGTTCGTTCTAGTTCCACTAGTAAATGACTTGATTTCCTATACACCAGTTGATATGGAGATATTCCAGTAGGAGTTTTAAAAGTTGTACAGTAAGCCTAAAGTACATTATCTAGTTTCCTAGACCAATCTTTCCTAGATGAGCTCACGACTTTCTCTAAAATTCTCTTTAACTCCATATTGGAAATTTCCATTTGCCCACTAGTTTGTCGATGGTAAGAAGTAGCTATCTTGTGTTTCACACCATATTTTTCCAAGAGTGCTGCAAATTTCTTGTTATGGAAATGTGAACCTCCATCACTAATGATTGCTCTTAGCACCCAAAATCTAGAAAATATGTGTTTCTTGATGAAAGAAATTACCAGTTTAGCATCATTAGATGGTAATGCCCTAGCCTCCACCCACTTTGACCCATAATCCACTACAACCAAAATGCATTGGTTTGAAAAAGAGGATGGAAATGGCCCTATAAAATCAATACCCCACACATAAAAAATTTCCACTTCTAGTATGTTGTTTAAAGCCATCTCGTTTTTCTTTGAAATATTTCCTACCCTTTGACATCTATCACACTTCTCGATAAAACCACGGGCATCTTTAAAAAGACACTACCATTAGCGACTGAATTAGCGACCAAATTTATGGGGTAACAAAAACCTTGGTGGCAAAAACAATAGTACCGATTTTAATTTAGTCGCTAAATAGCTACCAAAATATCGGTCGCTATTTGGTCCCTAAAAGTTTGGTCATTTCCTAAGCATAAGAGACCAATTTAGCAACCAAAAGTGATACTGAATTCGGTTGCTAGTTTGGTCGCATAAGGTAGGTAATTAGCGACCAACTATTTCGGTCGCTAAAGTATATATTATATTTATGTACAATTTATTTTGGTTTCTAAATTGGTGGCAAAGTTATGAGACAAACAACAACCAATTAAATCGGTCGCCAAAGTATGATTGTTGTATTGATACACAACTTTTTTTGGGTCGCTGAAATGGTGGCAAAATTTTTTGTGAATAGGGACTAATATTGGTTGGTAGCTAAATTGGTGGCAAAGTTCGGAGACTAACAGCAACCCATAAAATCGGTCGTTGATTAGCAAAAAAATGAAAATTTTGTTTTGTATTATTTACGAATTTTACTTGGTTAAACACAATATTTTTACCTGTTTATGAATGATAAAATTTAATCTAGCTAAGTAATAACAAACTACATTACATAATATAGTAAAGTGTAGTACATACATTACAAGTGGTAAATATATAACATGATCCAAAAGAAAAAAAACAAAAATAGTTTGAAAGTGTGCAACATTGAAACACACCAAATAACTAAACATGAAACTAATGATCGCCTGGTCTACTATCACTAATATGGTCTACTCTATCCTCTCCAATAGTAGGAGGATCACTAGGACCTGGCACAACATTCTTCAAATGAATATGTTGCAAAATAAGTTTCATTTGTTCATCTTGTTGGTGCATACGTTCATTTTTTTCATGCATACGTTCACTCTATTCGGCATGATTTTTCAGCAAGTGTTCAACCTTTTCTTCAAGTGTCTTCTCCTTGGAATTCTTTGCCATAAGTTTAGCATTCAACTTTTGAATAGTCTCACACATTTCTTCTATTTGATGTTCAATGTTGAAAGATAAAAAATATGTACCTACAACAAAGATAAAAAAAAGAATCAATTTCTACCATCCAAATAGAGGAGTGGTTAAATTTCATGAATAGATTTTTCTATGAATACATTTATTTCATGAATACATTTTTCTATATCAACCTAATTGTATAAATTTTAATAAAAACAGAAAACAATTTAGACATTATTTTATTTTGATAAAATTAATGATATAAAAAAGAAATTATAAAAATTCGAACATAATACAATAAAGAAAGTTAACGAGAACCAATTGATGACAAGATTAGTATGTTAGATAAGTAAAAAAAATTCACTCATGTGAATCCAAATTGTGAATGCAAAACCATGAATTACGAAATTCACGATTAAAAATAAAACCTAATATATAAAACTAAATAATACATATAAAAGCACACAAAATGCAATTTGGATGTTTCATAAATTGAGGTGTTTCATGGTCCGAGTCAAGAACCAAAATGATTTATTCATCAAATTCCATTGCCATAGTGTGAAACGTATCACACATCATTCAATACTAATTTTAGTGATCTAAACAAACTTAATAAGTAAAGGGGAAAATAAAGAGATAGTGAATACATAATAAAGGAGAGACAGTGAATATAAGCATTTTAAATGAAGAAAAATTCTAAAAATGGGGCTTTAAAAATTTTAGAGTTTAAGGTTTAACTTCAAAGTAACTTTTAAGCCAAAGGAACAATGGTAAGACACGTAACATATCAAAGAATACTTCATTGTTATTTACTTGAAGTTGAAACACATATATTCACTATGCATGGCATTAGAACTGGAAAGTCAGAATTAAAACATTAGTATGTAATGTTCTTTTTACCATATTAAATTAATTAGTAATATTGATCACATTAGTAATGATTTACACGTGGTTACAACACCAATTATTACTTAATCAAATATATGGTTAATCAACCTAAGTAGATAATATGATTGTGACATAAAAGTAATGAATGTGACTAACCAAATCCATCCAAGCCAAATCTGACTCATAATAATGATTTGAAAGGAAAGCATCAGCCTTGCTATGTAGCAACCTCTTCAAACTGCAAAAGAAAAAGAAGTTAACAAATATTTTTAAGTAAGCCATGTTTAGCATTGAGTTTGCCAATAATGGGTTTAGAAGAGGAATGAATAACATGCATCTTTTTCATATAGCAAGAACAGAAGATAGGTATGAGAAAGATACCAAAATACACTCTGCTTATACCACAGTGAAGAATAGTGTCACCATTGCGTTGCATAAGATCTTGCAATGGAGCGGTGTGGCCAGAAAGGTTAGAAATATAAGCAAAGACCATTTTTTTCCAGTTGAGAGCAGCTTGAAAGAGAGGTGTCTCTCCTTCTTTGTTCTTCAGTCTCACCTAGTGAATCCTCTCCTTCTTCGTTCTTATGATCAACTCACATAGCTTTGAGAAACCCCTAGAAGTAGCAACATGTAGAGTGGTATCCCCTCGATATCTCCCAGCTTTATGCAATAAAGCAACAACTTTCATGAGATGAGACTTATATTTTGCTAAGTAAGGCACAATATATAGATCATGATCATAACTTTCTTTGTTATTTGAGTTGAAGGTATCAAAATCTAAAGAAGTTCACTCTGTCTTTTAATAACACTAAAAACGTTTGTTGCCTCCTACAATAAATAAAGCTTATTGTTTCAACAAATAAAGTTAGATTATTCTAATGAAATGTTGGTTCAACAAACCCAATGCAAGAACAAACCTAATGCTTATTTATTCATTCACTTTAAGACTATACTGTAACTATTCAGCCACAAAAACAAAAAGTATATTTATAAAACTAAAAGAGAAGGAAAAAGTTAACTCAGTGCAATCTAGAGAGAAAACAAGAACAACTTTATCAATAAATTCCAAGGATTTTGAAAAGTTACCCAAATTATTGAAGGACTAAGTTGTTTCTAGGGCACTTTGAGCCTACAATAGTTGAAAGAGCTCTTTTTCTGCAGTTGAATCTTCAGGCTTTCAACTCTTGAAACTTTTTATAGCTCCTCTCAGATTGCAAAAATGAGACACTTGTTAATAACAATCTTGCAAAATGCACTTTTTCTTTGGCAAACCATAACACTTGGATCCTTCATATGGCTACGTCGAGTACTAGCAGGTGGCAAAAAGGAGATATGGCAATAGCGAAGATGAATGCTTGGTCAAAGATGATTGACAACGAAGAACAAAAGTTAAAGGAGAAGGGTTTGGAGGAGAAAGGTTTGGCGAAGCAGAATGTACCTAGAGGAAAGAAAATTTGGGGAAATAAAAGTGAAAGCTCGCGTGGCGTGGGAGAGGGAAACTAATATTTCAAAGAGAAGGTACTTTCTTTTTAAAATTAGTCATTTTTATCTCTAAATAATAATGACTACAAATTTAAGTATTCAATAATACAGTAACAAAAAAATTGTTTTCAATTCTATTCGACCAAAATTTAATTATTGGAATAAATTAATAATAAGTATTTGTAGAAAAAATACAATTTGAAAATTAATCAAAAAATACACATGTAGTAAAAATATTTATGATAAAGTAATTTAAATAAGATGAAAAAAAATATTTATGGCTAAATATCTTGAATTTCAATTTTCTTGTTTGGATAAAGCAATTTAATTTCCATTTTATGGTGAACCCAACTACACCATTAAGTCTAACTTAACTTAGCTCGAACTTCAATTTGAGACTACTTGTCCCGACTTTTGGTTTAAGTCGACTCGAGCTTATTCAACCTCAGCTGGTTCAACCTAGTCCAATTTGAACTGATTTGACCTCGACCGATTTGAGTTAATTTGACATCTGCCAATTCAAATCGATTTAGCCTAATTTGACTCGACAAAACTTTCAACTAGGGTAAATTGGTTTAAACCTTCAATCTAGATCGACTCGGCTCGACCTAGGGCCTAGACTGACTTTACTCGACTTAGGGCCCGGACCGACTCGTGTCAACCTCTAGTCTGAATTGACTCGGCTTGACCTTCGACCTATTCCGACTCGACTCAAGCTTCAAATTGAGGGAATTTCTTAATTTTTGAGGGAATTTCATATTCTTTCAAATAAATAAACTATTCTCTTAAATTGTCTCATCCAAACACATCATACATCTATTAAACTATTAGATATCTAGATTGAGTCTCTTTGCATAGTTTGTAAAAACAAGTTAAAAATATGAGCTCGATAGAATTAAATTATTTTAAATCTAGTATTTTTCTTTGAAATTAAATGGATTTGGAATGGTCTAACTCAAATTATAGTATCCATATATATATATATATATATATAGAGAGAGAGAGAGAGAGAGAGATGAAAGTAAAGCCCATCATTAGCCATATACATATTATTCACAAAGGATTTCTCATGAATAATGCATAAGATGTCCAAGAAAAAGAAATACAAAGATCAACTACGGTGTAACCAATAACTATAATTTTAGATCTATGGTTGAGTGGAACATAAATTATTATAGATAAGGATATTGTCTCTTTTAGTACGTAAGGTTTAGACTAATCTTATTCGTTTTGATTAGAAAACAATTTTGCACTCTAGGAAAAGCTAGCACGTAAGGTTTAGACTAATCTTATTCGTTTTGATTAGAAAACAATTTTGCACTCTAGGAAAAGCAGCGGGAAATGGCGAAGTAGAGAGGGAAAACGAAAATTCCAAAGTGTTTAGGGGGAATTTAACTTTACATTCCTCTCACCTTTGTTTTTTAAATTTGTCAGAGTTATATGGAACATGAAAAGTTTTCTATTAAAATTATTTTATTTTGTCTCGATCAAACTTATAGTCTCTTTAATTAAAAAATCTATTATATAACATAAGTGTGGGCTCGTCTGATATTACACTATAATTATTTAATAAAAAATTGTTCAGAACTCCAAACATGACATTTCACTTAATTATTTAATATTTAAATTTAATATATATTTGTGTTGGTTGTAGCGTGGTTTAGTTCATTCTATATTTTCATACTTTTTTCATCTATTTGAGTTAAGCCAATTTTAATATTTATATTTTTTTAATCGTTCATATACAGTAGAGTGGCTTAGAGTGAGTTTGACTCACTCTAAAATCAACTTGTTTTAATATTGTATAATCTTCACCTAAAATTTTATATTTTTTTAATTGTTGAAATACATTAGAATGGGTTTAGAGTGAGCTTAACCCAATCTAAAGTATGTAAACATTTTGAAATAGAATTAGAGTCGTGAGACCTACTCTTAAAAGTGTCCAAAAACTAACTGACGCTTTAACATTGCAGCTAATTTAATACATTCTTGTAGTGTATTAAATTCAAAATTGTCAATACCTATTGTATGAAAAAAAAAATCAATGACGAACTAGCTCGTAACTAATATTATTTTACATGTCAATGTTTAGTGACACAATTAAATATTAAATTTTATTTTTCAACTAAAAACAATAAACATTTAGAAACCATTAAAGTTTTGGATCTTAATATAACATTTAACCATAAACCCTAACCCTAAGTCTTAAAACCATATTGAATTTAACCATATTGAATTTAGCGACCAAAACAATTCGGTCGTTAAATGATGTGTTCAACATTTAGCGACCACCGCATCTCGGTCACAAATTGATACGTTAAAAGCACTATATTCAGCGACCAAATAATTTTCAGTCGCTAATTACCATGTAATAAATATTTAGCGACCACTAAGTTTTCGATCGCTAACTACAAAATTATACAAATTTAGCGACCACCATACTTTTGGTCACTGATTCATGCATTAAAAAAGTTTTAGTTAACGACCAACACTAGTACAGGGAAGGAAAACGACAGCGGTTATTTTTAACTTTTGGCTTCGGGTTCACACCCGAGGCATATACTGCCAAGGTAAAAAGACACTTCTTTATGCCTCGGTTATCAACCCGAGGCATATTCCATAGTTACTGCCTCGGTTTCCACCAACCGAGGCCTAATTGTGTACCAGAAATTAAAAAAAAAACTCGGGTCTTCATTTTCGTCGTTACCTGTGGGTGCTTCAATCACACTGAGAAAAAAAGAAACAGTTGCGAAGCATTGTAACATTAAACTTAGAGAAAATACCATGGATTCTGATGGAGGTAAAACAATAATTCTATTGCTGGAATGAAAAGAAAAAATGGCATCTGTGTGATTCAATCACTGCCAATAGCATAATTTTTAACACAAACATAAGCCCAGAACATGGAATGGCATAAACAATGACAAAATGGCATAAACATTCTTTCTTAGATCTGACCTCAAATTATCAACATCAATCAATATCACAAACCATAGCAATGACAATTTCATTTACTTCCATCAATAAATAAAAGCAATTAAAAGACCCAACCAGTAGTTGATCCTTGTAAAGCAACCCATAAAACACCAGATCCGGTGACGACGAACTTCATGCTCGGAGAAGACGAAGATGCAGCGGCACCGGAACAATCTCGTCGACGGTGAAGTGGCAGTGCAGCGGCGGTGCAGGCGGAACGAACGGCGCACTTGAAGAGTGGTGATGGTTGCTCGAAGAAGAAGAAGATGCAGCGGCGACCCCGAAACAACCTCCTCGACGGTGCAGTGGCGGTGCAACGGCGGTGTAGCGGCGGTGCAGCGGTGGTGAAGCTGAAACGAACGGTTGGCGCGTTGCTCGGAGAAGAAGAGTGGAAGCTGTGTGCGGGTTGCTCGAAGAAGAAGAAAATCGCGAGTGTTGCTGCTGCAGTGAAAAGATTTGGGGTTTTTGTTAACCCTATAATGCGATACTGCCTCGGTTAATTCGAAATCGAGGCATATTGCTTCTTATATGCCTCGATTGGCAGGAGGACCGAAGCATAAGGTCCCTACTGTCTCGGTTATAAAATAACCGAGGCATAAAATGTGAATTTAATTACAAAAATGCCACCGCGTGTTTATATGCAGCGGGTGCACAGGAACTGAGGCATATACTGCGAGGTAAAAACTCTTAAATGTACTAGTGCAAATACTTTTCAATCGCTACTCATCATAAAAAACATATTTAGTGACCACCATGATATCGGTCGCTAATGGAAAATTTATTCAATCGTTAATGTGGTTGCTAAAAAGTTTACGTTCATTTGTAGAAATATAGCACCGATTTAACGACTAAATTGTAGCAATTATATGTTAAGGTCGCTATTTCAGTCGTTGATTAAATTTATGTAAGTACAATAATATTTTGTCGCTATATTGGTTGCAGATTGCAACAAAAATCATTTAGTCGCTAATTCAGTCACAAATATCTCTTTATTATTCTCTATATTATTAACTTTATTTTATAACACGTTATCAGCACGAAGGTTATCCAACTGAGTTAATGGAGATGTTTTCTCTTTAAGGACAATGTTCTGCATACCTCAATTCAAGCTCTTTCTGATCTTTTTCTTATTGACAATTTTTCTTATATTCTTCTTTTTTGTGATAAAAAAGTGTTTGACTTTATCAATTTTCATATTTGTCTTATTATTATTATAATTATTGTCTATATTAATTTTGTAGTTTCATAAATAAAATTTGATTATTATCAATATTTTATGAGTCAATTTTAAACAAGTCAAACCTTACAAAATTTGAATTTGTGACTTTTGATATTACAAGGAAAAATTACTCATCTTCTTGAGTATTAGAGGTTGAAATACATCTAGATGCAATGAGTCTTGATGATACTCTAAAAAAGGAAAAAAGAAAGAATGTGGAAATAAAGCATCTGAATGCCTTCTTATGGCCAAACAAAACAATGAATTTTTAATGAAAAATTATGAAACCAAATTGATTATGCCTCATTTCTAGAAGTGAATGGAGCAACATCCATCAAACTAAATTGGTTATGCTTTGTTCCAGAAGTGAATATAGCAACATTTAATTCATATTTTCATGGTCATAAAGGAAATTTCAAACAGACATTTTGTCATTAGAAGTGGAACAATAGTGTGAAAAGGGAAAACAAAAGGATGAAAACAATGACAAATAATATGACAATATAATTTATCACTATGGTGGTAAAGTCATTTGGGTCGTACTTGTCTTACATCAAAGCATTCTAAAAACAGGAGAAGAACATAGAAACACACTTTGTGTTTATAAAAATGATGATTTTGATTTTGGCCATTCAGATGTCATTCATTTTGATATTATTATTTTTCTTTGCTAAACTAAATGGAATGGAAGATGGAAACATTGATCACCTCATTGGTGATGGAAGTATTAAGAAATTTTTTTTTTAAATGGAAGAAGAAGTTTCTATGTGACAGTATAAAATATATTTTTATATATTAAATTATTTTTATTATAATTTAATTAATTTAAGGTGAATTCTCTATGGTATTATTATTATATAAAATATGCATGTTTGATGTTGGTTATGTATAAGTAAGAAGAATCAAATTTTCTTTTATATTATGAAATGTATATGTGAAATGAGTGTATGATGAACATTTATTATTATTATTATTATTATTATTATTATTATTATATAATTGTTATAAAAGTGTGAATGTATAATATTGATATTTTTCTAATATTGGATGACACATGAATAACATTATTAAACTTGAATTGGTATTACGTAGGGAATATGCATGGTAATTGAAAAGTGTTTCCTCAAAAATATATATAATGTCAAATGATAGAAATAGAAGAATTGGATTTTATTGATTGCATATTTTTAAATGTTGAATAGAAAAGGTCATCACTTGTGCATTTACGTGTATAAATTAAATGGAGAAAAATTGGATTTATGGTGCATTACTTGATTGAAATTGTATTGGTGGATGCAACTGAATTTGTGTAGCCAATTAACGTAACAAGGGGCAATGAAGTAACTTTTAAATAAAAGTAAATAAAAGGACCATGCATTATTAGGTGCAGGAAATTTAGGTTTTGGAAGGTAATAAATTTGAACTTGATTAATATTAAAATATAATAGGTAAATTAAGATTGCATTAAATGATACTTTAAAAAAATACATATTTTCTTGTAAGAATGTGAAGAGTTTTGATATGGATTTGTGGTTCTAATTTTATTATACTATACATATATAAAGGTTTAAAGATTTTGGATATGATATTTTATACTTAGTTTTATTTGATATTATTTGATAATATATGACTTGTGAAGTTGATTATTTTTGGATGGTACCTACAACAAGTTGAGGTTATTAAGTTCATTAAAATTAAATATATATATATATATATATATATATATATATATATATATATATATATATATATATGATCATTGTGATATGCAGTAATATTGGATAAACTAAATATACTATATTTTTCTGATAATGTAAGAATTAAACTCTCAAGATTATTAATTTATTTTTCTCATGTCTGGTTATTCAAGAAGTCAATATTAGCATTATTTTTATATCACAAATAATGTTTTAAAGGCTCTAGAAGAGCTATTACACTTCTACGAAGAAGTCTAATAGAAACTTATTAAGTTCTAAAGATATTTGTCTTAATAGATATCATATTGAGACAAACAATGAAAGAGATATGAAATATCTTTATATAAATGGAATTGGACTGAATAAAAATAAATAAAATATGTATTTGAGAAATTGTCAATCTTCTCTTATGACTTGTACTAAACATATATTAGTACAATTGAAATGTATGTCATTGTAAACCTAAAGTTTACGAATCCAAAAGGGGTTTCTTGTTTGGCATGATTAGTTAGGTCATTCTGGATCTATCATGATGCGAAAAAATAGTTAAAAACTCTTGTGGACACCCACTTAAGAGTCAAAAACTTCTTCAATCCAATGATTTCTCATGTAATACATGTTTACAAGGCAAGTTGATAATAAGATCATCACCAGAAAACTTTAGAAATGAGTCAATCTCCTCTTTTGAAATGAATACAAGATAATTTTGTTGTCCAATGCATTCATCATGTGGATCATTTAGATATTTCATAGTTTAATTGATGCATCAGCTAAATGGTCACATGTTTCTTATCAACTTGCAATCAGACATTTGTAAAGTATTAGCACAATTAGTTAAATTAAGATGTCACTTCCCAGATTATCTGTTTAAGAAAATTTGTCTTGATAATGCTAGTGAATTTACATCTTATGTATTTCATGAGTATTGTATGTCAATTGGAATTGAAGTTGAACATCTAGTAGAACATATGTTCATGCTAAAATGGACTTGTAGAATAATGAATAAAACGTCTAAAGTTGGTCTGTTACTTATGAAAGCTAATCTTCCAATGACTACTTGGAGATATGTAATTTTACATGCAACAGTATTGATTTGCATCAAGCCAACAAGTTATCATAATTACTCTATTATGCAGTTGGTTTTTGCTCAGTAACCTAATTGTCTATTTTAAGAATTTTTGTATATGATAGAATTTTCCCACCAAAAGGGACTATGATGAGTCTTTAGAGACGGTCGAGAATATATGTTGGATAAGACTCTCAATCAATAATAAAATATATCTTGATCTTTCAAAAGGAGACATATTTACAGTTTGATTCGTCAATTGTCATTTTTGATGAATAAGTTTTTCCAATATTATGGGGAGAAAGAAAACAATTGGAAAAGGTTATCGGTTGGAATGAATTATCATTGTCTCGTCTTGATCCTCGTACAAAAGAGTGTAAACTCGAAGTTCAAATGATAATTCATTTCCAAATTAGACAATCAATTATCAGATGTTTTTACTGACACAAATAGGGTAATTAAACCCTATATACCAACTGTTAATGCTCCAAATAGAATTAATATTAATTCATAACACGATTGAAGTGTGGTAAGCTTATTGGTTCCAAAGATAAAAAATCCTCGAATGAGAAAATGAGCTAAAAAGACAAGATGACCTAATCGAGAAGGTGTAAATCGCAAAAGATTCATTTGTCATAATTAATAATTGGGTTCTAAAAGAACCTTGGTTCCAAAAGAACCTTGGTTCCAAAAGAACCTTGGTTCCAAAAGAACCTTGGTTCCAGAAGAACCTCAGGTACCTGAAATTGTTGAAAATGATGAGATCTCAATAAATTATGTCATGAATAAGATAATATGGAACCAAAATGAAGTCAATGTTGACGATGCCTTAGCATATAATATAACGATGAATGTTATGAGTGACAATGAGGATCGAGATTGTCGACAAAGAAATGATTGGCCAAATGGAAAGATGAAGTAAAAGCAAAATTATTTTTGCTTGTTAAACAAAAAGCTTTTTGGGCCTGTAGTATGCACACCTGAAGGTATAAAACTCATTGAGTACAAATGCATTTTTGCGCAAAACAATATTATAAAGAATGATAATTATATGAAAATCCCTGAAGGATTTTATTTACCCAACAATGCAAATTCTAAAGTGGACTATTCAATAAAATTGAACAAGTCCCTTTTATGGATTAAAGCAATCAAGACGTACATGATATAATTGTCTTTGTAAGTACTTGTTAAAAGAAAGGTACTTATCCTTGTATTTATATGAAAATATTGGAAAATGAATTTGTCATAATTGTTGTTTATGCATATAACATAAACATCATTGGAACTCCTAATGAGTTCACAAAGACAATTGATTGCTTAAAGAATGAATTTGAGATGAAAGATCTTGGAAGTATAAAGTTTTGTTTGAGATTACAAATTGAATATTAAATACAATTGTTTTTGTACATCAAGAGGTTTATATAATGAAGGTGCTTAAAAGGTTCTATATGGAAAAGTTATATCATTTTTTCATTTCAATTATGATGTTGTTAGATGTTGATAAATGTCCTTTTAAATCTCACAATGATGAAAAAATTCGTGGTCAAGAAATATCATACTTTAATGTTATAAGAGTGCTAATGTATTTTGCTTATTATATTTGACTTGATATAGTATTTGCTGTAAATTTGTTAAACAACATATAATTCTTCACCTACAAGAAGACATTGAATTAGTGTAAAACATATATTTTCTTACTTTAAGGGTACTTTGAATACAAACTTATTTTATCCAAATGATTCAAAACCAAATGAATTATGTACATGCAGGTTATTTATATGATCCTCACAATTGTTGATCACAAACAAAATATTTCTTCAAATATGGTGGCACAATGATTTCATGGCGGTTTGTGAAATAAATCATAATAGCAACATCATGCAACTTTTAGCATTACATAATACAACCATATATGAAGACAATAGTGTGTGTATTGCTGAATGATATATTAAAGATTTATTTACAAAGTCTTTGCCAAGGAGAACTATGGAGCAATTGGTTCACAAGATTGGGCTCTGAAATCTTAAAGATGAAAGTTTACATGAGGGGGAGAAATAGAAGAATATTATATCAAAAAAATTAAGAATGATGTACTATTTTTCCTTCACTATGTTTTTATCCCAAAGGGTTTTCATAGTAAGAATTTAACGAGACACATTCATTGGTCAATGGACACCCAAGGAGGAGTGTTATGAAATTGGTGGATTGTCCATTGAGTTGCTGAAAGTTACTCAACTTACTATTGATAATATTTACATTATTTACATTAATATGTAACCATTGAGTTGTACAATTTGGGTTGTCTTCTGTACCTATAAATAAGGACTTTTCTTCCTTAATAATAAGACACAAAAAATTAGTATTTGATGCTCTCCCCTTTCTCTTTATTTTTCTCTCTATTATTAACTTTACTTTATAACAAATCTAATTTAATAATCTTAATCGTCTCAACACCTCTTTAAACTTGGTGACTCATAAGCACCCTAAATTTCCACGTTACCTAATGTAAATCTTCGTCTCTTTCCATTAAGACATATTTACTTCATTCAATTTTTTTCCTTCTCTAATAGAATAATTATTGAGTAATTAACATACTAATATAAGAAGTTCTAATCCAGAATACATGTGGTGGAGCTGTGACAGAAAGACTGTTTATCTGAAAATGCCATCCACCATATTGTGCAATAAATTCCAAAAAAACATGCACAATGTGCTTTATGTCAAACCGGCCTGCCCTAATGTAACTACAATAATTCTATTTATATATATTATCTTTCTTACATTATTTTAAATTAGAAAACAACAAAAACTATTTAAAAATTAAGAAAATAACACGATTTTTTATAATATATTGCCTGTACAATAATATTAACCGATTTTGTGTTAGTGAGAAAACTTAACCCACTACTTCTAGTGATATTTTTCTTTTTCCTCTTTCACAGAACGATTTTCTATTAAACACGCGAATGAGTAAAATATATCTATTGTATTATAAATAAATAAACAAATGAAAAATATATATTTATTTCCTCCTGACATACACATAGTCGGTCCATAAAATGAAAAAGAA
Organism: Vigna unguiculata; assembly: GCF_004118075.2. Classification (NCBI taxonomy): domain Eukaryota; kingdom Viridiplantae; phylum Streptophyta; class Magnoliopsida; order Fabales; family Fabaceae; genus Vigna; species Vigna unguiculata. The sequence goes on from NC_040288.1 coordinate 28,013,800, forward strand.
TAACAAAAAGATATAGGTCAACACATTTATTTTGTTTATATTTAAAATAGAAAAAAGAAAATGTAAAAATTCTGATGATGAAATAACAAAGTCCATATTTGTCACCTCTTAAAAGGTATTGGAAAGTGAAAGTGACCACCAAACCTAGTGTAAATAATGAACCATGGCATGGTTAAAGAATAATTCATCTCCAACTTTCATGGGGAAATGTATCTACAATTCAAGTCAAGAACTTTATCATTATTTTCCAAACTCATTAATTACAATCTGCTTAGTCATCCTGCTTGTTACCATCATCATCTAGAAAAACAAAAAAAAAAAACTTTTGCAGAAAAGGTTAGAAGTGCAGCCAATTCTTTTAGTGGGTGGCCAATCCCTTCATTCACCACCACTGTTACACTGATTAAATTTCCTGCCCTCATCTTTTTGCTGCCAATTTCGAGGCTCCTATTTTGTGGGGGTCTTACCACTCATATACTCCCTCGATTCAACCAAAAGTATTAAATTTTACAGAAATAGAAAAAAAAAACATTTTTTTTCCATTTTAAAATGACTATTATTTTAATTTCAAGAAAACTATAAACCAAATTATCAGTTTTTAACCATTTTGTTCCTAGATAAACACAATGAGATATCACTTTAAATAAGATAATTTTAGGATAAAAGTATTAATTAATCTCGTATTTAAACCTAAAAGCACTTTTAGAACAATAACATTCAATGTAAGAATGATTAAAATCTACTTACATTTAAGTCTTTAAACCAACTTCAAATGACCTAATTTTTATGAACAAACAAGCTTATATTGATCTAATTGATTGATAATGAGCATTAAAAGCATTGTTTGTTTAAGTCAGAGTTTGTAAGGTTATATTCAATTAAGAGACTGATTGTAAAGTGATTCAATTGTTCACTTTAAAAGATTTTAGAGACAATGAAAAAAAAAACAAGATTTTTTTTAATTTTTCCATCGTCTTTCTCGTACAAAAATTTAAAAATAATATTGATCACAATATAATTATACTCTCTGTTAACTTTTTTAATTTTTACATGAAATTATTAAGTTATTTTACGTGAATGTTTTATTCCATTTGAAATTGCAACAAGATTTAAAATTGTGATAAAAAAGTTCAAAAAGTTTTATTAATTTAAAATTTATTTATTATAATATTTTTTATTAATGATGAAATGATGCAGTAGGGTGATTTGTTTGTATGTGGAGATATATTGGTGGGTAAATGGATCATGTGAGGAAAAGAGACAAGGGCTCTTTGTACGATAAGGTGATGCATGGAATTTATGAGATGAAGATTTGATTTACATTACGAGCACTTGTTCTGTTTGGTAACTGGAAGCTATCCCGTGAACCTCAATGTCACTCCCAACTCTCATGTCAAGTAACAGATTAAGGAGGGCGTGGCATGTCCTTTCTGGACTCTACTTAGTCTCACTTCCCACAAACTGGCCCCACCCAACACATCATGCCCAATATAGGATTCTTCTACACCTAATACTATAATATTTTTTTTTCTTTTTTTTTTTTTAAATGTCCAGATGCATCCATAGTCATTTACTATGATGAATTTATTATAAATTTTTATTGTTATTTTAAGACTATCCCCTGCTGTATTTAAGTTAGAATATTGGTGATTTTTCATATTATTCAGTCGGATTGTGAAAGAATAATTTTGTATTATTCATTTTAAATATTACTATTTTTTTTTTGGCTAAAACATGCTAACTTGTGAAAATATTTTAGAGAAAAGTTTCCTACTACATTCAATTAATTTAGAAAGAAAAAACAACGATTTTATGAAAAAAAGTCTTATAAATGGAAGGAAGAGTTTCTTTTATGGTATTAAAATAATAGAGATGGCTTCATAATTTAGCTTCCTATTGGAGCAATGCAAATTATACAGTAATAATTCATTTTGTATGGCTGACTTTGAATGTGATAAGAAATTGGAGCTGTTTTTCAGATGCAGGCTGGCTAGTAGCTAGCATCTAGCTATGTGTTGTGTTTTTTATGCACACAAAAATAATAGTAATAATAATAATAATATTATTATTATTATTATTATTTAGAATTTTTTTAATTGGTGGCGTATCTCTCCTGAGTTTGCTGTGGTCAGGCTCTGTGTTGCATGCTCCCAACGTGGCCCTCACAGTGAGGCGAGGCCCTCTATTACATTCTTATACTATTTTATATGTTCAAAACAAATCTCTTAATACTATGTTTATTATTCTATCATAGATTGTTTATATAAACTTTCTTTGACATATTTTCATCAATATTTGATTTCTTTTAGACCAATATCTTGCCCAATAGGTCCATAAAATTAGCCAATTTAAATTAGCTAAAGACTTTTTCGCACTCTGTAGCGTCATAGGAATAAATTGAAAACTTTACTCATGTATTATATTATAAATTAGAAAATAAAATTCTGCTCTCTTTTTTCTCAATTCTGTTTTTACTCTTTTTTTTCTGAGTGGTTTGCTTACATATTTTCTGCAATTAGATAAAAAAAATCATTTAATGTTCTTAATTGCCCTCTTTTTTTTATTTGTATATTTTAGTATCCTAACTATTTATTTATTTGAAAGAAGAAATTTTTTATCAAAATTTAATGCACTTTTAAAATCTAAAATATGATTCTTTTAAACTTTTTGTTTATTATGAATTACAATTATAATTAACATATGGTGACTTAAGATTGATTAGGAATTATAAGAATTAAAATAACATTCCAAGACATACTAGGACTATGGTCTTAGAACATGTGTGAATGCTACTAGTCCAACAATTGATGTAGAATTTTCTGTAATTCAAATTTATATTTGAGTTTAACTCAATTAAATAAATTTGACTTTAAGTTTTACAAAATTTGACTTTAAGTTTTACAAATATCTCTTATTGATAACTTATAGTAAATGTGAGACTAAATACACTCTTGTACAACACCAACACTAATAAAGGAAAGATGATGACAAAAATAAAAACAAAAAACTCAAAAGGAGAATCAATTAAGGTAATGATACATTAAAATAAACACAGAAATACTAAATAAAAAGATATCGTTAACTACTTATGTTAAGAAAGTTTGATGATTTTACAAAGTTGATTTTAAATTAATCTTATTCTTATTCTTACAGAATATATATATATATATATATATATATATATATATATATATATTATTTTTAATTAACGTGGAATCGCTAACACACCTCATTATTTAAGATACGTACATTATGAGACTAAATATTTGATAGTGATTTAATAACAAATGATACCCGACTAAATATTTTATAGTGATTTAATAACAAATGACACGATAGATCGCATAAATAAATCTCGTTCAAATAAATATCTAAATAAATAAAATATTATCCTAAAAAATAAATTTTAAATTTAAATTAATTCTACAAAACCAATTTATAAGATAAAATTTATTTTCATTTGTTTAATGTAAATTTTTTTATTTCTAAGTTAATTAGAACTCTAGTAGATAACAAAAGAGTTTTATATTCATCATACTTTTAGAAGAAGTTTTCATTTATGTGAGAACCCCCAATTTTATTTCAAAACAGAAAATCCCCTTTGAATCATCTTCTTCCCTTAGATATCATCATTATCTTCCTCAGCCACAACTCACTGGTCTCGTTTCTTTTTCCTCACCGAAAGAGCACAAGAAACAAAACTCCTAACATTCCCGATGTCGATTAGCTTTCGATGAGACCCAATCACCATTTTCATCCTTACCCGTCTCCACCGCCACACTCATCGGACCGTGTCGTCTCATCTTCGGCAAGCTTTGTTTATCGCCGCCGTTCACCGCCATACCTTCATCGGGTTGGGCCTCCCTTTATCCAACACCATTGTAGTGACGTACGCAAGCGAAGAACTCCAATCATAGCCTATGGTCAATATCTCTTTTAGGTGAGTTCAAATTTATGTTTTTTCTGTATAGATCAATATGTTTTTCCTCGCATTCAAGCTTCCTTTTGGTTGCATGTTGTCTCTCATCATTCTTGATGAAACTCCATCTAGTTGAGATCCCAAACCTTGATTTGTTGTTAAGGCCTTTTGTTGTGTAGATAGAAGGATTCTATGAGTGAAAGCCTATAACATCCACATAATTTAATTAGTTAAATAAATAAATAATTAATAAATGCGGGAGAGTAGTGCATTTATGACATTAAATTCTGTTATGTATGATGTGGAAGAGTACTAGCTCAAATGGTTGAGAGTACTTTGTTTGTGTGAGAGGGCTTGGGTTCGAGTCCTATGTATGCCAATTGTGTGTGTTTGTTATTATTGTTTTAATAATATGTTGGGCCACGTTTTTGCATGAGATAATGCTTGAATTGTGTGTGTTAGCAAGAAACATAAGTTGGTCTGGTGGTTTAGCTTTGATTTGGCATTGGGAAGGTCATGGGTTCTAAGAGCTTTAGAGGGAGGACGAAATTTGAGAGTGAAAGGACAATTGGGAATGAAGTAGAGAGGGGAAATGAAAGTGGTGGTACGGTCAGTCCTTGCTTTTGGTCGTATTTGTTGCGTGTACTAGTTTTCATGTGGTGAATTACGTGTTGAAAATGAGGGAAATTGGGGGTTGTGGGTTTTGAATACTGTTGCATTGGAATTGGCCCTAAATGTAGGTATATATTGAGGTTGTGTTCTGTAAATAATATGAGTATGCAAGGTGGAGTGGTTGGGGGTATATTTTCGAGTCCAAATGTGCTTATAGGTGTAATGAAATGTTGTTGAATGAATTGGTAAGTTTTGATTCGTGTTTTGAGTCTCTAGGGCAGTGTGTGTGTGCGTGAATCAGTGCCAAAACCTGCAATTCTCGCCCAGGCTCGCCTAGGCGAGATATGCAGGGACGCGTACCCTCTATCTGTTTGTGGCCATCGCTCAGGCGGAGGGTTTTGAGGTTTGGGCGAGGGTTCATCTCGCTTAGGCGAGTGAGACTCGCCTAAGCGAGAATTCGTGTGCAATTGTGTGGTTTGATTGAACAACTCGCGCAGGTGAGGATGATTGTTGTTTTGAGCGGGAGTACGTCTCGCTTAGGCGAGAGGGTCTCGCCTAAGCGAGATCTCGAGGGAAGGTTTGTGGTGTTGTGGGACTCGTCGCCTAGACGAGGCATTTTTATTCTAGGCGAACGAGGGTCTCGCCCAAGCGAGCATGAGCTCGCTTAAGCGAGAATACGTAGGCTGCAATGGTTCTAGAGGCTGCGCATGTTGGGGGCCTAGCTTAAGAGAGGTGGGCTGGAGTGGTTAAACAAAGGCTCTTAATTTAAGCAAGCAAGGGTGAAGATGTACGTTTAAGCAAGGTGTACCTGCTGTGTTTATAAGGTCAGATGAAACTTGCGAGAGGTGTTCTACATGGCTTTTAAAATATCTTCTTTGTGGGCTTGCTGGTGTTCCATGGGTTGTGGCCCGGAACGTATCCTCGAGTTGTGGCTCGGGATAGGGGTTAAGCACGTGGCATTCTATGGGTTGTGGCCCAGAATGACTTTCCTTGAGTGGTGGCTTGGGATAGCAGATGAACACGAGGGACCTTGAGTTGTGGCTCAGGTTGGCGAGTGTGCCGGTGTGAGTGTGCTGGTTGTGGCCAGTACGGATGGATCCTTATGGATTGCCCTCCTCAGTCACTGACGAGTTTGGTAGTCTTGGGACATTACGGACTCTGTTCGTATTTGTGAACTTCACCTGGCGTTACGGTGTATGATCCGTAGCATGGTTTTCGCACGTGCTCTATCGGTTGTGGCGATAGGTGTGGCAGCAAGGCACATTGAGATACTTAAAAGAAGATGTAGAACACTGCTAACATGGTTGTGGCCGTGTGAAAGAACTGGACGAGGTTCCCTGATATACCTTACAATACATGGTGGTGGCCATGTGGAGGGAAGGTAATGAGTCTTCCACGAGGTGTATCGATGTACATGGTAGTGGCCATGTGATGGGAATGGAGCAAGCGTTGTGGGAAAGGAAAGGATATTATATATGGTTGTGGCCATGCGATATATAAGAAGAGTTGTGTTATTGATAAAATGTTTTATCTATTATACATGTATATGTGTGATTGGTACATTTTTATGTATTTCTTCTGTTAGCTCACCCTATCTGCTTGTATTTGGCGATGATCGTGTACGCGGTACACGTGAGCAGGTGATGATGCAGGTGGAGCTGGTGAGGCTTAGCTGCGGAGAGGGGATGATCATGGGATTTTTATTACTTTGTTTATTAGTTTCGGATTTTTAAATGTGATGTAACTTTTGAGAGACTCTGGAACATTATTTCACTTTATGAGCTATGAGACGATGTTCTATTATACGATGTTAACAGTTTTAAATTTCCCTGTGTTTTGGGAAATGAGGAATTATTAATTATTGTGTAATTAATTCTTTATTTTTTTATTTTTATTAAATTCGTAATATCCTGACAGGATGTTACATTTGGTATCAGAGCTTTGTTTTCAAAATGATTTTTTTGGGGTCTATGGGGAGTGAGCTTACCGTGTGTGCTTGTGAGATCATTTTGATCATTGTGTGTTATCTAACTTTTAGTATGAAATCTTAACCAAAGTTGTTTGATGTGAACAGTTATATGTGGCGTGCTCAAGCTATGGCATATAGGAGGAGGAGGAATAATGCTGGGGCTGATGAGATCGCGTAGGCGATACATCGGATGGTAGATGCGATGCAGCCCATTGCAGCACAACCTCGAGCCGTGGTAGCACCCACACGCCCGGTATCGATGGAGGACTTTATGTAACTTTTGAGAGACTCTGGAACATTATTTCACTTTATGAGCTATGAGACGATGTTCTATTATACGATGTTAACAATTTTAAATTTTCCTGTGTTTTGGGAGATGAGGCATTATTAATTATTGTGTAATTAATTCTTTATTTTTTTATTTTTATTAAATTCGTAATATCCTGACGGGATGTTACAAAGCCAGTGTAGGAAAAAGAGCATTGCTAAGCAAAGTCCACAAGGTAAAGGAAGCTCGTCCTTTATAAATATAATTGATTTTTTTTGCATGTTTTCTTAAATAAATTTGTTGAGTGGATCGAGAACATTGAGAAAGAATGAGACCAACTTGATAGTATATGTGATTTTCTTAAATGGGTTTTGCAAAATAAATGATGAGATTTAATTGTTGAATGTGATTGTACTGATAGTTTATATTGAATTTCTATTGTATTGTGAATTGTGAATGATAATAGAGAGGTATTGAGAGGGTGGGTTTACATATCTTGTTATGTGAGTTATCGATTAGTTTCAATTGGTTAGATATGTATAATTGAACTAGATTATGAATCATGAGAATGGGTTGAGAATTATTGGACTATGTAATTGAATTAGAATAGAATGAAGGTATTGAATTAATGCTTTGAGTTATGTGTAGTATTGATATGGTTTAATTACATGAGCTTTACCACCATTAGAAGACTTTGAATTGTTAGAAGTGATTTATAATTTACTATATAACTATTCTTTTCATACCATAAATTGTAATAATGATTGTATTAAGCTATGATGGTTAATGTAAGAATGTTTGTGAAAATTGGTGTGATATTAATAGTCAGATTAGTTATTTTCAATGGGAAATGCTAATTTAGGGTGAGTCAAAGTGTATTGAAGGGGATTTGTTATGTGAGACTATCCTGACTCTACTAGTATCCAACTCATATAGAGAAAGATATCTAGGTGGTGAGAGTTGAAGGAGACTTCACTTAGGGAGCTAGTGAAGATTCCTTTTGATAATCTTTTTTAATAAGTTATTATTTCTTGCATATACGAGCTTACCTTGCATTTTGTTTGTTATCTTGTTTTCTTTTCTTTGTTTTTTGATAATTGTATATTATATATATATATATATATATATATATATATATATATATATATATATATATATATATATATATATATATATATATATATATATATATATATATATATATATATGAGTTGATGGTGATAATGGCATTGGAGGTGGGACAAGGGAATGAAGTATTAGGATAGGAATATTATAATGACGAGGGACTGTAGTTTTGAAAAATTCTATTAAGGTTCCTAGTTTATATTTTGAAGTATTCATGAATTCATTTAATTGATTTTTTTTTCAGTATTTCATTATCTAGTATAAAAACTATAAAATTTGAATTTATTTTGAAATACCTTATTAATGTTATGATATTTAAATATTTATATAGGACATTTATTAATTTTTTGGGTGTTACAATTTACACACGAAAGAAAGTCACTATAAATCACTAATGTAGGGAAGTCTTTTTAAGTCGGTTAAAAGAGGTTTTTTATACCAAAACTGGTATAGACACAAGCAATATAGAAAGTTTTTGACTTCCTAAAAATTTTTATACCGATATAGAAAGTTAGTTCTAAAACTGGTATAGAAAGTCTACTTAGGGTCAAAGATCGAAATCGATTCCTTTGCCAAGAAGATTGGTAGTGTCATTGGTGACATAGTCATAGGTCAAGCAGCAATCACGCTTGTCTGTCTGGGTGACCATGGTGGAAGCAAATTCGCTTTTGACATCGAAGAGCAACCCAAAGTACAACATGTTGAGGAGGTTCTCCATGGCAACATCATCCATTGAGTGTAGTGATTGGTCTAATAAACTATAGCTTTCTATTAGGGCCTAGGTTGGGGATTCAACACTTTGTACATTCGACTCTACTCCTTGGAGTATACCTGCATGGCAAAGCTTTTCGAACTCGTCGATGAGGATGAGAAAGGAAGGTTTGGTGCATAGTTTATAAGTATAGAGTGTTTTGAGATTCGATGGTTTTAAGATGATTAGAGCAAGAAGAAGAGGAAGAAAGAGGAGAATGAAGGTTAGGGATTTGAGATTTGAGAACCAAATGTGTGTGTCTATGTTTACAACTAAAATAATAAGAAGAAGAAGAAGAAGAAGAAGAAGAAACTACTTTATATAGTAATTATAACTAGAATCAGTTTATAAAGCTTTCCCTTTATTACAAAAATGTCACTAGATAACTTTTTATACCGGTTATAACTAGAACTGGTACAAAACATTTTCTTCTCTCATTACAAGAAAATGTCTCATTAGTAACTAATTTTAGTGACCAAAAGTTGTTAGTCACTATAGTGACCAATTTAGATACCAATTTACAAAATTAAAAATGATTGGTTACTAAAATAGTCACTATTATAAATAAAAAATTATAATTGATCACTAATTAATTAGAGAATAATTTAGTAATTAAGTCATTTTGGTAGCCAAAACCTAGGTATTTAATTTTTAGTGACCAATTTTCTTTGGTAGCCAAAACCATGGTAACTAATTTTAAAAACCAATTTAGTGACCAACTATAACTTTTTATTCATAATAGTAAATATTTTAGTAACCAATCATTTTTTACTTTGTAAATTGATATCTAAATTAGTCATTATAGTGACTAACAACTTTTTGTCACTAAAATTGATTATTAATAAAACATTTTCTTGTAGTGTCTATTACAAAAATGTCACCGCAATCACTTTTTATACAAGTTATAACTACAACTAGTATAAAAAATGTTATCTTATTTATGATTGTGTCAATGCATCATTTATTATGACAAGTGGATTAAAATCAACATAATAAGTTATCGTAAAATATTATTTTTCATCGATAAATGCACCATGAATATTTTATAAAAAAAGGTAAGACGTTATTTGTCTCCAATTTAATACTTTAAAACAACAAATATTTTTTTTTCTTGTATATTATTTTTCGTATTCATTTCTACTTCATATGAATACAAAGTCATACTTAGGGTCTGTTCTTATGGAGGTGATGAATTGAGAGAGAGGGAATTGATTGAATTGGGTTGATTAGAAAGTGATATTTAAGTTATTTTTTGTATGGATTTGGAAATGATATTTGAGTGGATTTAAGAGTAATTTTTGTGAAAGTTTGTGTAGGATTTGACTTATGTGACTAATAAAAAATAAAATTTAATGTATGAAAAAATAAGATTACTAAATTGTCCTTGATATTAAAAATAGTAATAAATGATAATTAGATAAGTTGTAATTAATTTTAATTCTTTTCTCGATAAATAAAAATATTAATGATATTTATGAATTGAAAAAAAATATTATAATATATTTGATTTGAATCAAATCATAAATTGTGGACAAGTGGTGGAATCGGATACACCAAAATGGAACCGAATAAAGAATGAAGCCACATCTTGGAATCGGATACATGACAAATGGAACTGGATACAAAAGCTACTAAGGAAATTAGAATCGGATTCAAGTACAATGTATCTGGTTCCATTACTTCTCATAATCACAATTGCTGCTGGTATCTCTATGAAGGAGCAACAATGGTGGAAAGTTACGAAAATGAAAATGATGCAAAGCTTGGAAAGTACTATGGAGGAACAAAGTGGTAAAAGGGCAACGTTCTCTCTCAAATCTCTTCATAACCACAAGATGCAAATTGTTAAAAAATCTCGCAAATCTTCGTTTTTGATTCGTTTTCTTTCATCAAAAACGAACATAATTATTTCCGTAATTCATCACTTTCCATCCCCTTACTGCATTAATTCTGCTGAAAAGAACATAGCCTTATTATCAGCGGGTATTAAGCTAATTAATATGAGACAAATTATAAACATGACAATAATAAGGTCTATGTATAAAAGTTGTGAAATGTGTTGGCATGCCTAAGTTTGTGCACAAATATAGACAAAATTATCTTGAGACACTATTTGTACCTACCTAGCTAGATGTTTCTGAAATTCTCTCTCTCACGAGCTTGCGTACAGAGACACTGTGATATTGTCTGTTCAAGCTTCTCAATCTTCTCTCTGCAAACTCTATATGCCTCTTCCTATACTCTGCCCATAAAAATACATAAATGTTGCCTTTTGTCCTCTCTGCTCTCTATAATTATAACTCTTATTTATATCCAACAAAAAAAAATCTTATATTTTATTATTATTTCTCGTAAATTCAAAACCTAAACTCGTTTTTCACCACCTCGACTCAACTTAGGTAATTAAATGTGATAGGTTAATCTTAATGTTCGACATTCCACGCTGACCACGAAGTTATAATAATTAAAGAATCCCTATTCATTCTTCTGATGTGAAAATTTATCAGATTACTCAGAATATTGTAAATGAGATTAGTTTGACTTAGGCATGTTAAGAAGATATTAATTAAATGTGTAAATGAATAATAATTTTAAATTGTTTAATAGTTTCTCCTTGTCAACATCAAAGTGACTGATTGACAAAAGTTTGCAATCATTTTTTTTACTGCATCACACACTGCCTTGAATAAAATATATGTGGTTGAGATTGATTTGGACGCGCGCGCACACGCATATATATAATTTTTAAAATTAATTCTATTAAAACGAAAATCTGTCTAACTTCAAACTAATGGTCCTAAATGTAAAAGTTATATCATAAAAAAAATGATTCCGACAATACTTTAATTAGAATAGACATAAGATATCCAAAGTGGAATGAGAATTCTATCATTATGATATCACCTTATTTAAATTTCCACCTATTTGCTATAATTTAGCATAGTTGTGGCTTAAAACTCAAACACAAGTAAATTCCCAAACTCCCAATTGCTTTGCACAAAGATATTGGTTTCTAGGATGAACATCATACTCATCTATCAATTTATTTACTTGAAAAGAAAATTAGTATAAAATTAAAATTTTAATAAATAGTTAATTCAGTATAATGAATGTTTACATATTTTATTTATAAGATAATAAAAAATATCTAGTTTCAATCATTTTGTTTGAATTGTTGATAATTGAATTTGTGCTTGATCTTTAATAATTACCAATTAAATTTATTAAAAATATTAACATTAATATACAAAACAAAAACTAAAGTATAAAAGATTCTTTTAAATATTAATTATATATTACTATCATTTTTTAATAAATATATATAATAATTATAAAAATGCACACTACTAAAAAAAATTCATCTTTGCTTTTAATTTTGTTTTGAAATTTTTATTAATTTTGTTATGAAAAAATTTGCAGGAATTACTGTTAATGTTTTTTCAAAATATTTTGTATAAAATACTTTTCACAATAAATTTAGTAAAAAATAATTATAAATTTTATAATTTTGTAAAAAATTATTATCCACAAAAAATTACCTATCACTTAATATTCTTGAAAAAAATAGCAGAAATTTTTTTTTACAAATCTTTTTAATAAATTTACAAGAAAATTTTCATGTAATATGAGAATTTTTAGTAATGGTATTAAATTATTTCAACTATTAATTAAATTTAAAAAATTAAATAAATTAATTTTTTTATATGATTTTTTTATGGAAATAAAATGAGTTAATATTTGATCTATCTATCAAATTATTACCGCAGCATTTTGAAATAGAGTTTTTAACTTCTTTTACACTTTTGTTTGTCTCACCTTGCTTTAACTTTTTTTTTCTTCTACATTTATTTTATTTCAAATGTAGTGTACTTGTGGATTTAGTTGTATAATTATAGACAAGTGTTTAATTTCCAAAAGGACAAGTATTCCCTCTCTCTAAGGTTGTGTATAGGAATCAAGTTGAAATAACAGTGCTTTTTGATTGACTCTAGAAAAAAAAAAATGTGTGTTAACGAATGATTAAGATTCTTAATCTTGTGGTATAAGCTTAATCAAAATATATTACAAGCAGCAAGGTAGTATCTCCGCGCTTAACTCTTTAATATATTGAATAGTTCGATGAAGCATGGTAATACTAATAAACTGTTGTATTTGAGTGTATGCACAAAAATGCATTACTTTACTTATATTTAATTATATGATTCACCTTAATATCTATATTTTTATTAGATTGAGTTTTAATACATATTATTAGAATTTTCCATATTATATGAATATTTTTTATAAATTTATTAAAATATTTTACAAGAAAAAACATTTTTTTGTTAATTTTTAAAAACTTTTTAATTGATAAATAATATTTTCATGAATAATTATTTTTTACAAAAATATAAAATTCTATTTTCCAGTAATATTTTAAATTTTGATAGATTGATAGAATACTTTCTAAACAATTTGATTTATGATACTTTTCTCATTTTTATGTGTAATATCTTTCAAAAAGATGTCGATGGATAGACGTTGATGTCATCTAAAGAAAACTAAATGTTAAAAATTGATTAAGTAAAAATATATAAAAAAAAATTAAAAATGATGTGCATAGAATATATTACTAATTAAATAAAAAATATAAAAAGAATATACAGAGAAAAGAGCAGTCACGAGATAGAGTTCCAACTTTACACTATTAGGATTAACATTCATTTTGTCTTATTGGACTGCAAGGTAATCATTTTCCTTTACTATTATTTGCATAGCGTCTTTTGTTTTGAAATTTTCTTAGAAGAAGTAACCGGAGAAGAAACAACGAAATTCCAAAAACACATGCCACACCTTCATCACCATTTAGCTGTGTAAAATGCAATAAATAAATGATAAGCAAATATTTGACAAATAAATTTGGTGATTGTATGTTATAGTATAGGCTGTATCATGTTTCCTACATGCAAGACAATGAATTCCATAATGCACGTGAAATGAACATAATCTGATGTAAATTCTAATTTCTGAGAAATTAATGGAGAAAAATGGTTCCTATTTAATTAATATAATCTATTATTTACATGTAGATTTTTATTTGTTTTGATTCTTATATATTTTTAAATGAGTCTCAATTTTTAGAAAAGACTTAATTGAGTTCATATTCTTATAAAAAATATTCAATAAATTTTTTCTTAAATTGATATGTTAGTATTATTTTGAAATATTACATATCAAAATCTAGGTCATCTTCTATTTAGAAATGTCATATATCAAAATCAGAAAAATTAAAAAATAAAAGATGATTCAAATTTTGATATGTATTAATTTCAAATAGTATTTATGTTAATCTAAAAGAATATGACACATTCACTCTTTCTACAAATGTAAAAATTTAATTGAATGAAAAATAAATATAAAAATAAAAATAAATCAATAACCTAAAGTAGGGATTAAATTATTAATTAAGTAAAAAATAAATTATAGTTACTCATGCCTTTCAAACAAAATCATTAGTGCAAAATGTTTTTCAAAATCTAATACAATGTATGCATGGTGACATTTTCTAAAGTTTTAAGACAAATATTTTATATTTATTTATTAAAAAGTTAGCAATGAGCTTCATAAGTTTCTTTAATAGATTATGCTAAGAATTAAAATAAAAGTATTTTTATATAATTTCTTTACCGTCTTATATTTAAAATATATAGATATATTGATAATTTATAAACTGTTTCGTAACTTCTTTTCCTTTTTCAGAAATTGGTTATTTGAGAGATTTGTTTTTCTTCAAATTAATTAGTAATTCACACAATTAACGTAAACGATTACTGCTATTCAAAATTTATTTAATATGAACTCTACTAGAACCAATGATAAATAAGGCAACATTACGGAAAGCATTTTTAAATACGGTTAAAATAAGTTTACTATTATAATTTTATAATCATTGTTGATTCAGTTGTACTTAAAAGTCCAATACAACAATGATAAATAAATTATTATTGTTTTCTTGATATACTGCAAGATTTTTGTGTAAATTTTTTCTAGAGTACAGATCCAAAAAGAAAAAAAAAATTGTTGACAAATTAGATAATATTAGTTACAATATTAAGTAGGAAAATTATGATTTGACAAAAAAGTTTTTGATAAAGTTAACAAAAGTTTTTATAAATAGAATTAAGATATTATTTTTTATTTTTTAGTCAAAATAAAGTAATAAAATAATACTTTTTTACCTAAATTGGTAGTTTGTCAAAATTTGTTAGAAAAAACTTTGTTAAATTATTATTTTCCAATCCATGATAAGGTTTTTTAACATTTTTGGAGTTAGGTCGTCATCGGTGCATGTTATCTCATTAATCATATGTCATCTTCAATCTTAGATAATCAAATTTATCATTTTATTTTATTTTCTCATGAATTTCTCCATCCTTTATCTCTTAAAGTTTTCAGATCTACATATTTTGTTCATAATTTTGGTCCCGATCTTGATAAACTATCTCTTAGATCACACAAATGTATCCTTTTAGGATTCACTAGATCACAAAAATGATATAAATGTTTTTCTACTTCTCTTAACCGTTATTTCGTTTTAGCATATGTTATCTTTAATGATTCTTCCCTTTACTTTAAGTCTCATTCTTCTCCTTATGTGTCATTATTTGTTACAACAATTATTCCTGTTATCATGATCCTCTTATTAGGTCTAATGCACATCTACATTTTCCATCTCCACATAATGACTCCCTTCTAGTGCCAACTTCTCCATCCCTTTTGGCTCCTAGAACTGAGTATGAACTTCTAATTGCCATATGTAAAGGTGTATGCTCTACTCGCAATCCATCTCCTCATTACATTGCTTTGAGTTATCATAAATTATCTTCACCTCATTACATTGGTTTAGTTACAATAGATTATCGTCATCTTTTTATACATGTCTTTCGCCCATTTCTTCTATGTCAATTCTAAAATTTGTTGGTGGTGCCTTAGTCCATCCTGGTTGGCGTCAGGCCTTACTTGATGAAATAAGTGCTCTTCAAAATAGTAGAACTTGGGAGTGTGTTCCATTATAGTATGGAAAATTTTTTGTGGTTATAGGTGGGTTTTGTTATCAAGTTGGTTTTGATGGTACTATTGATCATCTCAAAGCTTGCCTCATGGCAAAAGGTTACACACAAATTTTTGGTTTGGATCATAATGATACTTTTTCTCTAATGGCAAAGATGAGTTTTGTTTGCTTTTTATAGCCATGATTGCTCTTCAATAATGGCCTCTTTACCATTTAGAGATCAAAAATGATTTTATTAATGGGGATCTGTAGGAAGAAATTTTTATGGAACAACCTCCAGGTTTTATTGCTCAAGGGGAGTCTTTTGGAATGATATGTCGCCTTGGGAGATCTTTATATGACTTAAAATAATCTTATAAGGCTTGGTTTGGAAAATTTAGCAGTGTTGTTCAACAATTTGGCATGACTCATAATGAGGTAGATCATTTAGTCTCTTACCATTAATCTGATGTTGAGTGTATCTATTTAATAATATATGATGACGACATTATTCTTACAAGTAGTCACCGCCATGACATCTCCAAGATGAAACAACATCTTTGTCATCACTTTCAAACCAAAGATCTTGGTAAACTCAAATATTTCTCAGGGATTGAGGTAGCACAATTCAACAATGGTATTATTATATCTTAAATAAAGTATACATTGGATATTTTAGAGGAAATTGGGTTTATGAACTCAAAATTTGTTGACACGTCCTTGGATCCCAATAGCAAACTCCTATATAATCAAAGGGATCCTTTCTAAGGAGGTAGAGAAGATTAGATAGAAAATGCTGATTAGGTAATATCTCTTTCATATAGAAGGTCCACTTTCCAAATATTGTATCTCCATTGGTTATACATAACTTGATCTCTTGGAAGAGTAATAAAAAGGTGTTGTGGCAAGATCTAGTGCAAAAGAAGAGTATAGAGTTATGACCTCAATCACTTGTGAACTTGTTTGGTGATAGATAAGTTAAGTTTTAGCCATTTTTCTTGGTCTTTTTTTGTTTCTATTGTATGTGAGGCTTTTTCTACTTGCATATGAGGTTTTTATCTTCTATATGAGTCTCTGCTGATCAATGATCATAACGGTATGTCCTCATCATTCTTGTGATGTTTCTATGTGTAGATAGAGCATTTTGTGAAGTTAGAAGCATTTTGGTATTCTTAGAGTTGTTTGGGTCTGTGGAGTTTCTTTGTCAGGTAAGGGAAGCTAGTTTGAGTTCTTTAAATTTGGTGTTCTTTATTGTAATCTGAATAGTGTATGTAGGTAATGAAAAATCTGATATGGTATACTATTATGTTTGAATTTGTGATGAGGTGTATTAAATTGATGAGTTATATGTTTAACTGTTTGATATTTGATTTGTATTTGGTCTTGACTTGGAGAAAAGTATGAATCTTTGTTTTGAGTGATTGGATATTAGTTTTTAACTCTTAAAAACCATTTGCAATCAAAAACAATAAAGGAAACATGCTAAATTAATCAATTGTGCAGGATCAATTTCCCCCATATTGTTGTTTTTGATATACCGCCAGGTGCCGTTACAATATCGGCGAGCATTAAGCCACTGAATTGGTGTCGTTGAACGCCACCTTTGGACCATCGGGCGCTAGAAGTTAATGGTTCCAGGGGCTGTGCGTTACGAGTCACTTTTCCAGTGTTGGGCGCCATCTTGTTTTTCTAGTCTGTATCATCTTGGTAAAATGAAGATTCTCGCTTCGTTAACCGTTAGATTAAGCTGAAACTTTGACAACTGATCCTTGACACGCGATTATTCATTTTAATTGATGAGATCTTTGTTTTGAAGTCTGTGGTTGGAGAAATTTTTTCACCATTTTGATTTACTTTATGATAACTCTATTTGTCTTGTTTTGCCTGTTTTTCATGTTTAGTTGTTTTTGAATGTTTTGGGATTTATTCAAAGCATGTTTATGTTGTTGACTATTATTAATTGAAAAGATAATATGATTATGTATATGTATGATGTTTATTATTATTAATTGAGGTAACGATGCGATTTTGTACATGACGATTATGATGTTTAAGGAATTTCAAGGAGAAGTTCATGATGGTGATGGTTGTGTTGGTATTGTTAGTGTATGCCTTGATATGGGAGAACGACTATTAGGAGGTATCCTGAACTCTAATAATCTTTGACATTCAAGTAGAGTAGAATGAGTTATGTGATGAGAGTAATAGGAGATCCTAGTCTTAGAACGTATTGGGCCCTAGGCATGAATGGGATTAACCCTTTGGGTGGTTAGGTGATAACCCCTTGAGGCTAGACTCTACAGAGTTTAGGAACCATCACAGGTGCACACCTCTTGTGTATCCTATATCAAGGGCATGTATTCGGATAATTGAGTCTAGAAGAGCCTAGTAATATGTATGATTTTTGTGTAATGAATGTAAATATATCTATTATGATAATATAATTTAGTGTAATATGTTGTGAATATAAATACATGTGTACCTATTTTTAGTTAGCTTACCCATGCACTTATTGGTTGTTATGTTTTGTCTTTTCCTTTTGCGATGATTACATATTCTTTGAGAGTAAACGAAGTTGCAGGTTTATAGGATGAAGAGTTATCAATTAGAGTTGTAGAAGGTCTGAGAGAGTTTTAATAAGTGATTAGTTTCTATAGGCTTGTTAGTTTAGATTAAGTGTATAAATGATATAGATTTATAATCCTATCTTTTGTAAGGCTGTATTAATATATGTTTACACTAGATTATCTGTTTTAAACACTATGATGAAATAACCTATTTTATTAGTTTAAGCTGTTAAAATTGGAATGTTACATTTTTAATTAAAAGTTTTTATTCTTTGAATACTTTGTTATTTCATTGCATTAGTTGAGTGTTAATCTAGGTATTAGAAAAATGTTTAATATAATTTAGTACAAGTTTAATGTCTCTTTGTTGATAGCTTGATTGTTGAAAACTATTTTGCTTGCTTTGTTGTAGTTAACTAATTATGTGATGAAATGGTCAATTTTTGTGTGCAAACATAAGATTCAAAACTATAATTTCTTTTGCTTGAATTTTTTCTCTTATGAGCATTATTCTTCTTCTTGAACTTTCTACTACAGTCTCATTTAATTTCTTTGAGATACACCTCTTTATCACACTCAAAGAAGGGTAAGGTTCAAGAATCTCAAAATTGCATCCTTCTATTGAGGGGTGATTTAGTATTAAAGATTCAAGGAATCAATTCAGAAATTTTGGACAAATATTGATAAACTCATTCAAAACTTGCGCACACCCTTATCAATCCACTCATACCCAATACGTAGGGGGATATTTTAGTACTTCCTATGACGAGAAAGTTTGGGTACTATCAAAATTGTCAGGCGAAACGATTGAAGACACCATAACCGTTAGATTAGTCCAGATCCAAGGGTCTTAGCCAATGACTATTTCCCTTCCCAATGAGGCGTCACATCATCATTGGCCAACTGATTCGAACTTCACACCTTTTCAACTTCTTCATCCTCGATTGTCTTCGAGGCTAGGGGCTAGTATACGAGTAGGACCTGGGAAGATCCCACAACCCAAGTCAAAGGAATTTTTCTTGCAAGACTTCAAGACTCTCGACTAGGATGTCTTGACCTTGGAGGGCCAGTGTATAAAAAGGCCAATGATACTTCACTCTCCTATGACAATCATATTTTTTGTAAGACTGCTAAGACTCTCGACTAGGATGTCTCGACATTGGGGGGCTAGTGTACATGAAGAGGTCGAGGGTACCTCGACCCACAGAAGGAAGAAGATATCTTAGCCCTGAGGGGCTAGTGTACATGAAGAGGTTGAGCATACCTCGACCTACAATAGGTTGAAGACACCTTAGCCTACATGAAAGAGCTAAAGACCCATACAACAACCCTACAATAAAAATCCACATAAGCAATATGACAAATCACAAAAAGATTAAAGATAATTAAACAAATTAGGAAACCCTAAAACAAGGTAATCTTACAAACCCTAGGCCCAATAAACAAGAACCATCTAGATACTATAGATAGTCATTGTTCCCGAGGTATGTCAGTAGAATCATTTATTGCAACCTTACTATTTTACTGTTGGTAACTGACTTGAGTGTCGAAATATCTTTGCAAGCTCACTCGTCGAGGTCATCTAACCTTTACCGAAAGAAAACACATTGGCATGAGTAATAGAGGATGCATAAATTTGAAGAGTAAGAAGTGGAGTGAACACATAAACTTCTTGGTAGACCTTGTCTTAATAAGAAGACTTGTGTACTTTTAGGTACATCTCAACCTAACAAAAACATTTTATAAAATAAGACTACTAAACATAATCAAAATTATGAATAGAAATCAATTCAATTTACATAAAAAAAACATATTTAAATGTTTATTTTACTAAAATGACATGCAAACTATATACATAATAACATAAATAATGATATATATATATATATATATATATATATATATATATATATATATAATAAATTAAACCCAACTATAACAAAAATATTTAATAGCGTCAATAGTTTTTTGGCGGTTATCAAAACTGACTTTACTTTATTAAAAAAAATTAAATTTACATAAATATTTGTGGTCAGTTTAAAACTGACGGTAACTTTATTTCTTTTTTTTTACTTTATTTTTGTTCCCGCTCCATCTTTCCCTTCAACAACGCACTCTCTTCTTGTACAAGTGAGATGCTTCTTTTTTACTGAGTCCCGTGTACAAGCTTCTCGCTGAACCAAAATGACAATGTTGTAGAGCCATCATCTCCCCGCTCATCCTTTCCACGCACGAACCATCGTCTCTTCTCACAGTTCAAATCATTTTCTCTTTTGTTAGAGCCATCATCTACACTCATTTCCTCATGAAAATCCTTTTCGTAAGTGTTTTCCCCCTTTATAGTAGTTGTTTTTCTTTGTTTGTTTTTCTTCTCACTGCAAATTTTAGTTTCACCTTGTTAAAAACCTAATTTCAATTCTCTTAACCCTAACTTGAAATTTTGTATTTCGGTGATAATCAGTTGCTGATTAGAGTTGATTCTTGGTTTTATGATTTTTTTATATTTTAGATTGTGCCTATTTATGAAACTGTTGGATCTATGAAGTTATAATGTCTCCAAGGATTATTGACTTATAAAAATGTTTGTTGTGTCTTCCTTAAAAAACAAGGAAAAAATATAGTTTCATAAACAAAGGTGTAGTAGGTTTTGTTTTTTCACTCTGATACATAGTACTACCATCCCACAGTCATGAAACAAAGAGCAAAGATTCGAGAGTTAATGCATTTGAAAATTTTATGTTGATCTTTACCTTTCCAGAAAATTTTAGTTTCTGATGGAATTACATTCATTTCATTTTTTCAATTTCTGAAGAGTATTTAGACTGTCTTAATTGCTGTATAGTTTTGAAAAGTTGAACTGAGTCAAAATTTTCAAGACATGCTATTAAAATCACTTCATGGTTAGGGTTACATTATTCAAATGGTTTGTCTTATTCTAGTGTAGACCCTGAAGAAAAGGAAGAGTTGTTTGTTAACTAAACTTTGAGGCTCATTAATGATTTCGAATAGACATTTATGGAAGGTTTTATAGGTATCCTTAACTAAGTTTTGACTTATTGGAGAGAACCAATGGACATGTTGGGCTAAGATTACATGCCATTGAGTGTGTCATTGGTACAAGATTATTTATATTTTTGGGAGATTAAAAAAGTTAGGAAAATCAAAATGGTTTTAGAGTTGTGGCAGATAAGTGAGGTCCAAGAGAGTTTTGGGAAAGTTGTGTTTTCTCTAGTGAAGATGTGGCATATAAAGGATAAATAAAGGAATGAAGAAACATACATTTTTAGATATGGATTGCATTCATTCACTAACCAATAAGACATGGAAAGAATATTCAAAATGGGTTGTGAAGAATGAATTTCCAACAGAGCATGAAAGTGGGTTATAATAATGTAGATGAATTGAGTATCATGGATGCACACACACAATGGTAGTTAGTAGTAGTAGAACAAATGTGTCACATCATATTCCAATTTATGGAAACATCACTTATTGTATTTTCCTACTTTATCAAAATCATTTTCTATTGCCCACTACCTTATAAAGTTGAGCGTAACATGAATAGGTTTGCATCAATTCCAGTTAAGTTTGAATTTAAGAATAACATCGACCCCATTATTATAGCTTTATTCTCAAGTATTTCTTCTCTAAATATTTTGTTCTCAATAAGAAAATAAAGATATTTTATAAGTAAAGATATCATATCTCACTGCAATAATGTAGATGCCAAAAATATTTTGACTTTTTTGTTGCCTATTAAAAACTAATTATATGGTTTATATTATACTAGTTTTTGCTATACTAGGTGCGTTGGAACACAAATAAAACACTAACCTATAGATTGAGGTAATGTATGACCTAAAGTTTTTTGTGTAAGTAATTTAAATTGTTTTGCACCATTTTATATCTCTTATTTCTATATTCACTTAATGATTACACATGTTTATAGTTAGAGATGGATAAATCTTGGATTAAGTTGTTGCGTAATACACCAGAGTATTTAGTGGGACTAAATAACTTTTTGGATTTTTCCTTTCAATATGGCGCCAATGCAAACACAATAGTATGTCCATGTAGTAAATGTGGCTTTAGAAAGTGGAGAACTCGAGAAGAAGTATATGACCATTTGCTTTGTAAATCCTTTCCTCAAGGTTACACATTTTGGTGTCGTCATGGGGAGCCAATATTGGGGGAGCCTATATTGGTAAATGGAGATGGCATGAAAAATATAGAATATGAAGATCCAATGCAAATAATGATAAATGATGCGTTTCGATTGTCCAACATGTACACCAATGAAGAGTCATTTACACCATCATTTGAACATATAGATGATGTTGAAGGAGGTGTACTAGAATCACAACATGAAGGAAATATTATGCCTCAAGAGTTGTTTGATTTACTTAAAGATGTGAGCTACCACTCTATGATGGATGCGCAAAGTTTTCAAAATTGTCTTTCTTGGTGAAATTGTATCACATTAAAGTTTTGTGTCGAATTAGCAACAAAGCAATGGACATGATCCTTGAGTTGTTGCACGATGCCTTTAAACATGCAACCATTCCTTCATCTAATTACGATGCAAAGAAGCTCCTCAACAAGCTTGGTCTTCATTATACTAAGATTCATGCTTGTCCTAATGATTGTATGTTATATTGGGGAAATGATGAAGGTAAAGAGGAATGCAAAACATGTAAGAGATCTAGATGGAAGCAAAAGGGTCATGAAACTACTAGTGAACACAATTTGAATAATGAGAAGCAGCAAAAAAAAAATTGCCAGCAAAAGTTTTACGGTACTTTCCATTAATCGCACGATTGAAAAGGATGTTTATGTCTTCAAAGATATTTAAGAGTATGGTTTGGCACATTGAGCATAATAATAATGATGGGTTGATGAGGCATCCTAGAGATTCAAAGGCTTGGAAGACTTTTGATCTAAAATATCTTGATTTTGCTTCGGATCCTCAAAATGTACGATTGGCCTTAGCAAGTGATGCTTTTAATCCCTTTGGATCTTTAAACAATAGTTATAGTATATGGCCATTGGTTCTCCTTCCATACAACACTCCTCCATGGATGTGTATGAAGCAAACAAACTTTATTCTCTCAAGCATAATTCTTGGAAAGCGAATGCCAATTAATGACATTGATGTCTACATACAGCCACTTATAGCAGAGTTGAAAGAGTTGTGGGAAAAAGGTGTTGAAACATATGATGCTTCAAAGAATGAAGTATTCATGATGCGAGCATGTCTTTTATGGACCATTAGCGACTTTTCTGGTCTTGGGATGCTTTCAGGATGGAATACTATACCGGTCTAGCTTGTCCATCTTGTAATTTTGATGCAACTTCATTGCGACTTCCATTTAGTAATAAATGTTGTTTTATGGGTCATCGACGATTTTTTTCTCGAGGGCATAAATTTCAATTGAACCGAGTCCAATTTAATGGAAACATTGAGGATAGGGACCCACCAAAACAATTATCTGGCTCAAAAATTTTGGAGCAAGTCAAGAATATAAACATCACATTTGGGAAGAAACCGAAATCATTAGATAAACGAAAGAGAAATTGTGGAAAAAACACTACATATTAAACACAACAATTGAAGAAGAAAAGCATATTCTTTGAACTTCCATATTGGGAGTTTAATTTGTTGCAACACAACTTGGATATGATGCATATTGAAAAGAATGTATGTGACAATATAATTTTCACATTGGTAAATGACAAAGACAAAAGAAAATATCATGTTGAGGCTCGAAAAGACTTTCAAGCAATGGGTATAAGAAGAGAACTTTGGCCACCAAATGATGGGAAAAAGTTTCATGCAGCTTTGTTTATAGTACAAAAGAAGAGATAGACATTTTGTTGTACACATTGAAAAATGTTAAAGTGCCAGATGGATATTCAAGCAACATTTCTATATGTTTTGATATAGAGATCAAAGAAACATTTTTGGGTTGAAAAGCCATGATTGTCACATTTAAATGGAGCAGTTGTTGCCATTGTCCATTAGAAATGTGTTGCTTGTCCAAGTTGCAACTATATTGGTTGATTTATGCAGAGTTTTTAAGTTACTATGTTCTAAAGTGTTAAGTCATGATGAATTAGACAAGCTTAAGGAAGAAATTATTCTTATAATGTGTCATTTGGAGATGTTATTTCCTCCATCATTCTTCACAGTTATGGTTCATCTAATGGCGCATCTAGTTGATAAAGCTAAATTTGGAGGGCCAGTACATTATAGATGGATGTATCTGATATAAAGGTATTAGGACTTCTAAACTTTAACGTGTTCAAATATTTATTTTGATATTTTTTTTGAAGTTTCTAAATGCAATCAATTATTCCAAGTTGTAGATTTTTGGGGAAATTAAAGTCTTATGTGCACAATAGAGCACAACCTAAAGGCTCAATAGCTGAAGAGGTGCTAACTTTCTGCTCAAGGTACTTGGATAATAAAATCGAGACAAGATTCAACCGAGGAGGTTGTGTTGATGATGTTCCATTTGAGTCTTCATCAACTCTATTTCCTAATATAGGCAAACCTATTGGAGGTTCATCTTATTTCACTTTGACTCCAATTGAATTGCTTCAAGCACACCGACATGTGTTAATTAATTGTAAAGAAGTACAACACTTCATCGAGTAAGTCTTCCTTAAACAACTTATATATACAAACACATTATAATGTAAGTAATATTTATATATTACTAACATAATTTTATATATAGGGAATTTAGAATTATTATGAAAAGGAGGTTAAGAAATCGAACAAGGTTATCAAGTGTGATAGAAAAAGAAGTTCATCGAGGCATTGTTGAGTGGTTTCGATGTCATGTGAGTAAAGAAATATAATTTTTGTTATTTTTAAATAGTTAATATGAATTGCTTATGATTTTTGTTTTTTGTTTTTGAAATAGATAATGAACAATAACCCTGAAGCCTACTCTGATGAGATCTGTGCCCTTGCACAAGGCCCACTTCAACAAGCCAAAAGGTTTACTGCATATAATGTTAATGGGTATAAATTCCGAACACTACAACGTGAGC
The DNA here is from genome assembly GCF_004118075.2 of Vigna unguiculata. Lineage (NCBI taxonomy): Eukaryota > Viridiplantae > Streptophyta > Magnoliopsida > Fabales > Fabaceae > Vigna > Vigna unguiculata. The sequence continues at coordinate 28,039,100 of NC_040288.1, forward strand.
AAGGGATGAAAACTCAAAATAGTGGTGTGTTTTGTAGCTTTGGAACTAAAAGTTATGCAAGTACAAGCGATGATAGGCCAATAGAAGGCTTAGTGCCATATTATAGGAAGCTAGTTGACATTATTGAATTAAATTACTATGGTTGATTCTTGGTGCATTTATTTAAATGCCAATGGAGTAACACTACAAATTCTAGATATATTAGAAAAGATGCGTTGGGGTTCACATCAATCACTTTTTCTCCTTTGATACATATGGGTGAAAGGGAGGATGATGAACCATACATTCAAGCTTCTCAAGCTCAACTTGTGTATTATGTGGAAGACAAGAAAGATGAAGGATGGTGTACACTAGTTCACTTAAAGCCTAGAGACTTATTTGACATGGGTGGGGATGCTACAACGACAGCTTATGAAAGTGAGTCTTTGCAGCCACAGTTAGCCTCATTTTGTTCAGATGACAATTTTGAAACTCATTTGTCTAGGCCCGGTGTAAATGTAGAATTTGATTAGGTGTCTAGTCTTGAATTAAAGTCATTATAATTTCATTTTCTATTTGTCTTTGATTAAATTTTACTATCCATATTTTTAAACTCAAATGCTTTTGGATGGATATTCATAAATATATTATTTCGTAAGTCAAGTTTGGCAATGATGAAAGGAAGAATGAGAAGGTATATTTTCTAATATACTTGTGCAGCTACAGGTTCATCAAGAATCTGAAGACAATATTTCGTGTTATGTTTCTATGGTACTTTTAATGAGTTATCTTTTATGGTAAATAGGTATATTCTACTTTCTTTATATGGAGACACCTCAAAATTCTCATGATTCAGCCAATGATGAGTCATTTCTACATGATCATCATGATGAACTATCATCCCATCCACGTAGAAATAAATCAAAAAGAAAATATTGGATGGTTCAAGTGAGAGTAAGTCAAATAATGTGCATTTGTTAATCTAAATATTTGTTTATGCATTACTTGAAAGGTTTGATAACAACATGTTAACAATTCTTTTCTTTTTTATAGCTATTGAAGGAGAGATAAAAGAACGAGGTTTAATGGTTAAAGAAATTTATGACCTTCCATTGGGAGATAAAGTTGTGATACCTTTTGATGGAAACCAACCAAGTGCCACAGATGTAGATGGTATTTTATGAGGATTTTTAGGTCGATTAGCAACAAATTCTAAAATGTTTCCCATCTGTTTTGAGAATTGGCATTTGGTGCTTAACAGCTACAAAAATCGAGCATGGAATGATGTCATTAAGGTAAAAAGTACATTTTTTATTGTTACTTTTATATATTGTCATAATGATGATGATACAATGACTATGTTGTTGTCATCATTTTAAGTTAGACTTTTGAATTAAACATCTCAGGTGTGACTATGATGATATAGTGACTATCTTTGGTGTTATGGTAACATCTCATGCATTAAACGCTAAACATTGATTAAAAGAGTATATTAATACCATATATATGAATTGTTGAGTAAGTTGAGCATCATATGTTGCTTATTTTGATGCATGTTACAAAGTTACTTTCCTTAGTTTACCATCCTCGGGAAGCATCTCTATTACATGCTCATATACTTTTTCTCCTACATGCCACTTGTTCTACCATTTTTCCTTAGTTATTTTTCTCAAGTAAATTTTATTACTATATTTGGATGAAATAGTACATCCACTATAAATGACTAATAACTGACAATAATTGTTAGATACTGCATTCAAAAAAGTCTAAGACCTTTAACACATCAAAAACTAAGAAGGGAGGACGAAAACTTTCATCAAATAAAAAAATTGATTCCTAAAATGAATAAATAACAGTGCTACCTCTGTCATTAAATTTATGTTGGTATGAATATATTTTCTTATCAATCCTTAAAGAAGTTACTAATTAATATCTTAAATATATAAAAATGGTTCTAATCTTTCTTAACAAAGTGGTAAAAAGATGTTAGAGTTATTTTTCACTAAGTTTATTTTTATCTTGTATAAAAGGATTTATCTTAAAATTTTGTTTAATGAAAAGATATTTAATGCTATCTGTATTTATCATAATTTTAGTAGAAAAAATTATACATTTAATTTTTGTTACTTTCCAAAAGGTAGTTTTATGATAAATTGCAAAGTTATGTCATTGTTATTGTTTTTGTTTGACTAATTTAATTATATGTTTAATGAATGATATTTTGGACAAAAGAATTGCTTATACTCATGACATTTGTCCAATTATTTAAACAAAATGTTTATATAATTTTATTAAATTAAAAATCAAAATTATTTATATCCTAGACTTACCAGCAGTTAGACCTGCCACTAACCTTTTTAAATTCCTAAGCTTCTTAGCGGTCACAATCACCGCAAAATTTTTTTAATTCAATTTACTGGCGGTTAAAATTGCCACCAAACTTTAAAACTTCTTGATTGTTTTCACCACTACTAAAATTTTTTATATTCCTAAACTTACTATCAGTTCCAAGCGTCACCAATTTTTAAATTCCTAGACTTATCGGCGGTTGCAAGTGCTGCTAAGTATTTATTTAATTTTTTACAAATTTGATTTAGAGATGATTAAAACCGACTTTAATAATTTTACTAGTGATTATTCCGATGATTATAGTAAACTGACGTTATATTGTTTTATGATATTAAATTCTATTACAATTAATTAACTGACAATTAAAAAAATAGTGACAATTATAACCGTTATTAAATAACATATTAAACTAACGCAGAAATACAAAATTTTACTAGTGCTAAATAATATTTATGGGTAATCAAATTAAAAGTTTGATTGGATAAACCTTATCACATTTTGAAATTGTTTTTAAAAATATCATAGATAAAAAAGAATGTCACACTCAGCAGGTAGACCAATATTGATATTAAATATTAATATTGAAGTTCTGGAACCCATTAATTTGTTTTGATGCTCAATTAAATCAATCTTTTCATCCTCCAGTGCATTATGTCTTTGGCATTTCTCTCTGAATAAAAACCTTTTGAACTCTTAATCATTACGTCCGTCAGGCAAAAGGGCAACACGTGTTGTTGATTATTCTCCAAATAATAGCTCCTTTCTTGTACATTTTATGATACGAAGCCAAATAATGTTTCAATGGGGGCCATTTCACCTATGAATCATCTATTGCAAATTATGTTTTAATAAACAAAGAGAACCTAAATTCCTCAACCTTAATCAAACTAATTACTCCGGCATCAATATATACCCACCCTAAAGTGTAAGTAATAAAAAGTAACTTCAATTTAATTTTATTTTCACGAAAAGTAGTTTATAATAAGAAAATTATTCTTAGTAGTGAATATATATTCAGTGAAATTAGATATTTATAAATAGTCTAATAATAATATTTTTTATTGATAATATATTAAAAGGAGACAAAAAGAGTTGTCTCGATCCATATAAAGAAAAGAAAAAAGAAAGAAAGAGAAAAATCCATTTTAAGAAAAGAAGAAGAAAAATAATAGAGGAAAAGCCATCTTATGACTTCAACCCCTACTTGACCTAAGAAACTTACAATGATGCAAGAAAATGTAGAAAAAAAACCATATCTCACAAAATTAATAAAGATATGATAAATTTATCAAACTTGTGATAAATTTTAATATTATATTAAGATATAAAGTTAAACCTGACTAATCTCATAAAATTTAATTAGTACATATTTTTATTCGGTGGCGGAGGATCGTAGAGCTGCCGGAGCATGGCCTCCACCAAAATTTTTAAAATTTCTTAAATTATATGCTTGAAAATTTTCAAATTATATATATATATATATATATATATAATAAATTAGGTATTTTTTTATAAAGTATAACTTTTAATGTTAATAAATAATAAAATATAAAATTTAATATAATAAAGACTAAAAAAAATTGCTAAGATATTTTTTATTTTTTTCTTCCATTATATTTAAAGTTTAATGCATATTATATTCATCTCTCACTCTCATACACTTTCATATATTTTGCTTTATTTTGTTTATGAAGACAAAAAGAAAATAAAGTTAAACACAAATTGATTATTTGTGCTTTAATTTCTCATTTGTTTTCTTCTCTTCAAGAAAAAAAAATTATCTCTTGTCTCACTCGGTTACGGATCTTCAAACAATATTTTAGAGTGTCAATATTTTGGTTGAATTATTCTTTTATCCTTCTTTTCATCTCAAAATGTCAAGTTAGTCTTCCAGTTTTTTTAGTCTTATTTGGTCTTGATTTTTTAAAAATTAATGCAATTGGTTTCTTTTCGTTAACTTTTTTGAGGTGGATCAAGAATTTTTTATCAAAATCGACATTATGATTATGTTAATTACAATAACAAAGCAAATCAATTTTATTCAGAGCTTCAATTTTGATGAAAAACCTTTACCATCTCAAGAAATTTAACAAAGAGAACCAAATTGTATCAAATTTTAAAAAATTGGGACCAAATTAAAACTAAAAAAAAAAACTAAAGAAACCAAATTGATGTTTTTGAACGAAAATAAAAACAAAAAATAGTAATTAAACCCAAAATAATTTGTAAATAACAAGTACAAACACTGTATTTACTTTTTTTTATGATAATAAAAAATAATAAAATTATTATTATGGTCATTCTTATAATTATTTAATTAAATATGAATAACTTTTATAATTTGACTGTAATTAATTTTTATTTATTATGATTATGTGTAAAAAACAAGTAAATTTGAAAAAAAAAAGTTAAATTAACAAATGATTACTTAAAAGATTAATAAAATAATTATATTAATTTTAAAAAATTATTTAAAAGGTAAAATAGAAAAATTAGTTAGACAAAAATAGAAAACATTTCTTTATATATAAATGTAGATATTTAAAAGATTTCAAAAATATCAAATATATAAAATATATTACATTTTTAAAATAAATATTAAATTACATAAATATAAAAAAAAAATTGGGGGGTCCATGGCCCCTTTGTTCATATAAAGATTCGTCTATGGTTTTGATAGTGAAATATTAGTTTAATAGTTAGTGTTTTTGTTGGTACAAACAAACTTGAAGCAAAGAATTGATAAAGTCATGTGCACGAAGATCATAGGTGTTTGATGAAGATTGAAGAAGATCCACTTGAATATTAAGTTTTAGTGTATTAAATCTAAAAATAACATATTAAATGTAATGTGTTAGTGTTATATCATGTTGGTAAGCTATATGACATATGTTAGATGTCTTGTGTGCCTTAGTGTGTCTCTTTTAATTTGTTAAAATGGGATTTAACAGGTTAAAAGGTTTGTTATATGTAGTTTCTGGTATGAATGTATTCAATCAGTTGAATTATTTTTTAATCGACTGATTTCACTTAAGTCAAGTGAAATCAGCTGATTATACGAAAAATTCAATCGATTGTTTTCACTTAAACCAAACTATATAAGTTGTGTTTTCGCAAGCAAAGGTGCAAATATGAGTTTTTGAGCACAAAACTTTGTCATTCTTCTTTGGAAAACTCTCTTTCTCTCTCTGCAATACACAGCTGCAACTCGTGGTTTGAAGATCTTGGTTGATCTTGGAGGCATTTTGGCTTGTGAGTAGCTTGAAGAACACATGTATGGTTGGCTAGGGACAACCACCATTAGGTTTGGATGTTCTTGTGCCTCTGGTTGGTTTGCCTGATTTGATTCCAGGTCTATAAGTGTGATTCTTGCAGGGTGTGTGTCTAGATTTTTGTGAGTCAAAAATCTTGTGTGTTTCTTTGTTCAAAAGTGTAATCTTGGTGTGTGATTTGTAAAACTTTTGAATATAGTGAAAACTAGGCTCAGGTTGTCTTGGTAAACTGGATGTAGCTCTCTGATTGAGTGAACCAATATAAAAACAATTGTGCAATTCTCTCTCTCTCATCGCACTCACTTTGAATCTCTTTAAAAACTCCATAAAACCAAGCAATTTGTTCTTTGGTGTGATTTAATGCGTTCTTGTGTAATCTGGGATGGTATACTTGTTAAAAATATTGATTAGAACAAGTCTTGTATGTAAAAGATCGTTGTTTGAGTTGAATTTGTAAATTCTGCATAAATCTCTAGTATTTTAGCCGACTGATTTATCTTTTTAATTGACTGTTTCATAGCTCAAGAACAAATTAGTCTGCTGTTTTATATTTTAATCGATTGAAAATGTACTGGTATGTTGCATTTACATCTTAACTTTCCAGTCTATTTGATTCAATTGAAAAGAGGTTTAAACTTTCGAAAAAGTTTTATAAAGTCAAATCAACCCCCCCCCCCCCCCCAATTCTTAGCTAAGATCACATCTTTTGTATATTATTCTTTTATGAATATAGAAGAAAAAGTTATGAATTATGTGATTTTTCATAATTGGTTTTTAATTGTGGCTTGATCATTATGGATATTTTTTTGTAATTACGTCTCTCAATTTTTATTAGATTATGATAAATTATTTTGTAGTCTTAAACTTTTTTTTAAATATATTTATATTGACTAATAATAACAAAATAAATTCTTTTTTTAAAATTGATAAGAGAAAAATTGCACGTGAAGATGAAAACAAAACAAATTCAACTTCTTTACATATTCTTAAGCATGATACTAGTGATCTAAGTGCTCAATTAAAGAGACCATTTGTTACTAGTACTATAAGGAGTTTCATATTAATTTTTTGTAACGTTATTCAAGAAAGCTTACCCAAATATAGGAATATCCAATAAGTTAAAGAGAAGAAATTATAAGAGCTTATAATATTTAAATTGAATTCCCTACCAAATATAACTTAAAAACTATTTTTTCTAAGACAAAACATCTAAGGAGATTTTAATATAATTGGTTTAAAAAGTTTCCTTTTTGGCTAAAATATTCAAATTTGAAGAATTTATATCAGCCATGCTATAATCTTGTCAATCTTTGGAAAGAACAAGAAAGTCAAGGATATATTACTTGATTGATTGTTTAATTAATCTTATTTTAATTCTTTATGTTTCTACATTTACAACAATAAATATTTTTTGCAATGAAGATTATCAAATCAAGATTGCGAAATAAAATGAAAGATGAATTTCTTGCCAATAATATAGTTATTTATATTAAAAAAGAAATGACTGGAAATTTTAATTCTAATTTAGTTATGATGAATTAAAAAATCTGAAAAAGTAAAAAACAATCCTTTATATATATATAAAATTTATTTTATAGTTAAACATATATCAAACTATGTACTCATTCTTATGATTTGGTAATAATAATTAAATATATATTTTACATGTATTATTTTATTCCTCCAAATCTATGGATCAAAATCCGCCAGTTTTTTTTCTCTAACTAAAATTTTTACCCTAACTAAAATGTTTAAGATAGATGGTGTTAATCAATGTTCTCAATTCAAAAATATCCTATCTAGGAATGATTTGCTATAATATAAATTTAGTTAAGTGAAGCTATAATGTTCAACTTATTGGAGAGAGAGAGAGAGAGAGAGAAATAGTTTTGGGTGTAGAATATGTAGTACGCTACATATTTTTGAAGGGAGGTAAAGGAAAATTGAAAGTAGCAATGGCAGGAGACAAGATAATTATTTATTTTTTGTGTGGCGTGGGTTGTTTTGTAGCGATGATTAATGGGCACACATGTGAACAGGTAGGTACTTGATAATTAATTACCTTTCTGCACAATGAGGGTAGTGTTTGGATTCATTCGTTGTTTTGCAGAATGACATATATATACTAACAGTTGTCATTTCATCTTTCATTTCTCGAGGATCATGCCTTTGGCTACAATACAACTTCTATAACTATCTATGTTTCTTCACACTTTTCTCCACTTTCATATTCCTATGTGCCCTAATCTTTATACTTATCTTTATGTACCAAAACTTAAATCTGAGATTACTTCAAACACAGAATTTAATTTTCTTTATGACTTATGTTAAACATGTGTTGGAGTTATTAACTACCTCTTGGATTCTTTATATACTTCTTTTGAAAAAAATTATCCTTTTAACAGGACATAGTTTTCAAATTGTCTATAAAATATTTTATTTATCAATTAGGTGAAGAGAATATATCAATAACTTTAAGGGTAAATCTAAAAAGTTATTCAATTTCTTTTACAAATTAAGTAATAGACTAAGGATTGGAATTCCGATAGTTCTAAGAAAATAATAAATTTACTCTAATTCTGAAAATAAATATACAAATCATTAATAAATTTAACACCCCTAATAATTAATTAATTAATTACCTTTCTTAACTCCAATAATATGATTAAGAGGTCATTGTATATGTATTACATTTTTTCTAATAAGTAAAGCCATTTATAACCTCCATGTAATTTAATGAAAATAATAAAACAAATTTAATATTTCATTTATATGGATACTTTGTTTGGTCTTTAAAAGGGTGTTTATATAGAAATTTGACATTAATGACTTCGAAACCTAGGTAAGATTGGGACATCACATCTTATACAAATTTGTAAAACCCATATTAGTAGAATTACTCTACCTCTATTGATTAAAGTATATCATAACTGGTATTAAGCATAAAAATTACATAGTTATGTTCAATGTATTACATTATTCCTCGATAGTTTACATAAGAAAATTTTCAAAAACATTAAACTAAATCAAAAGAAAGAGGAACTTTATGCAATACAAAGAAACTAACATAAGTAGCTTCCATTATCTATACTCTCTTTAGGGCTAGTTCACTACGAAATATTAGAAAGGTTGTCTTTCAAAGCACTTCCCGTCATAAGAATCTCCATTGACTCAAACCACCTAAGTACACAAGAGTGAAATACGTTCTTCCTTGAACGTCATTTTACCTTTATCACATCACAATTACATATTTGATACAACTTTCTCATCACATGTTATCATCACATTCATACTTAATATTCACATATATATCAAAGTACTTCCAATTCCATACAATTGATACATTACAATCTCTTTCATTCTAAATTGTTGTCTAATCCATTTATCATAACATTTCATATATTAATCCTCATTTACATCTAATAATTTCCCATCTCAAACATTCCACACATTACATCTTTCTTTTAATAATTAACCAACATTTAAACATCACTAACATTCTCATATAATTTTAAATCATCACACCACGTCATACATATGTATTTTACATAAATCCAAACTCATCTCATCATAACATAAATTGGCTATTATTTATTTCAAATTACATGTTAATAATTCATCATTTATTTTTTTATTATATTAGCATAACATTCAATTACAATATTTTCATTAAGCATATCAAAACGGTAAAAAGAATTTCTCCAACCACATATCTCTAATTAAAAATCCCAACAGTCAAAATGAAAAATCATATGTGAAGGACCTACTGTCAAAATTTTATCTCGATCCACTGGTTAATGAAGTGAGAATCCTAATTTTTCCTAAGATAACTCAGAATAGAGAACAAGGTGGTGCACGGTGGTGGGTAAGTGGTGCTCGATGCCAAAACCCTTGGAAGACATTGATGTGAGAGCACCCAAAAGCCCAAAAGTGGTGCCTAGTGCCAATAAGTTGGTGTCTTGGTTGCACCCATTAAAGTCTCGCCCAACATTGACCAAGTCAATTGCCTCCTCTTGTGTTGTTCTCTACTAAATACAACTTATAAGATTATAGTTTAAAATTTACTTAGCTTAAGAACCACCAATTTAGTTAATCAAAGGTTGTAGAAAAAAATCCTCATCAATACTCTAAAGTTACAAAATTTCTAGAGGAGAACCTCATTTAATTCACAAATTCACACACAAAAAAGTTTACCCTAAAGCATCAATACAATTCATGTACTAAATCAACCCATTCATATCATACATGAAATCCAATTCACCTAAAATCACAATTAAACCATAGTTTCATACCAAGGCACAATCAATTTTAAATAACTAACTTCCCTTACCCATTCTCAAATACACTTCAACTTTTCACCAACAATTTACTATATCAAAGAATCATATTTAACAATCAAACAAAACTATAATACATGTTAAATTAAATTTATTATAACAATAAATTCAACAATCAACCCATTCATCAATCTTAACAAAAGCCTTTTAAATATCTAGCTTCCCTTACCTTATGAGAATCAAACACAATCTCCTTTGCCTCTAAGCATTCTTAACCACAAAGTAGGCTCACATCAATGATTTGATCATACCCTAACAATCCTAATTGAATTGAGATTCATCTAGAGTTTTGAGATGACACATGCAACACCCTAACCTCACACATGCAATACAGAAAACGAAAAATGATTGTAGAAAGAGCAAAATATGAACTTACTTTGTTCAATGAACTAATCAAGTAGAAAGATCTATAAAGTATTAAGCTCTATAAAGAAGATAGAGAAAAGGTTTGGAACAAGTTCTAGAGAGATGGTGATTCTTATAAAATGAAACTCGATTAATAGAAATCATTATTTATAATATGACTTTTATTTAGAGGTGGCAAAATAGGCTAGACCTGACAGGCCAACTCGCTAGCCCACCTAAAAAAGATGGGTCGGGACAAAGATTTGAACTCGCCAACCCGACTTGCCCAACTCATGAGCTCGTCGAGCTAGCCTAAAGGTCAAGTCAGGGCAGCCCACAACGTATTTTGAATTAAAAAAAACATGTGCCATCACACTTCTCTATAACTAAAAAAGGGTTATCTCTCTCATCTCTCGTCTTACTCTCTCTTGAACTTGAAAAGGGCTTCCCTCACACCACCACCACCACCGATGGACAAGAAGCGCACAACGACCCAGCCACCACGAACAACACAACCACCATACCACCATTAGTGCACGAAGCATCCACTACACCACCAGAATGGATGACAAGGGCAACACGAGCCAACACACAATGATAATTCTAATGAAGCGGTGACAACCACAAACAAGTACGTTTATGTGGTCTTCTTGATTGTGCCCTAATTTGAGACAGAGTTGGCTTAAGGATAAAGCAAGTGAAGCACTCACTTTAGGCCTCCAAAGAAAGAAGGCCTCAAAAAATATTTTTTACTACTAATATTTTTTATTAAATTAATTATAATATTATATTTAAGAAAAAAAAATCCTCAAAATTTTTTAGTACTAATATACCTCTATTAAATTAATTTTAAAATTTAGTTTTAGAAAAAAAAGGCCTAAAATAATATTTTATTACTAATGTAGCTCTATTAAATTAACTATAAGTTTATGAGTGATAATAAAATTTAATTAAATTATTATTAGTGTTTGTTAATTTTTATTGGTATTAAAAAGGATATTTAATGTGTTAAATTATTTTTTGAGTAAATTATGTTTTTGTTTACCAAAAAAAGACAATGATTAGTTATTTTTATTTTCTTATAATAAATCTTGATTCTATTTTCTTCTTTTATCTCTCTATGACTTTTGTTGTCTCTCCTTGCTTTCTTATATTCTAGACTCCTTTTTTAGGGTTAGGGTTTTGGCAGATTATATTTCTTAAATCTCATGTTGTCCATGTGTACCAATCTTTTCATCCTCATTTATGGTTAGTATATTTTTTCTTTCTATTTGTGTTGTTGTTGTTTTTTCTTATATCTTGACGAGGAACTGAAATTTTTCTACAAATCTATTTATTAGATTAAAATTTAGTCTTCTTTTGGTGGATAATAGATTAATTGGAGCATAATTCAAAGTTGAGTTTTATGTAGAAAAATAATTTAAGTTTGGGGATAAAAAATTGACTATCGAGTTGAGAAGAACAATACTTTTTTTTACTTTTTATTAATGATTAATCTTAAAATAAATTGTGCAGGTTCATTAAAAAGTTGAGAGTTGTGAAGGAGAAAGAGACGTGAGACTTCACGACACTAAAATTCTATTATCGAGTTTAGTTTCCTGACAACTTGAACTAGGTTTTATTGTTTTAACTCATTCGTTTCATCTACTTATCTTTAGTAGTGTTTTATATATTATAATTTTTTATTTTATATAAAAATATGTAGATATGTCAACTAGAAAATTTGAATCAGACTATTTAAAAATATAGAAGAAGAGAAGAATTGAAGCTTTAATTGCATGACAAAAAGGAGCTATGAATAAATTTATAAAAATAGATAAGAAAAATGAATTAGAAAATACAGGTGGGTACCTTTGAATGAAAGATAATAACAATTTATAAATAAGTGAAACCAACAATAGAGAAATAGAGAAGGAGGAGTAGTTAGTGATGAGTATAATTCCGATTTTCAAACCCATGATAACGAGGAGTAGATTGAGAGATTAGATAATGGTTCTACTCTTGATAAAAATATATATGATCAAAGCCAATGGAAGAATATTGATACAAATTTGAGAGATTCATTTATAAAAAAAGGTTCTATTAAAATCAATGATATAGATTTTCCTAAGGATATATATTCTAACACTTTTCTTCATCAAATTATATTAAAAAGCCTAAATTTTTGCATAAAAAAACTCAAAAAATAAATTTTAAATAAAAGGGGACCTCCCAAACTTTGGAGCCGCCCCTGGGCTCACCCAGGTTGAACTTGTGATGAGTCAGGTTGGCTCACCAACACACCTATAAATTTTAAATATTAAATTATAGGGTTAAATATGTTTTTGGTCCATTAACTTTCAATGAAAATTGGAATTAGTCCCTCTTCGAAACCTTGACCTAATTTAGTCCTCCAACTTTAGAAATGTTTGGATTTAGTCCTTTTAACCATTTTTTTAAGTTTATTTAACGTTTTAAACGTGTTTCATGAAAGTATTTGAGTTGTTTATCCCGCTTGACACATTTCCGCTTCAATGTTAGCTAAGAAACTGTCTTGAAAGACGTTTGAAACGTGAAATAAACTTAATAAATTTTTGTTAAAAGGACTAAATTCAAACATTCGTAATGTTGGAGGACTAAATTAGGCCAAGATTTCAGAGAGGGACTAATTCCAATTTTCACTAAAAGTTAAGGGACCAAAAAAATATTTAACCCTAAATTATATTAAAAAAAATGAAAACTCTAAATGCTATTCTCTCTCTAAACTAATGTAACTAGGGATGTCAACGGGACGGGTAGGGTACGGGTAGTAGCTCCCCATACCCTACCCGCTAATGGTGGACCATTGTTATGACAAGGGGGAGCCATGACTCCCCCAAAAAATTTTTAATTCTATTTTTTATATGTTCTATATTTTTTAAAATTATATTTATATATTATTATTTTATTTATATTAAATTTAATAAAATATTTTATTTTGTCACCAATCTTATTTATATATTAAAATTTATATATATTTATTGTATAAAAAATAAAATAAAAACCAACTTGATGGGCATTGGTTAATGAAAGGTAAAAGGTTTAATCACTAGTGATGATGTTCTTTTACAGTAAATCATTCAGAAATAATGAGAATAGAAAGAAAGGTAAAGAGATAAATTAGGAAACAAAAGATTGAAAAATGCATAATATATCTCATGAATCGAGGTTAGTATAATTTATGTGTTTATGATTCTCATATTACGATAATTTTCTTAAATTTAAGTTTTTTTTTCAAATTAGTTTGACTAATTATGATGATAAGGATTCTTTTCTAAAATTGGCACTAAACCTAATTATATTTGTCCTGAAATTAGTATAACATAGATTATGAAATTTAGAAATTTTGTGTTTTCCATTGCATATGATAAAATTTGTAAGATTTATGGATGAATCTTGGGTTGAACTACGAATTTCGCTGTACATAATGAATTAGTTGAATAGCTTGAAATTGGATTAGAAATTAGAATACACGTATTATGTTAATGGGTTAAGTATGTTTTTAGTCCTCGAACTTTGACTCAAAATTGGAATTCGTCCCTGTTTGAAACTTCGATACATTTTGGTCCCTAAACTTTAAAAATGAATGAATATAGTCCTTTTGACCCAATTATGTTAACTTTTTTTGACGTGTCGAACACTTTTCATATTAGTATTAAAGTTTTTTACACTATTTGACACATTCTTGGTTCAATATCTACTGAGAAATATGCTCGACACTTCAAAAAAAGTTAATGTAATTGTGTTAAAAAGACTATATTCATTCATTTTTAAAGTTTAGAGACAAAAATTTATTGAAGTTTTAAACAGGGACAAATTCCAATTTTAGGTCAAAGTTCAGGGATTAAAAACATACTTAACCCTATGTTAATTTAATGAATTAGAAAGATTATAAATTGGAAAATGTATACGAGAATCACTTTATGAAAATGATTGAAACAAAGAAAATGATTTTTTTTAATTTAATTAGAAAAAATAATTTATATATAAAAAATCTAATTTGGCACCCCTAAATTTGTCCAAGTTTCACCACTACTACCTCCTGGATAAATATCTGTCTCGTACACGTACCCATATCCGTCAGGTATCCGTTATGCGGGTAACTGCATAATTTTTTAATATCTATGGATATTCACGGGTACCCGCAAATATTTACAAAAAAATTAAAAATAAATATTTAACAACATATTTTAATCGTAAATTCAAATAAAATACAATACATAACATAACATTCATAAATTTTAAACAAAGTCCAAATAACCCATTTAAATAGTGTTGAATGACAGTTTACAAAGAAATGATTTTTAAAAAAAAAAAACTAATTGATAAAAAAATAACTCATTCAAAATAATATGTTAATATTTTAATCATGTTTTTTTTTAATTTAAATTAGAGTATAACGTGTACGGGTATCCACGGGTACGGATACTATGATACCCGTACCCATCCTGTTAACATGCGAATATTAAAAATACTCGTACCTGTTACCTGTGGGTATCCATTCACAATATTTATTTCCTACCCGTTGCGAGTTTTATCTGTGAATACCCGTGGGTATGAATTTTTTTGACATCCCTAAATGTAACTGATCAAATTTTGGCGTAAAATGAATGATACAACTTTATATAGATATTTTGACAAAATATAGTTGTGTAAAAGTAGAGATGTCAAAATGGGTTGGAACCCACGAGCCAACCCGGCTTACCACGGGTTCGGGTAGGGTTGGGTTGAAATTTTTTTACAAATTTCAATATGGGTTGATTTTTGACCCGACTCATTTAGAACTCGGCTCATCCGGGTTGAACCCGTGGTGAGTTGGGTGGCTCACCAACCCGTAGATAAAAGGGTCACACAAGTATTTTTTTTTATTAAGTTGGACTTTACATTTGGGTCATGTTAGGTTGTTTTTTTTATCCAACACATAAATAATTTGTATTTTTTTTTTATTTTGGTTTGTATTTGGATTGTATTAAAGTTTATTTAGATTTTAATTAGAATTACAATTTAGTTTTGACTAAAAAAAATTAAAAAAATAATATATTTTTTTAATTAAGTGAATCTGTGAGTCAACCCGTTTAACCCGCCAACCCGTGGTGGGCCGGGTCGGGTTCAAATTTTTTTTGGCTCGCTAAAAAGTGAGTCGGGTTGGGTTGGCTCACGAAATCATCAACCCGTGGTGGGTCGAGTCGGGTTGGGCCGGATTACCCGTTTTGACAGCTCTATGTAAAAGTGTATAAAATAAAAATTCGAAAAGTAAAATGACACACCAAAGTCACTGTTATTAACTTAATGCCACTTTCCTTTAACTTTTAGTACCTTTTCTTTTAGTTGAAGGTAGTTCTTGTGAACCTATGAACTTATAATATGCCTTGAATTTATTTTGATTTTAATCAAAAATTATAATTTAATTTTTTTTAGGATTGAAGAAAAAAAATTGTAATTTTTTTAATTATTTGAATCAACCCGTTTAACCCACCAACCCATGATGGGCCAGGTCGGGTTTGATTCTTTTAAGCTCGCTAATCAATGAGTCAAGTTAGGTTGACTCACTAAATGATCAACCCATAATGGACCTGACTAGGTCAGGCCGAGTGACCTTTTTTGACAGCTGTAATGAGGGGCCAATGTAATTTTGAAGTTTTTTTTATAATTTTTATCTTTTTAATTAAATATAGAAAATAATCAGAGTAAAAGCAACATTAGTGGGTATTAAATAATTGTTCTTGATTCTGGTATTATGTTTCTTTTGGAGGAAGCACTTTTGATATTCAAGGGCAAATGTTCTTCGAGAAGGAGGAAATGACATGATCATGAGGGACAATGTAATTTTGAATTTATTTTATAATTTTTATTTTCTTAATTAAATATAGAAAATAATCATTATGAGGAGTAAAAACAACATTAATGGATATTAAATAATAGTTATTAAGAATTAATATGAAATTTAGAGAATTTTGCTTAATTTATCCTATAAAAAATGAACTTAATACAATGAGATATAGAAATTCTGACATAACAACAATGATTAACCCTATGACTTGTCATTTACTTTTTCTTTGTTTTGTTTACATATGAATGTTTGATTATTAATTTCAAGTGTTCAATCACATAAACACTTTATTTAATAGGCAATATTACAAATCTTATCTTCTTTATTCTTTTTTATTTTTACTTTTCGTTTCATTTGAAGAACTTTTTTTTTTCTAAAATAATTTTTATTATTTCTCAACGATTCAACTAATTTGATATTTGAAAAGTTTTCTTAGATTTATAAGCTATGGTTCATCTTATCATATCCTTAATTATACATTTATTTTTCTCTGTGTGATTATGTGCAATAATATATCAAATTGTTTCTAATACAAACATTTGATCATTTTTACTGTTTTTATTCGTTGTTTATTTTGATCGTGTAAAATATTATTTCACTACAAAAAAAAATAAAATTGATGATTACCCACATACAAATTTGGATCCATAGATAAATTAGAATTTACATATGGTTATTATCTACAAATCAATACATGTATGTAAAATAAAGTTACATATGGATTATTTGATATGTAATATAGGGATATTTCATGAAGGATACTTTTCGTACGTAACAATGTATGAATCTGTGGGTGAATAAAGACATGCATTACTTACGAACTTTTAAAAAAAAATAATGAAAAATTAAATTTGGAAAACATTTTCTTTCGGCACTCACAACTTCTCCTTTCTCGTGCTCACTCCACAATAATTATTTTCACGCCCTCACTCCCCACAATGTCGTCTCTTTGCTTAATCACACCATTCGTGCACTATAATCGGAGTTCAATCGAAGTTCAGTTGAAGAAGATGAAGGTTGGTTGACATTGTTGATAATGTAGGTATTATTCATTGTGTAGAGGCACGTGAATTGAACCTAATTTTAGTTTCGAAGAATGTGCTTATATTGAACAAAGTTGATGTTTGTCATTTGAATCCAGTTCGAATTACCCAACGCTACGTAAGAATTAATTCGGATGTAATTTTCTGCGAAATAATTTGTATGTAATTTTTTGTGGAATTCATTATCTATTATAATTTCGTATGTAACATTATCTATAAAATTTATTTTGTATGCAAATTTAATTATGCTTGTTTTACATATATGATTTTTTTTTTATGTAATTTGTGTGTAAGATCCAATTACCTATGGATTTTATACTTTACATTCGGATTTTGTTTGTGAAAAAAGGTCAATTTTTTTTATAGTAGATGATGTTTTATATAATTATTTTTATTTTTCAACTTATTCTCATAAGTATAATTTTATCCCTGTTATTGTATAAATATATTTTGAAGTTCAACAAATAAAAGATTTGTGCTAAATTTAAAGTATTATTATTTTTAGTTTAATTTTTTCATTGTGTAATTTCATTCAAGTGTTATAATATAATATTTATCAGTGTACAAAAACAAAAAGATTTTGTTAGAATTTAGAGAAAGAAAGGAAACAAACATTTAAAACATTTTTAAACTTGAATGTTTGTTTTTTTTTCTTTATAATTTTTAAAAAACATTTTTTTTTTAACTTTAACAACATTGTTTAATTAATTTTTTGTAAAATTAATAAATATTTAGGTTGTAATGAAATTTTATTTTCTAAAATTGTCTAATATTTTATATAATTCTTTCACTTTTATCAAATTGTTATCTAATACTTTCATTTGAAATTTTTACAATTATAATTTTTTTTTCTAAATATTTGACATTAAAGAAATAATATGCCTTTTTGATATTGAATATGTTTGGTAATATATCATGTTTTCTTTGTCGTGTTTAATAAAAAATATTTAATTGCTTTTGAAAAAAATAAAAAAGTAGGTACAGACACAAATATGTCCATTACTAATAAAAATGAGTACGAGATAAACATTTTATATCCGTTGATATAAGTATGAGAATAAAGATGTATATTTTCTTTAAGAATGAGTATAAGATAATGAAACTCATCTTTACCCCGTCTCGTTGTGATGCCTAATTCATATGTTATAATATTTGTTTTAATCCATCGTGTTGTATTGCTATTGCACTTTTATATTTGGAGTAGATCTAGGAAAACTCTTCAAATAAAACATCTAAATCAGATTATGCTTTATCGGGTTGGGTCAAAGTTAATGCTTGTCATAAGAGGTAATCTTAATTAAATTGTTAGTAAAGGAATTTTCGGGAACAATAGAAGTAAATATTTTGAGAGTTTCTCAACTTACTCTACAATACCTTAATTATATTCTAAATTGTACAATTTTTGCTAAGAAGATTTCCAAAGATAGGTTGGAGTGTGATTTTATCTTGGTGTGTCAAGCCTTTAGTATTTCTACCATTGTGCCTCGACTTCTTAAAGATTGTTGAGAAAATGTTTTTGAAAGATTGTATAACATTAAGTTTGAGGTTTCACACATTTTTCATCAAGGTAATATGGGTGCTTATTTACTTGCTAATATAGAAGTAAAGAATAAGTTATGATATATTTTTTTTTTTTGGTTTGTATCTTTACCCTTTGGTTTATTTTCTTAGAAACAACAGAATCTAGGTTTTGTTAGCTTTTTTGGTTGGTGATAACCTTTTTTCTAGTAAGAGTTTGCTCTGTCCCTATGTTTCTTTGTACCGTTTTTTCACTTGTTTCACGGATGGTGATATATGATGGGAAAGAATTGTTGAGATTTGAAAGTGTGAAGCTTAATTAGTTGTAATGTTTATGATGAATTTATAGAAAAATAATTAATAAAATGGTTTGGTTGATATGTTACTGTTGAGGAAAAGCAGTAACATTTAGGTGATAAATAAATGAAAAAAAGAAGGGCACGTGCGAAATGAGGAATGAAATGTTTAGTGAAATAAAAAAATGGATATGAATTGTTGTGGACTTAACGCGGAGAAGAGAGGGAATCTGCACGTGACAGAGGGAATGGATTATAGAGATGCATGGGGTTGGATTGGAATTGGCAGTAGCGGAAGAAGGCACGAAGGGATTCCATTCCATCATAAGCATCGATAACTGCGAAGGATGCGTCAAACGTTGTTTAGCTGTCAATCCCTCCAAACCCCTCTCACGGGGCTCCCATTCATTCCTCTCCACTCTTTTCTCCTAAATACCCTTTCCCACAACAAAACTTAATATTAAACATTTCTTTGCCCCAATTCTATGCAAAACTTTCATCTCTTCTACCTTCCTCAAGTCAAAATATATATCTTATGGAATAGATGAAATAAATCCCAAAATAGATTTTTTTCAAGAATAAAATCTTATTAAAACCGTCTAGTTCACCCTTTGGAACCATATCGATAAGATGAAATAGGATGAATTGAGACGGTATTTTGTAAGTATATAATTATCTTGAATATATTCATTATTTTTTTCTTTTCCGATTGTCTGGAAAAAATAAGATGTTTTTTTTGTTCTGAAAGAACAGATCCAATAAATAAAAAATTTTAAAATTATCTTGATATTATTATACTAAAAGGTGAAACTTAAATCTAACTCAATCCTATAAAATCAATTTATAATATAGAATGTGAAAAGAAGTGGTAGATCTAGGTTGATTTCACAGAATGAGCTCTTGGTAGAAAGGACAGAAACATAAAGGAAAAATATCTAGAAAGCAATTAATTCCATGTTACTTAGAGTGAAATCAAGGAATTGAAGGTGATTATGAATGTAACATAATCATGAAATTTTATGTGAAAAGGGTGAACAAAATAGTGAGTAAACTAGTTACTCTTAATAATTTCGTACAATGTGAGACTCCTATGTCTTGCTCTATCTATGACTTTCGTCATATTAATTAACCTAGCTAGCCTCTTGATTTCAACGCATGTTTGGGGGATTTTTTCCTTTTCTCTCCATGTTTATGTGAGACATTGGTAGTTTAAACAAATATACAAAGAAGTCCTTAAAAAGGAAAAGAGAAAAAAATGAGTTATAAGAAAGTTTACGAATGAGGCACTGACATTTGCATTTAGGTGTTTATGATTAGTGACACCATAATACTTTGGCTTTATATACTTGTCTAAGTCCTTGGGACTAGAATCTTGAATAGGATGTATCATAAAGGAAGATCAATAACAACAACAACTGTGGAAAAGAAAAACTACATTGTGTTCTCGTGCATGTTTCTAAACATGATGTATATAGGAGATCACTCTTCAAA
This sequence comes from Vigna unguiculata, assembly GCF_004118075.2. Classification (NCBI taxonomy): domain Eukaryota; kingdom Viridiplantae; phylum Streptophyta; class Magnoliopsida; order Fabales; family Fabaceae; genus Vigna; species Vigna unguiculata. The sequence goes on from NC_040288.1 coordinate 28,059,578, forward strand.
TATTCTACCAATTTGCATTTGTACATAAATTATTATTTGGGTAACACTTGGTATATATTAATTTCTTGAAAAAAAAATCCTCTATATGGTAAGGCCAATTTCGTAATTGAGTTTTCAAAAGCATAATTTGTTGTGGGGGATATGTAGGTAGTCGTGAGGGAAACAAACAAGAGATCAGAAATATTATTTACACCAACCTTCCTATATAAAAAAAAACAGCCCCTAAGCCTCAGAGGGTAAAGGAAAGGCATCAAGAAAGCAAAACCCAAAATCAATCAGAAGAAAGTTGCAAGAATCATGGATTCTAGGAGGCGTAGAAATATGCAACGCAGGTTGCAAGAACTTCGAAGGGTCACAAACTCCAGCGCTGTAATTCATTATTCACTCTTCACACTCATTATAATATATACATGATGCATGTTAACTTTGGCTATTGCTTCCTTCAAAGCTTAAATCAAGAACCTCATTAGTTTTCACTTGTTTTTGGTTAACCTTGCAGGTTAACAAAGCCTCAATTATTGTCGATGCCACAAGATACATAGAGGAGCTCAAGCAAAAAGTCGATGGATTGAACTCTGAGCTTGGAACCGCTGAATCATCAATCTCCCAAGGCGAATTACCCATGGTACTTACTGTTTATATATACATACAAATATATACATATATGTATATAGAGAAAAAAAAATCTGATTGAAGAGGACTAAAAGGATATTGCATCCTTTAAATACATCAGTTACATGAGTTATATTCTGTTTTTTTCTCAGACTATATAATTTTTGTATATATCTGCAAAAATTTCACAGGTCACCGTAGAAACCCTAGAAAGGGGTTTCCTTATTAATGTGTTTTCAGAAAGGAATTGCCCCGGCATGCTTGCGGCGATTCTGGACGCGTTTGAAGAACTGGGACTTGATGTTCTTGATGCTAGGGTTTCTTGTGAAGACACTTTCCAGCTTGAAGCTGTTGGAGGAGAAGTAAGAAAATTAATTTTTTTTTTTTTTATCTTAGTATATATTTGTTCTTCTTTAATAGTTTAAATCATATAAATGATGATTTGTGAATTTGATAGTGTTCATTTTTCTTTGAGTTTTGTTCCTTTCTGAATGAACAACCAGTTTACAGTTCATGGTTTGGCTAATGCGAGAACTGCAATATTAACATCACCTGTGAAACTTATAAAATAGTTCAGAAAAAGGGAAAGAAAAAAAAAAATCACGCATGAGTTGTAAAATTTTGGTTTGAGCGACATACCTAAAATTCTAGCTTCAAAGTCCAAAGTACTGACATAATAATGAGTGTGGCTCCCATGTGTGGATTCGTTTAACCGTGTTGTGTTGTGTAGCTGCATGGGCCTTGTATCAGCCAATAAAGCAAGAATAACGATACTATTATAGATAAATTTTAAATGAAAAATTATACAATTTTAAGACAGGGATAAGAAGAAGAAACAGCAGCATTAGATAAGATAAGTGATGTGATGGAAAAAGATAAAAAAAAAAAAAAAAATTGAAAAAACATTATTAGAGGTGTTCCATTCCTCGTGAAACATAAACATAGACAGCTACATAATATTATCCATGTTTTGTGATGGAGTTACCCTGTTGATTTTGATGCCTTGTAACACTGGAAAAAACATTTTGGTTTTGCAGAGTGAAGAGAACGAAAGCATCGATGCACAAGTGGTGAAGCAAGCAGTGATGCAAGCAATCCAAAACATGGATTAATGAAAGGGAAATTGTTGTAAGAAGAAGAAAGTAGCATGGTGTTTCTGAAAATCTTTGTATTAAATATTAAAAGTTACGTATCCTAGTGAGAGAGTTGAAGTTTGATACTCTATTCTGCCAAAATGTAAAGTACCTCTCAATGACCCTTACATGTGATGTGGCTTCTTCGTTTGTAGTAGGAAAGAACAAATGGACAGGGATCGTCCAGGTTAATTGGTGTTTTAATTAGAATTCAAGGAGTTTGGAAGAAAGAAAGAAAAATATAATATTCTTTTTTGGGTTTCCAAGAAACACACCATTGTCAATTTATGTTTATTAAAGTCTATTTAAGTTCTAATCTTCAATAGTTTTATGCTTGGTGCATTTTAGTTTCGGTATATAGTTAACCGGAAAATAACAAAACATACCAATTTAAAATTAAAGGTTGAATATGAAGGTCTTTTCAATGCTTATTTAAATTTTGGCAACCTATAAAGAGTTGACACGATATTTCAAAATGTAATATCCTTAAATATTACATGGTTGTTTTTTTTTTTTTAATGGGGCTGTAATGTTTGAAATTATTCATAATTTATTCATGACATACCCGTGTGTAATGCTATTTTATATATTATAATAATGCATTAGTCTAAGGAATTAAAATATTTGATGTTTGAATCCTTGTAATTCAAATATAAGGTGTTTTCCATAATAATAGTAAACAGCTGTTCGAAATATACGTTAGGAAAACATAATGAGAGAAATGCGGCAACGGAATTTTGTGATATATAATATATATATATATATATATATATATATATATATATATATATATATATATATATATATATAATTGAAAGTTATTGTCATTATATTACCGATTTATATAATTCCGATGTGAGAGATTTTTATTTTCTCAAGTTTTCATTGCATTATAGGATCTCCCAATTTTCTTTTCATGCATAATTGAGTTTAGTTCTTGTTTCATGTTTGAAAATGAACAAAAGGTGTTCAGTTTTTGACTATTTTATTCTTTTATTCTTATGTAAACTAATTACTTTAAATTGAGAATAGTATTTATTACAAAAATAATTACTGTAATTTAATCACAAGTATTTTTTTTTTCTGTTCGTACATTATCTTTATTATTCTATATTTATTTATTTTTTATTTATGAATCGTGTGCGGTAAAAGAAATGGAGAAAGCAGAGCATAGATATTATTGTAGAAAAGTATGATGTAAACATAAAAGAAGACAACTAAAACAAAGATGTTAATTATACTAATTTAGCTCTCAAGTTAGGCTATATCGAATCTTTATCGTGTATAAGATGATTATCAGAAAACACAGCAATTACACATATATTCTTCATTCTTAACTCTCTAAATACTTTCCGACTATTATTTTTCTTAAACTTCTACATGTAGTACATTCATCTCAATAGCTTTTTAAAATTTAATGAAAAAGATTTTAAATTATAACATAAACATTTAATCAAAAAATATTCTTATTATAATTTTTACAAGAATTTTTTTTTTATTGTGGTAGAAATAAACTTCTATGTCTTATAACAATTACAGATGAAGCGGTTTTATCAATCAACAAAAAAGAGATAGGAAAAACGTAGAAATATAAACACTTGAGAGGAAAAATATAAATATAACATTTAGACCTCAAATTATTTTAATCACCATAGTAGCAAACTTTAATTATCTTTTACCTCATAGAGTAGAAGAAGAGGACAAGAGCAAAGAGAAGAAAATGTAAGAAATTCCTAGTCATCACAAGAGTGATAGACTGACTATAAGGACAAAAGTTTTCAAAAGGTTTTTTAAAGGTGGACCTAAAACATAATAAAAATAGAAGGGTGTTAACGAAGGCCCACAATATCAAATAAAAAATGTTCCCAACTAGGCCCAAAATAAATAACTAAACGTTAATTTATTAAAAAAATAAAGAAAATATATATTCACAAATATATATTATAAAAATAAGTAAAATTAATTATGTAATCAAATGTATATATGATATATATTTTGATCTTGTTACCAAGGTCTAAGCGTCTTTGGTGGATGTAATTATAAGGTGCAATTTAAATTTTTGTAAGCCATCTATGATTTAAAATGTTACCAACGAACCCAGAATCATGTAGTGAAAACAAGGAAATTGCAAAAGTTAATGAATTTGCAAAGAAGGAAAAAAAAGAAAAACATGGTTGCCATTATTAATGAAACCAAACAACATGGACAAATTTCAGTGATCACAGTAACATAACTGGAACAAAGTTTGAAGTTACTACACAATGATACAAAGAACACTCTCATAAGTGTTCATCACCCTTTGATTTATTTAGTTCTACGACACAGTCATATATAATACATACACCTTCCATTTTTTTTTCTTCTCCGGATCAATTAGCCATCACCTGATCCTGCAATATTGTGCAACCTATTAAACATCAAAATAACTAAAGAATTTAAACTGATATAACTATCTAACTCAGTTGATGGTGGTAATAAGAGAAAGTAAAAATAGAAAATAAATGAAAGATTCATTACTCTAAATGTATTGAATGTTTTATATTCACTGTGAGTCAATTTCGTTAAGCAAAGGGATGAATTGGAACTTTTATTAAAAACATAATTCACTGTGACGCTTGCAGGTTTTGACAAGTCTGCGACGTGGGTGTGGACACAAGCCACCATGGTCCACGTCCTTTTGTTTATTCTTTGTGAAACTCTCACTTTATCTCCTTTCACTGCATTTTGATTTCCCCATTTGCGAGCCACCACCATACCAACCGGCCACCGAGTGAACTAGCAGCCATCAAACCAGAAAACCGTTGAACCAAATTGATGTTAAACCTACTTCTCACATGTTCTTAGAAGTGTCAATTTGACATATATCCCATGGATCATACTCAACGCATTCTTAAATAAATTATCCTTCTAAATAAATGGGTTAAAAAAGTCTCACTATCCTAACCTCCTTCTCAAAGAGGGTTAGAGGGATGGTTAAAGTGGATTTGACCTTATTACAAGACTTTAATTAAATATTAAACATTTTTCCTAATAGCACAAGTCTTCACAATATTTTAAATTATAAATTGAGCTTCAAATATTTTACATTAATTATAAATTTGGTTCTCATTTAATTTTTACTATTTGCAATTTAATATAAAAGTTAGTCCCCAACCCAACTTGTATGCCCGGGCCAAACCATCTCAACTTAACATGGGTCCAAACTTGCACTACAAGAAAATTGTGATTATCTACTTATACTTACATACAAATTTAAATTTGTAGGTAAATTAAATATTATGTACGAATTTTATCTACGGATATATAATATTAATTTATGTACGGATTTTTTCATAGATAACGTAAAAAAAATACCTATTGATTTTACATACGAATTCAGAATAAATAATTATTAAAAATTAAACTCCAAAATAACACTCTGAACTAAGTCACTCAAATATTCTTCCACCATCGCTCACTCTCAAACATTTTGTCCTACTTACTGAATCTCACTCAAACATGTAAATGTGATATTCTCTTACCATTTTGCATATTAAAACGATGCTTAAAATATTTTCCAGTACCCAAATACTGAACAAGGAAATCATGTGCATGGCAATCAACAAATGGATTAAGATGATGAAGAACAACATAATTCATATTCTCTTTATTAGTGTTAGGGAAATTTAGACTTATGTTAGGAAATTTTTCATAGATATATTATCACAAGACTTTTTTTATTTAAATGGTTGGATTTTGTAATTTTTGGATTCTTTTACATTGTTTAACCTAGGTACGAATGTTGTATGTTTAAAATACTTTTTTAATGAATGATTCTTATATATTTATAAATTTTCTTAATGTAACAAAACTTTTGTGATGAATTTCAATGTCCATGATTGCAAAAATGTTGCAGGGAAAAACTACTGCCATGAAACCTAATGGATAAATTACCTACGGATTTATCGGTAGGTAATTATCTATGGATTTATTGGTAGATAATTATCTACGGATTTATTGGTAAGTAATTACCTACGGATATATCCATAGATAATTATCTACGGATAAATCTGTTGGTAAGTTAGTTACGACTATTTTACCTACAAATTTTTGTTCGTAGATAATATGTAGGTAAAATTGTTTTACCTACAAATTTTAAGGATTACATACGAATTATGGCTGTAGATAATAACATTTTTTTCTTGTAGTGTTGTTTGATATGAACTTGGTTCAACATTGACCCAATGCAGGTCCAACTTAACTCAGCCCAATATTAATATGACTCAACTTGTCCAAATGTGAATCTAACTCAACTCAAGAAAATGTGAGTTCAACTCAACTAGCCTTAAGATGGTCCAAATCGATTTAGTCTTATGAGGGCCCACATCAGTATGAGTGACTCGATTTGACTTGGCCTAACTCTACTTGACCAAACATTGACACAACTTTACTCCACCCGACCTAACCCAAGGTGAGTCTATAATTCAACAAAGTATGAGGTGTGGCTTCACATGACTCGACAAGAGATGGGTCTTACTAGACTTAACATGAGTGGACTTAACTCAAGTCGGCCCAAGGTGGGTCTTGCTTGACTCGTGCAGAGGTGGGCCTAACATGAATTGACCAAAGGTTGGTCTGACATGACTTGGCCAAAGGTAGGCTTAACTTAACTTAGCATGAAGTGGACTTGACGCTATTTGGCCCAAGTTAGTCATTAACTGACTAACCAAAGGTGGGTTTGACTTGACTCAGTCTCAGGTGGACCTAACTCTACTATACCAAAGTTAAAGCCAACCTAACTCAGCCTGAGGTGGACCCAAACTAAGTCAGCCCAAGGTGGGCCCAAATTAATTCATCTCGTGGTGGGCCTAATGTTAAACGACCCGAGATTAGCTTGAACTAACTTGGACTGAGGTGCCTTTGACCTAACTCGACCCTAGGTAGGTCAAAGAGGACTCAACTAGAGGTGGGCATAACTCTAAACAACATAATATGGGTCTATCACAACTAAGCTAAGCGTGGGTCTGACTTGATTTGACTCAACATAGCCTGATGCAGGCCCAACTTGCCTCAACCTAAGGTGAGTTTGACTTACTCAACTTAAGGTGTGCCTAACTATATTGAGCCAAGGATGGACTCAACTCAATTGAGTTGGAATTAGGTTTGAATCGACTTGGCAAGAGATAAGCCTAACTCAATAAAGCTTGAGGTAAACTAGATTTGGTTCGGCTTGACATGAGCCTGATGTGAGCTTAACTTGACTCGATCTAACGTGGAAGTGACTCTACTTGGACTGATGTGAATCCAAAGTGACTTAACTCAACTTGATTGAGCTCAAGTGGCCATACTTAACTCAATATAAAGTGCTCCCGACTTGCCTCAACCCTATGAGGACCCTACTTGACTCGACTCAACCATATATGGACCCGACCCGACTTGACCTACCCATTTTGTGGGCCTAACTCGACTCCACAAAATTTGGGCTCGACTTGACTATGTCCATTGTGAGCTCAATTCAACTCAGCATAATGTAGACTTTATCAACTTTTGTTTGACCTGTACGTAGCCTGACTTGGACCCAATCCAAATGACCTACCTGAATTGGGTTTAACCTGACCCTATATATCTTGAAGTTAAACTCATTTTCATAAATCGGTTCATGGGACTTTTGTTATTATTTTGGCCTCATAAAATCTTTTTCTATGCACTTTTCAATGTTGTGAACTTTTTGGATGCCAATCCACGGGGTTACGACCAAACCCTATAGATTAGGCGAAATTGAAAGTTTGCCCTTAATAATGCTTGTTCCACAGTAATTTTTTATAAGTAAATATTTATATTAGTCTTTAAAAAGTGATTGTGTACGTTAATTGATCTTTGAATAAAAATTGTTATATAAATGAATGTTTGAAATATGAATTTATAGTATTTAAATCTAGTCGATTGATAAGTAAATATAATTTTTTTCCTTATATTTGATATGAAACCATTCATGTATAAGGAAAACATGAAAAAATTATTCTTGTACAATAATCTTTTGTATATATTCAAGTATTTACACATTCTTACATAATACTCTTTTGTATAACTATCATCAGATGTGATATAACTCATTTAGATAATCTAATAAAACACATTGAATTTAAAATGTAAATACAATTAACTTACTAAATTGAATTAGTTTTTTTATCCAAATTAAATCTACTTTATATTTAAGTTTTTATATTATATTTAAATTTAATTTTAGAATTGATTTAAGTTAAACTCAACCCTACAAATTCAATTTGATGTAGGTGAAGTTTTACCAACGCAGTTAATGGGATTAACTCGATCAAACTCTATTTAATATGGACTTGGTCTTATCCAACCTAAGTGAAGCAAGCTTAACCTAATCAAACCTAACCTATATTTTGGCTTAGGCCAGGTTTAACCTAGTCTAACATGGGCTTAACCTGACTCTAGCCAATCTAAGACTATCTTGACCTAACTTAATCCCAACTTAACCTAACGTTGGCCCAACTAGGCAAACATAACCCTAACCAAACCTAACATATATATATATATATATATATATATATATATATATGTGTGTGTGTGTGTGTGTGTGTGTGTGTGTGTGTGTGTGCGTGTGTGTGTGTGTGTGAGCCTAGTTCAATCAAGTATTATTTGGGTTCAATCTGACCCAGTTCGACCTTGCATGACTTTAATCTAACCCTACTTTTCTTGACCTTGACTTAACCCAATCTACGTTAGAGTTGACTCGACCTAATTTGAGCGTGGATTCACTTGACCTGATGTGGAAATAGATTGACTTAATCTTTTAACTAGGGCTTGATCAAATTCGCCATATTTGAGCTTGACTCGACTGAACTCCCACCCTTCTTGGGTTTGGCCCAACTTAGGGTAGCGTTTAACTCCCTTGACTTAGCCTGGCATGGACATGGGTCAAGTCAACTTGACCTAGGCTCATCCAGATTTTGTCTGACATAGACTTGGGCTAACTTGTAAAGACCTAATCCATATCCACATTATCATTACTTGAGCCTAGGTTGGCTCGTCTTAATTGAAACCAAACTCGACTTGACTAAGGCTTTGACCAGATAATGCTAACTTAGGCTCGGGTAAATTCAACCTGTTGTGTATTCACCCCAACTTGTCCTACTATGGACCTAGGCTGAATCAGTCAAACTACAACCTGAGTTGATTTAACTTAAAGTACAAGTAGAATGACTTAGCCCAGCATGGACTAAGGTTAACTCTAGCTAACTTAAACGCATTTTAAAATGGCCTTACCTAAGCCAACTCAGCCTAACTTAGGCCTGAGCGGATTCATCTCAATGTGGAATCTGACCAACTCATTCTGACCCAAGTTTTCCTAATTTAGCTTAATGTGGAATTGAGTTGCCTCAACTTGGTGTGCGTTCGAGCTTACTAAACCTAACATAAGCCATGCTTTACTAAACGCGATTTAGGCTTATCTTAGCTTAAGCTAGGTCCAATTGACTAGGCCAAACTTGGGTTTAGCTTGATTTGAAATGACATGGCTCTTTCCAAACTCAGCCTAACCAAGTCCCAAGGCAACCTTAAAGTGCTAGCAATGACTTGGTTCAATCTTGACCACAACAAACTTGACTCAAACTAAGCCTATATTAACTCGAGCTAACTTGACCTAGCTCATTTCAACTTGATATAGGTCTAACTTTTCAACCTAACTTAGCTCAACTTATGTCTCACCCAACTTGGCTTTATTTGCACTTAAGCTGACATAGGCTCGACCCAACTTAGCTTGCTTGTACCTTACTTCAACTTAGCTTAGTCTTACTTGACTTGGCTTCTCCTCAACTTAGACTAACCTATGTCTGGCCTAGCCTAATTTAATTTAGGTCCAACCTAGTCTACTTGGGGTCTACAATAGATAAAGTTTGGTCTAACCTAACTTGACTTTCGTGTGGTCTAATTAGATTTTTGATGGGCCTGAATTTGTCCAACCTAACATGACTTGTGGCCCAAACATGCATGAGTTAGTCTTGTCTTACTTGAGTTTGGTTCGACCTAACATTTCACAACTTGAACTAATTAAGACTTTTTTTTATTTTGAATTTGCAAAATTTGAAAAGTTATCCAATATATATCCAATTCAAATTCAATCAATGGATTGTGTTTGAAATTCAAAAATATAGATTTGAATTTGAGATCAATTCATTAAAATAGATTCAAAGTAACAAGGATTTGGAAAAAATTGAATTGGATTCTTTTACTTACCCCTGAAATTCTTATTTGTTAATAATATTTTGTATTAATATTTTACTCTTTTGTTTGGTTTTACTATTTATTCTTTTAAATATTAATTATAATATTATTCTCATATTTGTTTTAGAATGTTATTTCCATATTTTGTTTTTGCAATTTGTTATTTTATCTATTTTTCTATATAGATGATTACCATTATAAATCAAGCAATAAAATAAGAGAACACAAATTGATTTTATTAAAATGTGTTTCAAAAGTAAGTAAAGTTTTTTACGGTTGAAACTTTGAGTGTAAGTGTAATTTATGTGATTTTACATTTAATAAATTTTACATAGGGATAAAGACATACATGCTAAAAGTAATAAAGTAAGAGTTGGACTTTGTTCAAAAAATAATAGACAATGAAACAAGTTGAAAACTAAGAAGTCAAAGAAAAATTATGCTTCTGTATGGTCATGATAGACAAAAAGATAATTGGACGTATTTGAAAACAAAAATACATCATTTAAAACTTTTGTTTTAAAAAAGTCAAACAATGCATGATTTTGATTATATATGATAATAACAAGTATAGAACATGTGTATACTTCTTTTGTAGGACAAAAGTGTTTACTCAACAATAGATCATGTAAGACATAAGTATTTAATTTGCTAGACGATACAATAATGAGAAGTCTTATTTTATGTCTGATAAGCATATGTTTGTTCAAACAATATTCACATAGATTTAAACTATCATTGTATTTCACACACACACATATATATATATATATATGTGTGTGTGTGTGTGTGTGTGTGTGTGTGTGTGTGTGTGTGTGTGTGTGTGTGTGTGTGTGTGTGTGTGTGTGTGTGTGTGTGTGTGTGTGTGTGCGCGTGCGTGCGTGCGTGTGTGTGTGTGTGTGTGCTTATTCTATGTTGCAACTAATGTATGTTTTCTTCTTTTGTTAATAGGATTCACATGAGTTAAATTTGTTTTGCTTCATAAACTCCCTGACAAATACTTTGTTAGCCTTGAAAAAGTCTATATGCTTCATATACCTTTGTGCTTTATCTAAGGATCTAGCTATCAAGATGTTGCTTAGAAAAGAGAGGAGCATTTAATGCATGTTCTATGTCCAAGCTACTAAAAAGTAAGGAAGACCTTCAAGTAAATTTTAAGTTGTTTAACGACTATTAAAGGATTAACAATAACTCTTTTCTTCAACACCTATATTTATTATCCTTTTTAAAAGAATAAAAAGGATCTTAAGTCATAATTTGTAAATGTTAACACTCTTCCAAAATATTTTGTGCCCTAATAGCTTTGCAAGGAACATTGTTATGTTAGTTTAGCAAACTAAAATAGAAAGCTTAAATATTATACATGTCAAAAGACTCAAACCCTCTTTGGTGAGCAAAACATATGATCTTTTGATCATACCCAAGATAATTTGTCTTATCCAAAAGTGGTCGAGTGTTGACCAAATATTGAAGAATACTTGATAGGCTAGTCAAAGGGCTACATTCCAACATAATATTTGTACCAGTTAGTGAAGAGTAACTACCATTGTAACTTGTATAATTAGTATGCTTAGTCAATTCAATTAGTTAATTGAGAACTAGACTAGACTTTGTTTACACTATCAGATAAACCCATATAAAATTATTTCAAGTAATTTTTTCAATCCTATTATGTTTATATTGCATGTTATTACTCCTACACTAACTTAAGAATGAAAAGTTTTCAAACTCAATGTTTAAAAAGGTTTTTGACATGCCATATGTTAAATATAAAAGTATTGTCGGAACACATATTTGTAGATAATATCTCCAAAAACTATGAAAAACTTTTAAATACAATAACATCAACAAAAACTATGAAAAACTTTTAAATACAATCTTGATATTTTATTCTTGAATTTTTTTAGATATAATATTAAAAAATTACTTTTAATTTTTAAAGAGTGTTAGTTTTATATTGATGGATTTGATATCCATCCTTCAATAGAGAACCCTTAACAGATGGATTGATCTTTTATTAAATAAATTATATGAGTTCGATTTTTTAATAGATCAAAGTGAAATAATAAAAATTTTATAACAACGATTCCAACGATATAAAACAGAAATATATTAAACAAAAATTATAAAATTAAAACTGAAGTAATATGCTCATTTCATTTTTGAAATAAATATAATTCTTAATATGTTTTCTTTAATCACTTTTATAATATATATATATATATATATATATATATATATATATATATATATATATATATATATATATATATATATATATATATATATATATATATATATATATATATATATAGCGATGGCAACAGGACGGAGTGGACACGAGTTTCGTTATCCCATACCCATCCCCATACTCATACCTAAACTCAACGGGTATCAAACTTTTGTCTCATCCTCATCCCTACTGACTAACGGATATAATCTCGTATCTATACCCATTTTCTTGCTACTTCAGTATTAATTTTAACTAATTTTTATAAAATAATAACAAATTATGGTAAAGGAAACATAATATTATCAAATATTCAATATTAGAAGGATGATTATTTCTTCAATATCAAATATAATTGTTTACATTTTAGATTATAATACCAAATAAAATTTCATGAGAACCAAAACAATTACTAAATTTGCAAATATTAATGAAAAATAGTTGATAAAATTTATAAATATTTTTTTTTAAATATAAAAGAAAAACAAATATTCAAATTAAAATATATTTTAAATGTTTGTTTACTTCGATCTTTTAAATTCTAATAAATCACTTTTTTATACATTAATAAAAGTTATGATACATCATTTGATCAAAATGATACAAAGAACAAATAATAATCATAATAAAAGTTTAAAATAAATTATAATTGTTTACATTTTAGATTATAATATTGTAAGGCCCAGTTTTCTTTTCTGCCCTAACATTTAAGGGCTGGCCTTAATCTGTTGGGCCTAAGGGTTGGCCCATAGGGTGCTAAGGCCCCTAAAGCTGCCAGGGTCTTCCATTCGGCCCTCATTCTTGCAAACACAACTCCCTAACACTCTCCCTTTCTCAACAGAACGTTCTGCTAGGGTTTAACCCCGATCTTGGCCAAGGTTGCTCAAGCTCAGTATTGTTTTCCACTCCGTGTAACTGATTCTCAAGCTCATACCTACACTCTATAAAGCTTATTTCGTATTCTTCCATTTAGGGTTCCATAGTAACCACGTTCTTTTATTGTTCCGCTGTTCTTCCAGTTTCTAAGTTTGTTCCTCGAGCTTTTTGCACTTCGCAGTTGGTGTTGAAGCCCTTTGTTCACCCTTTCCAGGTAAGGGAAGATAGGGTTTACAGTTATTTACATTTTTCGTATGCCTTCTGAGTTTGAATCATATGCTTGAAGTATGCTCGTGGTTTGATTGCTTGGTATTGGTAAAAGTGTGACTCTTGGTGTTGTTTCTGCGTTTTCCACGAGTGAACAGTGGCGGGCACTGGTTTTCTCACCCAAGCGAGCATGCCTCGCCTAGGCGAGACTAACAGAGGCTCGCCCAAGCTTTTCTGTGCGAACTGTCGCTCAGGCGACTCGCCTTCATTTTGAGCGATGTGTAATCTCGCTTAGGCGAGAAGGAGCTCGCTTGAGCGAGAATTCACAGGTGCCACTGTTTCACTGCTTGAGCTTTCGCCTAGGCGAGAAGGGGCTCGCCTGAGCGAGAGGATTTCACTCGTCTGAGCAAGACTGGGTAGGTTTTGTGCTATAACGTGAATGACCAATGATGTGGTTGCTTGTTCACCTAACTTGAATGTTTTACTAGAAAGGTTTGAGGGGTGATGCCTTGATTAATATATGAGGTTGGGATGGGACTGATATGTTGCTTTATCGTGTATGAATTTAAAAGCATGAGTTGTATGATTTGTGGTTTATACATGATATTAGTATTATGAGAACTCTCTGATTTGGTTGGTGAAACATGTGCAAAGTGTGAGTAGGGCGTAATTCCATGACTCTTGTAGTGAGAGCTCATGGTGGTGCCTCATCTGTTGGACGTAATCCCATGGACCTTCCTAGTGAGAGTCAATGGTGGTGCCTCATTCTAGTGGACTTAATTCCTTGAACCTCGTGGTGAGAGTTCATAGTGGTGTCTCAACATAAGGACGTAATTCCACACGAGTATCATGGTGGTGCCTCAAGGCCAAGACGTAATTCCACGAAGGCCACGTGGTGGTGCCTCATGTAAGGGTGTAATTCCGCGAAGGCCTCGTGGTGACGCCTCACTACTAGGACATAATTCCACTGTATCGTGATGGTGCCTCATTTTACGTATCTGGATAGTCAAGTCTTAGGGTCTCAAATGATTTGGTAATCTATGGGTGAATGTCTGTTATTTGTGTCTGACTATGAAACTACATGTTGACTGTTATGATATAAGATTCCTTTACACTAGCTTACCCTTTTGCTTGCTTGTATGTTTTGTGTAGTTTTCTCTATTGCGATGATCATCAATTTCATTGATGTGAGCAGATGTGAGAATCCCTGGCAGTAGTAATGATGGTAGAGACGCTGCAGCTTGATGAATCTTGGACAGGTATCAGGCTCACTTTGGGGCCACACCTTTTGGAGTTTTAGTAGTTTAAGTTTCTTTCGCTCTTGACGAGACTCTGTATCTTGTTTTAGGCCATGTGGAGCCTCTTCCTTTTGTTATGAATATGTTGGGTATTGTGTACTTCATATCCTAAATTTACGTACTCTCTGGATATTTATGTATGTGGCATTTTATTAAATTGGATTTATCTATTTAATTGGGATGTTATAAATACCAAATAAAATTTCAGGAGAACCAAAACAATTACTAAATTTGCAAATATTAATGAAAAATAGTTGATAAAATTTATAAATATTTTTTAAGAAATATAAAAGAAAAATAAATATTCAAATTAAAATATATTTTAAATGTTTGTTTACTTCAATCTTTTAAATTCTAATAAATCTCTTTTTTATACATTAATAAAAGTTATAATACATCATTTGATCAAAATGATACAAAGAACAAATAATAATCATAATAAAAGTTTAAAATAAATTATAATTGTTTACATTTTAGATTATAATACCAAATAAAATTTCATGAGAAGCAACACATTTATTATATTTACAAACATTAATGAAATCTAGTTGATAAAATTTAAAAATATTTTTTAAAAGATATAAAGGAAAACAAATATTCAAATTAAAATATATTTTAGATGTTGGTTTACTTCAATCTTTTAAATTCTAATGAATCTCTTTCTTGTACACTGATAAAAGTTATAATACATCATTTGATCAAAATGATACAAAGAACAAATAATAATCATAATAAAAGTTTAAAATAAATTATAATTGTTTACATTTTAGATTATAATACCAAATAAAATTTCATGAGAAGCAACACATTTATTAAATTTGCAAACATTAATGAAACTTAGTTGATAAAATATAAAAATATTTTTTTAAAAATATAGAAGGAAAACAAATATTCAAATTAAAATATATTTTAAATGTTTGTTTACTTCAATCTTTTAAATTCTAATGAATCTCTTTTATATACACTAATAAAAGTTACAATACATTACTTGATCAAAATGAAAAAAGAACAAATAATAATCATAATAATAAAATTTTAACATAGATCGTGTATCTTTTGAACTTCAATTATGTTGGATGGTGATAAAAAAATATTAATGACAATTACATTAAATTTTTATATTGTAGTAAACAAAAGTTATTTATACAATTATAGTGAAAAAATTACAGTATGATTGATAATGAGTTAGAAAAAAAAATTAGATAAAATATATCGAAATAGTATTCTACATAATGAAAATAAACAACAAACAAAAATATTAAAAAATTAACAAATGCTTAAAACAATTTGAGAGAATATTGAAAGAAATCGCATAAAGGAAAACAAATGTATAATTAAGAGTATGATTAAGGATGTCAAAAAAATCCGTACCCGCGGGTATCAGCGGATAAAACCCGCAACGGGTAGAAAATGGATATTAAAAATGGATACCCGCTACCCGCGAGTATGGGTATTTTTTATACCCGCATGTTAACGAGGCGGGTACGGGTATCATAGTATCCGTACCCGTGGATACCCGTACCCGCTAAACTTACATCCCTTGACATTCTTCTCTTTTCTTTCTTTGAAATTGGGCATATACATCAAACCTTATATAAACAATGACGTTTATGATATGCTTGTTGCCAAATGATGGAATCAAAATAAGAATACTTAGCACGTGACAATTGAGGTTTATTATTTGTTTATTTTGTTTATTTTTTAGAATTAATCGGAGAAAGTGAATTTGTTGATCAAAGCACTAGTTAAATAATTTTCATTTTGTTGAACGTCATTTCATATTTACTTTTACAATTATTTGGAGTTGTATCAACTTGAGTTTATTTGAACTTTATTTAAAATTTATGATAGTGATGTATTTTATTTTATTTTACTTGAATTTATGATTAAATATTTGTTTTTTAAATAATTTTGCAAATACCCGCGGGTACCCGTGGATACCCACGGATATGAAAAAAAATAGGCGGATACCCGCATAACGGATACCGACGGATATGGGTACGGGACAAATATTTATCCAGTGGTTAGGGTACGAGGGAGCTACTACCCGTACCCTACCCGCCCCGTTGACATCCCTAGGTATGATAAAATGAAAAATACCTTAAAGATATAAGAAAAATTTTTAAATATCAACATAAATACTAAATGGTTGAGAAATAACAAAAATTGTTTTAACTAAACGAAAAAGTTCTTCGAATGAAACAAAAATTATTAATACTAAGTAAACAATTTTTTTTATATTACCTAGTAAATGAAATATTTGTGCTATTAAATACTTCAATTAAGAGTATTAAATATTCTCATGTGAAAGAAAAATATACAATAAATAAAAATATTAAAAAGTAATAGAAATTTTCAAATGTGAGACATAAAAGAATTTTAATTGACATACATATTTTTAACATAATTACATAAAGGTTATGATAAGATCAAAAATATAATTGAGATGCAAATGAGTTTCATGACAAACCAAATAATTAGAAGAAATAAAAAATAATATATATATATATATATATATACTTAATTAATTGTGAATATTTTAATAATTTAAACAGGGACAAGTATTATGGCGGGGACATGTACATCCTCATACCCATCCCATCTTCAATTGAAAAAGTCGTGAATTCTCCATACCCATACTCATACCCAGTCAATGAGAGAATTATCTGTCAAAACGGGAACGGGTTCGAACAATACCCATGAAGACGGTTATATATATTTATTTGTTTGTGAACATACCTGTTGCAGTTGGTGGAAGGGCTAATCCTGTAGGGGATCCTCATTCTACATCTTCCTGGGAGTGAAGCTGCAGTATTCAAATTAAGCCCAGAAAAGGAAGCAGCTAAGGATTTCAGACAATTGCACGCGGTCCGGCGGTCGCCGGTGGTCCTCGCCGCGCTGTTGAGTCTCCTCACTCCTCCGCAGCACTGTGCCGGCGGCACTCCGCCGCCACCCCGAAGGTAACCTATGCATGGGGATATGGCACTGGTCACTTGGCCGCACGTGATCGCATGTGTCAAGGGTGCAGTCACAAGCACCATGCACATCACCGCAACCACGCTTGCAAGTTTGAGAGCACCCATCAGAACCCAGATTAACAATTTGGAGAGTTGTTGTAATGTTTATTTGCTTGGACGTGGAATTTATTGCTTTGTTCCTTGCAGAATACAAGTCCTGCGAAAACTAGGGTTTATATAGATCATAAGAGACCAAGAGACTAGGATAGAGTCTAACATAGGGTTTGGGGTTGAGAACATAGGTGATGGCTATTCAGAAAGGTTCGACTATGAATTTTTAGTTGAGACTTTTAACGCACTCCACGTTAAAAGTGGACTTCCAAAGTAACTCGATCCTATAAAACTAGTTTTTACATATCACTTATATACTAAATTGCTTTATCTCTTGTGAATGTGGACTTTTAATATTTTTTTTCTTTTACAAAGTTTATTTTTCAGCACAGACCAAATCTTTTTGTTAATAAAACTTTATTAAAATATATTTTTCTATTTTTTTTTTAAATTAAAATAATATTTATTTTAAACTAAACTTAGTTTTAATGTTCAATTTCTGTGTGAACAAGGGATCTGACGATAAGAATAAGAGAGAACGGGATTAGCTTTCTCTCATAAGATCAATCGCTGCATGTGGCATGAATGGTGTTCACAGGTCAATGTTTCGTAATTACTGCCCTCAAGGCTTGAGACGGCTAAAGTTTTGAATTAAATTGGTTAGGTTTTGAATTTAAACGTTTAGCTATATCCCCCACTGATGAAGAATAGAACAATGTTCACGTCACGGCACTGAAAAGGGAAGTCCTACCTTTTTGTATTTCTCCCATTGACTTACTTTGGCATATTGAATTGCATTCATCACCACTGTAACTATAGTTTCTTTGTTTGATTAGGAATTCCTATCTTGTTGCAAAATTTAATTAAAATGAATTTATTGTTTTGTATTGAGTTTGACAATTTTCACTATAAACAAAATGTCGTCCAAATTTTCACATATAGCCTTTTACTTTTATTGTAATTCAATTTAATAAATGAATTGGAAACTTCAATCATGTAATATGGGTACAGGTTAAAGTGGGTTTAGTATATTACAACATTAAAATAAAATTTCTATACAAATAAATTAATAAAATAAAAAATCTAAAGTGTTATCACCATTTTAAAATTTTGTTTTGAAGATATAATTTATTTATTTATTTATAAATATATCAGAAAAATCATTTACTTTCAAACTAAACTATAGTTTTTTTATTTCATATCTGCAAATTTACATCAATATATATATATATATATATATATATATATATATATATATATATATATATATATATATATATATATATATATATATATATATATATATATATGTATATATACATATGTATATGTATATACATATATATATATATTATATATATATATATTATATATATATATATATATAATGTATATATTTATATATAATATATATATATATGTATATATTTATATACATATATATATATATATATATATATATATATATATATATATATATATATATATATATATATATATATAAATATAATGTATATATAATGTATATTTAGTATACATTATAATGTATATATGATGTATATTTATATATAATGTATATTTATAAATATATATATATATATATATATATATATAATGTATATATTTATATATATATATATATATATATATATATATATACTATGTGTATATTTATATATATATATATACATATATATAATATGTATATATTTATATATATATATATATAAAATATATATATATATATATATATATATATATATATATATATATATATATATATATATATATATATATATAACGTATATATATATGTACGTATTTAGATTCTTAACTAATTTATAGTATCACATCATACTAGTTCTTTACTATACTAAGTTATATTTTTACCATAATAAATAAAATAAATAACAACAAATATATTATTTTTTAATAAATTAATACAAAATATATTTTTTCTATTTGATGATGAAATACAATTTATTTTATTAATTATATTATCTTAACATCTTAATTTTATTTAATATTATCATAACACTATATGATATAGTTTGTGAGAGGATTATTATGATTTAGGAAATTTGGTCCAATATAAGAAACTAAAATGGTTAGAGGTCATTTCTTCCTCCACCTCCAATTGTTTTTTCTGCACCGCTATAAATTCTAATATCCCCACTTAATGATTCATTTAAAAATTTCCTTCTTTCTTCTTTTATGCGTCATGTGTCCCTACACCTCCATCTGTGCAGTCTCTTTTTGTACTTCTTCAGAAGAAGTGCGTCCCCAACACCTTCCTCAATCTTTACCTTCTTTCTCCCCTAACCAATGTCACTCACAGTCATCAAGATTGCATTTTTATTCCTATTCCAACTTCCTGAAACATTCCAACTTCCTGAAACATCACAACTTAGACTCTCCCAAGGTCTCTTTCCCTCTGTTGGAGTTTGTTCCGATACATTCAATAAATCTCACATTGTTTAGAAATTGAGATCAAACGCAGTTTAAATATTCTTTTCTTTTTTCCAAGTCACCTTGTAAGAATAAAATTATGATAAAACTCTATTCTCCAAAGCATATAATAGACCAAGAACGCGATTATTGTCTCTAACGATGTTGTAAAACCAAATTGAATCAAGTCATAACAACAAAAATTCCTTCCCACGAGTATGCACCCAACCAATAACAACAATACATGCTAAAAACAAACGACTCATACCCAGTTACCTCTCACTTTTTCCATAAACTGCTGTGTATGAAGGTGCAAATGATTATGGAGGTGGGACTAAGTCAAATATATAGAGCAATGTTACTTTCATCTTGAAATTTTTAAATTAAAGATATTTAAGTAATTTACTTTGTGCTATGAGGTGCAAAAAGAAAATATGAGGGTGCAAAAAGAAAATATGGAGGTGCATGAAGAAAAAGCTTTAAATAGACCAAGTTGTCAAAAATTGGAGGCCTGTATACTGGGCCGAATTCGGCGTTTTTGCAGCGTGACTGGTAAAAAAAGAAACTTGTCAACAAGATCAAATGCTTTTTTTTCCTGTTTCCAATTTAAATAAATTCAAACCAAAATAAAACATGGACAAAGAAAAGTGTAGAATGCAAGAAGTTTGGGTCAGATTAATCATTTGATTAATATGAAAAATCAACTATATTTTTTTTGTAATAAAAAATTGGTTAATATTATTAAAATCAGTAGTGGGAATATGGAGAGGAAAAAGATATTTGAGATATTAAGCAACCAATTAATTAGCAAAATACTTGAGAGAGTTTTTTATGTTGAAAAGTAAACTTCTGATTTCCTTAATTATCTTTCATCGGAAATTTATATTAAAAGTAGAAATAAAATTTATTTTTGAAATGATATCACTGCACAGATAAAAATAGTTAGAATTTACTTATATATTTAAATTCATTAATTTTTGGTAATTTTAATTTTGTAATTGAATAGGAGAATTTGTCCTTAAAATTTAAATATTTGAGTCCAAAGAAATTCTTGAGTATTTGACTAACTGGTTGATTAATATTTCAAATATATTTCTCCTGTTTATATTTTCATCATACATGAAAATTTGACTTTTCATTCACGTATATATTTTTCAAAGAATTCCCTCAAACTTGGAGTTAATCAACTTTCAACTAACAAAACATATAAAATCAAACACAAAAGTAAGACGTAATAAACTAGCTACACTTGAACTTAGATATGCAATGTCCAATCTTAGATAACCAAACCAGAATGTGCTGCTACTACAAGCTTGCTAGTGAAATAGCCCTGTTGCCAAAATATCTAATGTAGTTTCTTCTTTTTGGTGTTGAACTTCCCACACCCTGCAAAGAAGCTAGCCAACAACATGATGTCATTTCAAACTATTTGTGCATACTCTTTCTAAGCTTAGGTTGGAAACACTTTTAGAAAGTGGTGAGAAATGTTTACTTTAATCAATATATTTACATTTATTTTCTATTTTTGTAAATCTTTTCATGTTCTTCAACATATTCAAAGAGCTTGAAAGACACAAAAAATAAAACAAGAACTTCAATTCATGTTGAACAATTTGTACATTATATCCAATGTAGAACCTTTTAATACTACTTGCTCTCTAACAATAAGTCCCTACCCTCTACACAATCCTTTGAAATGTCATCTACATACCAATTTAAACTCAACAAAATTTGTGGCATCCACATCGTCCTTCATAGGAAATACTCATGTTTGCTTGATTTATCCTTCATCCCCTCCACTATCTGACTAGCTAGAATATAGGATTTGTTGATTTTCCACCCAATCCTTTATACTTGATATTCTTTAGTAGGATGACTCAAAGAGAGAAATAGAGAGAAATTGGAAGCTAAGACACTATTGGCTCCAATTAGAAGTTGCAATTGGTTGTAATTCGAAGAGAGATGAAGATTTGCAAAGACAGACTACATCACACAAGTAGAACATTTGCGATATAGATTGTGTTTTTAGAAGAAAGAAAAATGAGAAAGGAAGCACTGTGAAAAAGTTCAGGATATTAAAGAACTCTCTCCTAATATAAGAGATATGAAAATTTTAAAGATATGGGGTATAAATATAAAGTGATCTCAAACTCAAAAATTAATTATATTGGATATTCCTTGTATAAAAGTTATAAATATAATAGTAAATTGATATGTAACATTACTTTAAGGATTATTACCAAAAACTTAAAAGAAAAGAAGAAAAAAAAATTCAAAGGAAAAGAAGAAAAAGATTTGTTGGGAAGAGAAATAGAAGAGAAGAAAAAAGGGTTATATTCCGAATCATCTAGTATAATAATTGAAGAAAAATCTTTAAAGAAAAATTTTACAACTTTCATTTCTTTCCCTATTATAAATAATGCAAATCTTATAATTTTGTTTTATAGTGAAGATTTGTATATTAAAGAACACGACAAAAGCAATTGAAAGAAAAATAAAAAGAAGAAAGAAATAACACGACAAATATATTTATAGACATATTATTTTTAGAGTTTTTGTTTATGATTACAAGGAATTATATGGATATTCCACCATGTGTGGTATGGCCTAACTACTTATTATTATGTGAAAAGAAGATTTTTTAAGTATAATTTAAACGAAAAACTTTTATTTGAAAATAATAGGAATTTAGGAATTTCAACCTACATTGAAAAATGTTCCATTGACAATGTATTGTCTTCTATTTGTAATAAAAAAAAAAAAGCAAACAATACATGAATATTCTTGAATATTCTCAGTAATTTCCTTTTCCTTTTCGAAAATAATATTTCTATCTTTTTTTTTCTATGTAGGTACCAAAACTTTAAACTTCGAGGACAAATCTTCTTAAAAAAGAAGGACGAAGATGATTAAAAAACATTGTAGATATAAGAAGAAAAAAAAGAGCATGAGTTGGGATAAATAAAGAAGAAATTAGGGAATAAAGTCGTTTGTGAAATTTTTTGAAGTTTGTAGATATGTTAGAAATTTCTAAAATGCTTAAAAGTTTCTAAAATTTAAATAAGGTGAAAAAAAGTAGAAACTTTTATTTAAATGTTTACCTTATTTAAGAAATACAATCTTTAGAGAACTATTACAAGAAAAATTGTAAATGAATCTTAAATATGTTAATTGACCTTTCATTTGCAATTCTTTTGGGATTCTTTTGGTTTTTTATTGTATCTGTGGTTCAATTTTGTTTTAATTCTAAAAACCCTGAAATTAATTTGAAAAGGAAAAGTATTAAATATTGAATATGACATCTTTAAGAACTAACTTAGGTTGTACTATGAAATTTTATTAAAAACTTAAATTTTTATCGAAAGTTGAAGGTGCATGACAAAAATTGTCCTATACACAATTTGGAGCTTGTTGTTGTAGTCTTTGTCTTGAAGACATGGAAGCACTATCTTTATGGTGTTAGGTTTCATGTGTTTAGCGATAGATAGAGCTTGAAGTGTTTGTTTCATTTAAGATGAGGCAATGGAGATGGGTGAACATTCAAAAAGATTATGAATTTCATTTGAACTATCATCCGAGCAAGGTGAATGTGGTTTTGATGCCTTGAGTAGAAATGCAATGTAATTATCTAGATGATGATCAAAGCACATGACTTATTGGAGGTTTCAAAGATGTAAGCTTAGATGTAGAATTTAAGTTTTATCACATTAATTGCAACAATGTTGTTATGACTAATGATTTCTTAGGTTTGATAAGAGACAAACAATTGGGAGATCCTACTTTAATATGTACTAGAGAGTTGTTAGGTACCAATCAAGTTAAGGATTTCTCAGTAGATCCAGATGGGATGCAAAGATTAAGAGGAAAATTATTTTCTTTTGCACAAGACTAGCGAAATAAGATGATCTTAAATGAGGGTCACAAGAATATATTAAGTCTTCATCCTAGTTTGATGAAGATGTCTCAATACTTGAAGAAATCTTTTTGGTGGTCTAGCATGAAGGTTGATGTAGTTCATTATGTATCATCTTGTTTAACTTGTAAAATGTTAAAGGTGGAGAACCAAAAATCGGATAAAATGTTTCAATAGTTGAACATTCCAACGTGGAAGTGTGATAACATCTCTATGGACTTTGTTACCCACTTGCAATGTGCAATTTAAACACATGATGTTATATGGATGATTATGGACAGAATGATAAAGAATGTTCACTTCTTACCAGTAGATATAAGGATATCCATCCAATAGTTAACACAATTGTATATCAGCGAGAAAATGGGATTTCATGGAGTTCTTGCGAGTATTATATTAGACAGAGATCCTCTATTTGCATCTTGCGTCTGACAGACATTGTAAGAAGCCTTAGGGGACAACATTGAGTAAGAGAGGGCTTTTCAAACACTAGAGGATTTGTTGAAGACGTGTGTTTTAAATAATCTTAGGAGTTGGGATAAGGTACTATAGTTCTTGTGGAGTTCACCTATATAATAACAATAACTAGACAAGCATCATAATGAATCCATATGAGACTTTGTATCGAATGAGATGTAGGAACCATCGTGTTGTATTAAGATGGACATATTGTCTTAGCATGTCCAAAGTTACTTGGAAACAACCAAGAAAGTTTGGCAAATATAAGATTTGTGAAGCCAACTCAAAATACGTTGAAATCCTATGTGAATAAAAAGAGGAGACTCCTAGAGTTTATAGTGGGTGATCATGCTTTCATTAAGATTCGCTTATCATAAGAGTTTGCCAAACCATCATATTCATAAAGCTAATCTCAAAATTTCTTGAATCGAATGTACCAAATCTTGAAAAGAATAGGTCTAGTGACCTATGAAATAGTCATGTCTCCTTATTTTACTAGGCTACGTAATGTATTTCACATGTCTTATATGTACAAATACATTTCTAATTTGACTTTGGAACCCAATGAAGTTTTGTATGTGGCATTGGAAGACTTCCACAAAATTACTGTTAGACTTATTTTTATGTATTATATATTTAAATTTATATTGTCTTTATAATATATGCAAATATTTTATGTTTAGAATATGTAAGTGTTCATTTCATATTACTATATATCTCAATTGAATGGAATGATGAATAAAATTGGATCAACGTACTCTTAATAATATTTGCACATGCATACCAAAAGTGTAACATCTATAATATACCTTAATAAAATAAATACTTTACACTTCAAATAAGACGAGCATTACAATTGAGAAAAATATATGTTGGGATCATAAAGCGATTTATTAATATGGATAAACTTGTGAATGAAAAATTGTAATAATTAGTACAAATTTTTTTATTATTACACGAATTTAACTCAATCTTTATAGTAATACAATTATACAATTGATGAACTGATTCATGCACCCACTTAGTTGTCAATTAGTATTTTCTTTAACATCGAGAAATTTAATTACATTTGAGACTATTATCCCTCTCATGTCACTGGGTTTTTTTTCGTACTAGGCAAATCATCCACAATAATTACGGTAATGGGCACGTTTTAATAAAATTACGTATATCGGCAAATCTTTCTGCCTCCACACGATTTCGCAATAAAGAAATCGTATACCCTTTGTACATTTTTCGTCATATGAAAAAGTCAAACGACCAAAAGCTGAAATTGTGGTGGGGCTAAACATTTTGTGAAAGGAAATCGTTGTGGGAGAGCTCATTTTTAAAGGAAATCATTTGGGGGAGCACGTTTTCTAAATTGTAATCGATTACTGCCTGATGTAATCGATTACGAAATGAAATTTAATATTTTTAGGTTTTTTGTAATCGATTACAAAGTGAATGTAATCGATTACAATTGTAATTTTTACATTAAAAAGTTCATTAAATTTTAATTGGATGTAAAAGTAAGCATAACAATATTGAATCTGAAACTAACAATAGGGGAGAAAGTAGTAAAAAACATTATAATTGATTAAGGTGCTAATATAACAAACTAGAATGTCATTGTGAAGTACACGGTGCATTAAAAAATACAAAGTTTGTAATAACATAAAGATAAAATGGATCTAAGAAGGTGGAAATTGGCAGCGCATGTAAGCCATGTCTTCCTCAATTTGACCAAGCCGAGCATCCATACTATCAAATCTAAAACAAACAAAAGCCCGCAGATTGCAAATCTTGTGGATAATATCATTGAGCATAGCAGTAGATGGATCCTGGATAGGCTGAGGTGGTGGAGACGGTGTGCACTCTTCATGAATAGGTTGGCCCTCCATTTCACATTTATCAACCCATTAATCATGAATGTTTCTTACAAAACCAAAGGAATGAAGTACTTTAGCACCAATTGAGGATGTTCTCCAATTAATGTCCTCAAAGGGTTCATCTTCAAGAGGAACATTAAACTGAATTAAAATGTCAGTAATGTGGTTTGCATATGGTAAAGGGGCATTGTCTCTTAATGCCTTTTTCATCTGATTTCTAACTAGATGACCTCAATTAACCTCCCTTCCAGTTAGCATTGCTTGTAAGACCCGCTAAATTTAAATAATTAAATAATTAATTATTTAATTAATGCGAGTAAGAGAAGCCTTTATGGCATTAAATGCTAATGTTCATGATGTAGAAAAGTATTAGCTCAAATGGTTGAGGGTACTTAGTTTGTGTGAGAGGACTTGGGTTCAAGTCCTATTTATGCCAATTGTGTAGGATTTAATTTTAATTTTTTTATTTACTAATATGTATGTGCGTGTAAGTAAGAAGATAGCAATTGGGTTATACCAGTTGGCATGAAAAATGGATTAAGGGTTTGGTATTGACTTGGCATTGCATGGTTGTGAGTTCTAGCCTTGGGGAAAACTTAAATTTAACTTTATATTTTTTTGCTAATGCTAAAGTTTGGTGGAATGGGAAGGGTTAAAGGAAACCCTAACTTATCTAGCAGCCAAGGGAGGCTGAAAAACAGCCATAAAGGGGACCATGAATGGCGATTAACCATTAATTAAGTGGAAATCCCGTTTTTGCATTAATGACCTAAATTTAAGCACGGTTTAAAAGGTAAAAGTTGAGTATTGGGAAAGGTTTTGGCAAGGATGAGACTATACCAGGAATAGAGCACGAAAGGAGAGTGTTTGTGAGTGTTGGGTGAGGTTCTGGGTCTGAATTGGTAGAAGAACAAGAAGGAGATTGGCAAACAAGAAGGAAGTAACACATTTAGCAAATTGAGCAAGGAAATCCGAGTTAGGGGAGTTCCTATTGTGTGTTTGATGTTGTTATGATTTATTATTGATTGAATCGTGATGTATGCGGGGTTGGGATGACAATTTACATGAAAATCAGAGATGAAATCGGGTTTCTGGAATTTTTCTAGAAATCGCCTGGCGGGTCGCGCGTGGCGGTAGATGATGAACCGCCAGGCGGCACGAACATAGTTACACTGTTTTTTGGCCATTTTTGATATTTTTGGGGTACCTGTGATGTGATCGTGATGTTTGTATGCTCGAATGTGAATTTTGATGTTTGATAGACTTTGCTTATGTTGATTATGTTGCAAGGCATGACTTTTGATCTGAAATTGGGTGTTGGGTTTATGTTGGGAATTGGATAGAATTCAGTTTGATTGATGAATACTCAGTTTGAGGGAATGAATATTATTTTGAACGAATCGGGAATGTGGTTGTGTATGCATCTGCGTAACATGGGTTGTATGAATAATTGATAATAGTTTAGAATCATGAGATTATTTTGTCATATGTCTATGGGGTTATAAATTAATATTAATGCATGTGTGATGGGTTGCTGAATTCGTGAAATGAAATGGGAAATTATGATTATGCTGTTGTTGGTGATGGGTAAGCATCAAATTGGTCAAATATGAATATGTTAGGATATATGTATGAATAATGTTCAAATGAAAGTAGTTGATCCTTGTATGGTGGGTATATTAGAGTTTATGCTACATGATAGAGTGTACGGGAATTGGGTGGTTTTGGATTTGGTCAAAAGGTAAGAATGATGAACATGTAATAAAATGTGGCATTTAAACTATTGGGAACTATGGTCAGATGAGTGAAATTGATAACTAGGGTGGGTTTGGATTGCGCATACAATGTTTAAGTTATCTAAGGTATGAGTATACATTGCGAAGTATTGTTGCTGGACTTTTGTGAAGTTGGTAATTCCGTTATAGAATTATATCTGAAAATGCTTTAAGGGCACTATATTATGATGGGTTGAGTGCCTTACAATTTGGTATGGAATTGTGATTGGAGTGCAATAATTGTGCTACAAGTTTGTATGTGGTGTAATTAGGATACTTGTGAATCTGTTAAAGTGCCAATAAACCAGTAGCATTGCGCTACTGGTATAGCGTTTGGTGGCGTGTGAGAGCCGCCAGGCAGACGAAACACAAACCTGTGACAATGGTCACAGTGCGCGCAAGGCGCCTGGCGGTAAAGTGGGTTCCGCTAGGCGGAATAATGAAGCAAAAACCCTGGAGGTTCGATGGCGCCTGGCGGCACGAGACAAGTGGGGTCGCGAGGCGCCTGGCGGCAAAGCGTGTGACCGCTAGGCAGTGACGGTGCAGAGATGAGTCTGTAGGGGCGTGGCGCCTAGCGGTGTGTGATGCCCGCCAGGCGGTCTGGAGCTAAATTCCGCTTAGTGGCGTGAGATGCGCACCAGGCGGTTTTGGTCCAATGATGGTGCGCGAGGAAAGTTTTCTACACTGCTTTAGGGAATGTTCACGATGCGATGCTTTGGTTGGGGGCCCAGTTACGAGTGCATCTTGTATTGGGGTAACACGTGACCACTCTAGGTTGTAGCCTGGTGGTTTAGGAAGTCCAGTGGAGTGTGCGGGTTGTGGCTCGTACGACGAGGTTTCGGATGGTTGCCCTCTTCAGTGGATTCTGATAGAGATTTGGTAGTCTGGAAACAGCTACAAACTTTATGTTTGTTTCGGGGAGCTCCACTTGGTGTTACGGTGAGATGCTGTGGCAAGGTTATTCCCACGTGTGGACTATCAGGTGGTGGCCTGTAGTCGGAGGGGCGAGTAGACACTCGTACAACAAAGATCGATCATTGATATCACCTAAAGGGTATAAAGATGATAGACGTCTAAAGGCAAGTGTTGGAAGTGAAGGAGTAAAAGAAAAGGAGAAAGTGTACTAACCCGGGTTTAAATTTATTGATGTTGTATTTAATATTATATTGTTTGGTTTTATTTAAATGAGCTCACCCTATCTGTGTGTGTGGTAATGATCATGTAACTTGTTACATGGGAGCATATGTGGATGCAGGTGAGCAGACAGATGCCTAGAGACAGAGTGGGGATATCTCAGGGCTTTATCACTAGTCATTATGATGAACTATGATTTTATATGTAATAATTTTATAGACGATTTTAATTGTAACATTTACTGATGCGACTTATTTTATCTGTATTAGCGCGTTGGACTTTAATATTTAAATTTTCCCGCGTTTTTTTTTGGAAATTGATGATAAATAAATGAGGTGGTTATTTTATTTATTTTCTTATTTATTTTAATAAGTAATTTCCGGCTAGGACGTTACATTGCCCACATTAATATAATGTTTTCTTCTGAAGCTTGGGCAAGGTTAATTGTTCGGGGCAGCGGCATATGATGTAGTGTAGTATACGTGTTTCTACTTTCATTTGCCCTACAAGAATTCCTCCTCCAATGTTGACATTTTCATGACAAATCATTGATTTGGCATTCTAACTAGATTAGTCATCCCTCCATTCCTCTACCATGTTTCCCTCAAAACACACGCCTTGAGTCCCCAACTTTGTTATACGATAAAATATATCTATATTCATTCTAATCGATATCTTTTTAACTTCAGTAATGATAACCCCTTCAGTAGTAATTTGCAAGTTGGAATAAAAGGCTCTAACTAATTCAGGATAATAACATTGATGATGACACAAAAAAGGTAATAATCCCAAATTATATAGTATATCATAGAACTCAAAGTTTTGCTCTGCAATAAATTTAGTTGGTAATCTTGGTTCAATAATATCTTTGTTGCAAAATTTGGAAGAATACCTTTCATATTGAGCAGCAGAAGAGAAAAGTACTTGGGGCCGCGACGAAGGGATAATTTCATCAACTTGGTTGGTGTTGACATCACAACAACGGTAGACACCAATTTAAGTCTTTTGTTTTCTCAATGATTCAACCATTTTTAGGGAATTTTTCACGATTTAAACCGATAGGTTTTGTAGAGAATTGAAAATAAGAAAGATTGCAACGAACAGGAGGTGATTTGGTTAAGAAATGAAGCAACAATGGTGAAATCGGTGCAGGAATAAGATTGCGCGAGGGTTAAGAGTGGTTGTCAACGGCAGAGAGAGAAAATGTTAATTTTATAGTGGAAGACGCCTTGTAATCTTTGTTGCAAAATTTGGAAGAATACCTTTCATATTGAGCAACGGAAGAGAAGAGTCTTTGGGGTCGCGACGGGGGGATAATTTCATCAGCTTGATTGGTGGCGACATCACGGCGGCGGTAGACACTAGTTTAAGTCTTGTGTTTTCTCGATGATTCAACCATTTTTTGGGGATTTTTCACGATTTTAATCGATGGGTTTTGTAGAGAATTAAAAATAAGAAAGATTGCAACGAACGGGATGTGATTTGGTTAAGAAATGAAGCACCAATGGTGAAAAAAAATGTAGGAACGGGAGTGCGCGAGGGTCGAGAGTGGTTGTCAGCGACGGAGAGAGAAAATGTTAATTTTATAGTCGAAGACACCTTGTAATCGATTACAGGATTTGTGTAATTGATTACACATGTGTGTTTTTAGGAAAAGCTCTTGTTAATCGATTACAGTGATGATGTAATCGATTACAATGAAGTTTTTTTAAAAATAAATTACCTAGTAATCGATTTCTATATGCATGTAATCGATGACATTAAGATTTTTTTCGCATAAACCTATTCTTAATTGATTACCAGCACCTTGTAATCGATTACATTATTAAATTTTCGTTTTCAAATAATTTTTACTCCATTCTAAGGGTCCCTTAATCGATTAATGAGGGTCAGTTTGAATTCCATTCATTAAAAAAAATGATTAAGAACTTCCATATTTTTTGACATCATAAGCAAAGAAAATAAGCAAAATAAATTAGGGCAACCACCTATATTTAGTATTCTCGCGCTCATCCACAAACCATCCAAAATTTATATCTTATTCTTCGGCAGATATTGGTGGTTTTATATCTCTAGTTTGGATGAAAAGCTCAATGTAGGTGCAATCATCTCTGATCGAAAAGGTTTTTCGTGCATTCGAATTGAATTCAAGATCTAAAGCATAAGCATTATCTGTGATACCAGCGCTTCTCAAAGGTCCACCATAATAAATAATTGTTGGTGAAGTTAGGATGGAGTTTGAGGATGACGATGGGATGTTCGGAGTTAAAAGAGAAAGAATTTCTTCAACTGATCTTGTAAATGTCACATACAACTCAATCATTGTGTTTAAAGGAAAAGAATACTTACATTACAACATTTGAAAAATGTCTTCAATTTAGATGCCTCATGCATAGTATGTCCTTCAAAAGTGATGGTGGGTCGTCTAAAGTAGAGGTTGTTTATGGATGTGTTTGAGGAGCAGGGAATGGTTGCGCACACTTTTTGTTTTAGCATGTTATATGTGCAGTTGTATGGAATGCGAAATATTTGAGGACTATCACATATGAACTTCACTCCATCCTCAAAGAGTTTCATTTCGTCGTTTGCAAATAAGGTCGTACGTGAAATCTTGAGATTCTGTGATGCCAAACATTTTAGTGGAGAAATTATCCATGTATGGGTTGTGAATGAAGAAGGAAGGGCAAAGGAGATGGAATGAAATCAATTAAATTTTTAAGAGTTGAATTTGTGCAATTGATATAATGGCATGGGCTTCCTATTTATAACCATCATGGATCAATTATTGAGTGATACGAAAATATATATATGTTTTGCATTGCAAATGTAGAATTGAAGTGGTAAATTTTAAATAGCATCAAATTAAAGTACATGAAGACCTCACAATTACATTATTTTATTATACAATTACATTCATCAGCGATGGTCGCCTATGCCACATGTTGCCCTTCGTGTGGGTCGTTGAGCTTGTCTTTCAGGTTGCGCACACTTTTTGTTCTAGCATGTTGTATGTGTAGTTGTATGGAATGCGAAATATTTGAGGACTATCACATATGAACTTCACTCCATCCTCAAAGAGTTTCATTTCATCGTTTGCAAATAAGGTCGTGATGCAAATAAGGTCATACGTGAAATCTTGAGATTCTGTGATGCCAAACATTTTAGTGGAGAAATTATCCATGTATGGTTGTGAATGAAGAAGGAATGGCAAAGGAGATGGAATGAAATCTATTAAATTTTTAAGAGTTGAATTTGTGCAATTGATATAATGGCATGGGCTTCCTATTTATAACCATCATGGATCAATTCTTGAGTGATATGAAAAAAAAAATGTTTTGCATTGCAAATGTAGAATTGAAGTGGTAAAATTTAAATAGCATCAAATTAAAGTACATGAAGGCCTCACAATTACATTATTTTATTATACAATTACATTTATCAGCGATGGCCGCCTTGCCACATGTTGCCCTTCGTGTGGGTCGTCGAGGTTGTCTTTCAGGTTATGGTGGAGGAGGAGGTGACTCACTTTCCTCATCAGTTTCTTCAACTTTGACGGATTGAGAAGCTTCATCAAAGTAATGAAATGGCATTTCTGGTCGAGTCATTGTTGATGTCCCAAATATTTGTGATGGAGCACCACCATAGCTAGTATGAATGTGGCACTGTGGAACCACCATAAATTTAGATGGACCCACGCCAAAGGTAGACGGCGGTGGGAAAAAATCATACGATGTGGGAACCTGATGAGACAATGATAGAGGTTGCATTTTTTTGACCCTGTTTCCAAAACCAGGAGTCCGATTTTTTGAGTGAAGGAAGCAAGAAAAAGGGCCTATCAATACGCTACGGGTGATGTGAAGGCAGTTCAGGATATTGTTCAGGCATGTCATACTAATATAGGAACAATAATTAATTGACATGTTTGAAATTTAATAATACAAATTATAAATTATGAAATACAAATAAATAAAACATTCTCACTTCTTCATCAAATGATTGGTCAACAAGCGAAATGTATCGGATGGTATGAGTCACTACAAGAAAATGTCTTATTAGTAACCAATTTTAGTGACTAAAAGTTGTTAGTCACTATAGTGACCAATTTAGATACTAATTTACAAAATTAAAATTTATTG
The DNA here is from genome assembly GCF_004118075.2 of Vigna unguiculata. Taxonomy (NCBI): domain Eukaryota; kingdom Viridiplantae; phylum Streptophyta; class Magnoliopsida; order Fabales; family Fabaceae; genus Vigna; species Vigna unguiculata. Next base: position 28,092,967 of record NC_040288.1, read on the forward strand.
GTTACTAAAATAGTCACTAATATAAATAAAAAATTATAATTGGTTACTAAATTTGTCACTAATTAATTAGAGAGCAATTTAGTAACTAAGTTATTTTGGTTGCCAAAACTTAGGTAGCTAATTTTTAGTAACCAGTTTTCTTTGGTAGCCAAAACTATGGTAACTAATCTTAAAAACTAATTTAGTGACCAATTATAATTTTTTATTCATAATAGTAACTATTTTAGTAACCAATAATTTTTTTACTTTGTAAACTTGTATTTAAATTAGTAATTATAGTAACTAACAACTTTTAGTCACTAAAATTGGTTACTAATGAAACATTTTCTTGTAGTGAGTGATGTACCATTGCATGTATGGTGAGTTATCATGCACATAGCCACTCTTGTTGAATGGTTTGCCTCAAATAAGCGAATTGTGACGATTATTCGACAATGTTATATATCGATGATGATATTGTCTCTAATTAATATTCGCCCTTCCTTGGAGATCAATTATGTAAACCTCATACAGGTTAGTCGGGTGTAGTGGGATGCTCTATCGCCAACCAAATTTTTTGACCACCTGGTCAACTTGGTGAAATTCCACAATCGCAAAAGAGATTAGAGGAACCAATGCCCAAATAATTGGAGAAATATTTATGGTGATTAAGCGATTCACCATTGGTTGCAAATAACGTGTCCAAAGGAATTGCAAATATTAAGCCAAAATATTAAATAAAACCAAAAATCAAACTAATATGTACAAAAATGTAATGGAGAAAACGTGTTAAGGAACCTGTTTCAGTTGTATTTTATCAAATTTCTTGCGAAACTCGACCACAATTGTTTGGTCATGGAAGATGAAATGCGTAATTTGACACCATCTTATGCTTAGGGGGAATGCTAACCCAACCACAATGTCGTCATTCGTGACTAGTTCAATTTTGGGAGAGATACATGTCAATCTCTCCCAGGCCCAACACTATAGCAGTAACATGCATCCTCCGATGTTGTCCTGTTGGAACTTAGTATCGTGATTTAGTGCATGATACAAACAAGCCAACACTACTAATCCCCAGCTGAAGTTTGAAACATTAGACAAGTCTCTTAATAGTGGCAAATACATAAAATGAACAAGACTCGTTGATGTATCAAGCATCAACATACTACCAATTAGTATGAGGATATGCGTACTTGCATACTATTCAATTGTGCCATGGTCGGTGTTAGCTGGTTGTTCCCGAAATCTAGTATTCAACCATGACAACTTGATTCGGTTACATATGAACATATTTTCAAGTGGAATATCCCCAATAATTCTTGGCAGAATTCTATCAGGTTCCCATAAGTAGATCTGGTGACGGGTTCGCCATCTATAAGCACACCCAATTGAAGTGAAACATCCTCCAACGTGACAGTTGTTTCTCCAAGTGGCATGTGGAAGGTGTGAGTTTCAATCATCCACTTTTCACATAGTGTAGTTACTAATATATGGTTGATCTCCATATTGTCAACCTTCAAAACATGCCCAAAACCAACTAGATCAATTAAATTTCTAATTCTAGGGTCAACCTGATCAATATGTTTTAAAATCCATATTGAATGTCGTCTTGGTCAGAGAATTCTCTCGTTCCCTTGTCATATATCATTTGTAATGTGGTCATCTTGATGACACAAGACTTACATGTTACCCGGAAGATAGTTGTTTTCAGTCATCATCAACTACATCATACAAAAATTAAAATCATTGACAGCATATCATTTCAAGATATTGAAAATAATTTATATAAACAAAATAGGATAATAAATTTCACCGTACCTATGAAATTGACAGGTGATAATCATAAATTTGCATATTGCCATGTTCAACGCTACAATCGAGATAATTCATAATTCGATGTGCAAGAGATGTCGAGCCCCCATCAATATCGGCCAAAACCAATCTCATTCACTCTCAAATTATATTATTGGTGGTCTGATTGTGGTCACTTCCAAGTCAGTTGTCTTTTGTGTCATCACGTCATAGTTGTTTGCTCGTTTGCTCATATGCAAATTACAAATTTTATCGATCCTGTTTACAACCTTAATACATAAATAAGGCCTATCAAGTCCAATTCCACACGCTGCGAAATGAGGACTATTGGTCAACATATACAGGTCCAAATTTCATTCCAAACCCTCAAACTAGGTGCAAGGCTTCCGGACGACCATCAATGACAAGGATCCATAACGAAATGGATCAACCAATTCCAGATAAACCGAAAAAATGTTCTTATTGGTGTACTAAGGGTCATCATAGGGGCCAATGCCCATTTCGCCAATGAATTACGTTCATTTTTAATTTCAATAACTTTATTTTTCAATGTTCTTTTCTTCTATCTTGTATGTCAATATTAATAAAAAATTTATGCCATTATCATATCTTCTACCTTCATCCATTAAATTTTAGTAAACTTTATTCTCTAATGCATTACAAAAACCTAGAAACTTAATTCATGCACCTATAATCGATTACAACACTAAGTAATCAATTACATAATTCTAGAAACTATATTAGGCTATTTGTAATCGATTACAATGTACATGTAGTCGAGTACACAAAGCTGGAAATATAAATTCTTCAAAGATAATCGATTACAAACAATATGTGATCGATTACATGTTGAAATCGTGCAGGACACACACGATTTCTGCTTTGAAATCGTCTTGTATGCACATGATTTCTCTTTTGAAATCGTCATGGGTCCACCACAATTCATTTTGAACGGAAATCGTGTAGGAGGTGAACATTTTCTATTCGAGAAATCATGGGGATATAACAATTTGTCCTTATCCATAATTTTTTTTAAACATGTCCATTACTATAATTATCGTGGACGATTTGCCTAGTAAAAAAAAACCCCATGTCACTGAATCAATAAATATTTAGTCTTCAACGTTCAGTCCTCCAACCACTTATTTCAACGCTTAACCATAATTCAATTAAATAGCTTTAGATAAAGATGTAATTGTTGGATAAATGGTAACTTTAAATGCATGTCAGTTAAAATAAATATTTTCTCTATTGAGTTGGAAAATGTAGCGTTTTATGGACACTTTTGCTATGAATTACTATGATTGAAGAGAGCTCTCTTTAGGATATTAAATCACAGCACTGCGAACATTCAAACATGCCGTAAGAGTGGAGAAACTATAAAACAGGGCTAAAACGAAAATTCATATAAATAAGTTGGTATTATATTATTGAAAACGAAATATACTACTACCTGTAAAATAGAAATTAAATATTTAAATTGAATGAGAATGTTTATAAGTTATGGTTGTTTATAATCAATGGAGATATTTTTAGGATTTCTTTTTATTTATTTTTTGTATGTTTTTGAATCTTGCATTTTTACTTTTGTTCTAATTTTTCTTAAAAAAATAATAACATTTTTTTCTAAAATGATCTAAATTTAAAATAACCTTTTATCGTAATATATATTGTTTTACATAAATTTAAAATGCAATATAGTTATTTAACGATATTTATTGTAGATTTTAATTACAATGTTTATACCATTCTTTATACATTCAAAGTACTTATCCATTATACATTTGACATGATAACTAATCACTTTAATTTTTTAAGTTTTGTACGTATTTAAAAATTGAAATAATGATTAGCATATAACCTAAATATTTGAAAACAATTATATCATTTTTTTAACGCCTTATCCTCGAATTCTCTCTAATGTCATTGACTTGAAATTCTTACTTTAAAAACCAAAAGTTCAAAGTAGTAATTACTGTACGACTTGATATATAGTTTTAATATTTTCCCCATTGTAATTAATAAACTAAAAATGCTTAAAACTAGTCTGATGAACATAAAAGTCCACGATCATTCAAAACAATTTTAATCGAAGTCCAAAAATTTTTTCTGAGTAAGAATTGTTGAATCATCACTTCTTCGATGAATAGATAAAATATAATAAAAAAATTTAAGAAAAAATTTGTCCTTTACTCAAAATAAGGACAAACGGAAGAAGTTTGAAATAATAAAAAATTTTCAATTTATTTTTAGAACTCTTTCAAAAGGTTTTAAATCATAGTATTAAGTTTTTTAGAATATATTTTCTATATTCCGTGTTCTACCTACTAGATTAAATATACCACGAAATTCAATTCAGACATTTTAAATTTCACTTAGATTTAAAGTGGTTAATAATTCCACAATCCATTTATGGCTTAATGGCAAACATAGATTAGGTGAGATGAACCCTGAAGACAAATGCGAAAAATTATAACAGTAAAAAAGTAGGAAGGAATTTCAGTACTATATTATATATCATTATTACATGCAACAACCAACTGAGACAAATTTCAGAAGACACAACAAAAGTGGACCAAAGTCTGAAACAACTAAGGGACACACCGACACCAAGAGAGACTCGCACAAGTGGAGCCCTCGTCGACCACCCTTTATTTTTCATTACCTATATGTCTACGTTACTATCATAAATTCTGCCACTGAAAAATTTCCCTCCTTGCCATCTCTTCCTATCACCACATCCATCTTTCAGAAGTTGATGCTGCAATATTTCACAAACCATCAAACACATTAGCTTAAACATAATCATTACACTTTCAAACTAAAATGAACGCAAGACCCTAGTTCTACAACTTCAGAACATATTTCAGACAACTCTCAAGAAATTTTAACTCACCATTAAAAAGGAGGTTAAATACACTTTCAGGTTGTGTGAATTAATTAGAGTAATTAGTGTAATGAGGTTATTAGTGAAAGAAATGAGTGAGGAAATAAGTGGTGTGTTGAACATACGTATTGCAGTTGGTGGAGGGGCTGATAGTGTAGGGTATGCTGACGCCACATTTGCGTGGGAGTGAAGCGGCGAGGCCGAGGTTGATACCGCTGATGCTTTTGGAAAGGGATTTCAGGCAGGTGCACGCGGCCCTGCGGTCAGCGGTGGTCTTCGCGGCGGCGTTCAGGCTCTTCACTCCGTTGCAACATCCCGCCGACGGGGCTCCGCCTTTTTGGAGGTAGCCGATGCATGGACCCACAGAACCGGCAACTTGCCCGCACGTGATCGCATGTGCTATGGGTGCACTCACGACGACCATGAACACCATCGCAACGATGCATCCAACCTTCATGCTCGCCATCGCCACAGATCAGAGGAACAAATGAGAAGGAAAGTATCACAATATATGTTTGGTTTTGGTGAGTCTCTTGCTCGGTGTTTGCTTGGTATGTAAAATTGTGCAAGACTAGGGTTTATATAGAACATGAGATAGTACTAAGAAGATATTAGGTTGGCCATCATCATAATTCAATATAGTTACGACTTTTGTTCTTCTTTAATTAATTTAATTATTGTGATTTAAAATTTAAGAAATAAAATAAAATAAATAAATAAAAGGTTTTCTGCAACTACATATTCATGAATCGTCGTGATCCTCTTCTATCAAAGAATTTGTGAACACAAATACTGAAGTGCATGTGTGACAGGTTTTGGTTTGTTGGTAGTTGAGCAAAATTTAATGCAGTGTGGTACATGGTGTAATCGTTGAGCCCACCTGGCATAATGTGACGGTAGATTTGGTAACGGTTGAATGGGATGGTTAAGGCCAAGACACTGGTCAAAGTTTCACTCTTTCTATTTACTGTCACTAATAATGACAAAGGTTTTGAAATGGGTTACCTACATCACTGTTTTCGAGTAACTTTGCTAGTAAATACTGTAGTAGCAGTGTTTGTATTGTAGCAAAGTTCAGTTTTTGCTGGTATGGGAAAGGACCAAAGCAACGATAGTCACGGCACCGAATTCCGAAAATGCTTTGACGAATCTATTGCATTGCATCTTCTGATTGGTTTGGATGGAGGCACACACTACTACTAAACATTTCAGGGTTAATGGTGTTAAAAAGAAGATAAAGAAACAACTAAGTCATAAATACAATGAGTAACATGGTGTAAAAGGGAAAACTGAGAAGAAAAGCTGGATGTACATTTGTTTACAAAATAATGCCTAGAGAACAAGATATTATCCCCTCATTGCTACTCTAGTAATTTAATAACATTTAATTCCAATCATATGTAGTTTACTTGTAAAAAGTTTTTTTTTATAACGATTTCATATGATTGTGCCACAATATTGTAATTTTTAAGTTTTCTCATGTTTATACAAAATCTCATTCGCATCATCCTATTTATTTTGTACATGGTTACTATATAAAGAAAGTAGTTAAAATTGAGATGATAAATAAGATAGTAAGGGATTCGTATAATCGTAAATTATAAAATCGTAACATGAATCATAAATTTTGCTTTTTATAATATATATAAATATATATATATATATATATAATTATTTAATTTTATAAAGAGAAAAAATTAATCTAGTTTTATCTTTTGAGATTTTAAATTACATTTATTAAAATAATTAATGTAATAAAGTATGAAAATACGAAAAAAAAATTAAAATAAAATAATAAAGGAAAAACAAATAGAAAAAGACAATTTGTTATTCGTCTTCATAAATATATTAATATAAATTTCTTTATACAATAAATAATGAATAATAATGTTATAATTAGGGATGTCAAAAATATTCGTACCCGTGGGTATCCGCAGGTAAAACCCGCAATGGATAGAAAATAGATATTAAAAATGGATACCCGCTACCCGTGGGTACGGGTATTTTTGATACTCGCATGTTAACGGGGCAGGTACGGGTATCATAGTATCCGTATCCGTGGATACTCTGTACTCGTGGATACTCGTACCCGCTAAACTTTAATTCACAAAAATATCCTTATATATATATATATATATATATATATATATATATATATATATATATATATATATTAGTAAAAAACATTTTGTCCTAATTTTTTATAAGTTGCACATCTTGTCTTCTATCTTCATTCTACCAACTTCAAGTATTTTGTACATTGTCTTCTTCCAAGTACATCCCTTGACATTTTTCTCTTCTTCTTTGAAATTGGGCATATACATCAAACCATATATAGATAGTGACGTTTATGGTATGCTTGTTGTCAAATGATGGAATCAAAATAAGAATACTTGGCACGTGATAGTTGAGGTTTATTATTTGATTATTTTTCAGGAATCAATCGGAGAAAGTGGACTTGTTGATTAAAACACTAATTAAAGAATTTCCATTGTGTTGAACGTCATTTTATATTTATTTTTATAATTATTTGGACTTGAGTTAGTTTAAAAATTATTTAAAATTTATGACAATGATGTATTTATTTTATTTTATTTGAATTTATGATTAAATATTTATTTTTTAAATAATTTTGTAAATACCCGTGAGTACTCGTGGATATCCGCGGGTATGAAAAAAATAGACGGATACCTGCATGACAAATACCCGACGAATATGGGTACGGGTATGTGGCATATATTTATCTAGCGGGTAGGGTACGGGGGAGCTACTACTCGTACCCTACCCGTCCCGTTGACATCCCTAGTTATAGTTAATAAATACGAGAAGTAATAAATACTAACGTTATAATTAATAAATACTAAATGTATGTTTTGGGTCTATATGTGGCTGCAAAATTGGAAAATTATAATTGTATTAAATTTTAATTGAGAAGTGTTGTAGCTAGATTTTAATTGTATTAATTTTTTTATTGAGAAATGAATTTTAATTGTATTAATATTTAATTTAATTAGGTGAAAGGTGGTTGTGTGATTGTGAGCACATATAAAAATGTATAATTTTAATTATTCATCAAAGAATATGAACAAGTAGTACAACAAAAAATGACGATTTTACGATTTTGTTCGACGATCCTACTGTATTACAATTATGCATAGGATATGACTCATAAATACTAAAAAAATCGTAGGATCTTACGATTTTATGATTTAAATCTTGATTTTGACTACCTTTTGTGTAACAGGTGTTGTGGTATTTTTTTCGGAGACCAATCAATGTACTTCATTACTTTGGGTTCATAAGCAGTTTAATCTAATTATTATGGTCCATAAAAAGTTCATTTAAGATGGTGTGGACACAATATTGTAATTTTCCAAGTTTTCGCAAACTTATACAAAAAGTCATTCGTAGCATCCCATTGATTTGTACATGGTTACTGTTAGGATTATAGAGGGGGTTTCACTAGGGAGATACAACACACAAATGAGACCTGAGCTCAACCACATAAGGCATTGACACCACTCTCAACCCAAAACCTTAAGGTAATGGGTCTTTATTCTTATATAGTGCTCCACTTTCTCATTTCTAGCCAATGTGGGACTTAGAATCACACTTGGATTCCTAACAATTCCCCCTCAAGGGTGAGTCCCTTCGACCACATTGGTACACTCCCCCTCCAGCGGAAGCATCCCCAACCACGAGTACTCCTTTTATGTACTACCGTTCTTCTTAATGGGACACGCTTACCTGAAACTCTTGTCAGGAAGACTTTCGATACAAGGACCATACTACACTCGTCTGAGCCGATTTCGACCATCGGCTCTAATACCACTTGTTAGGATTATAGAGGGGGGTTTCACTGGGGAGATACAACACACCAATGAGACCTGAGCCCAACCACATAAGGCATTGACACCACTCTCAACCCAAAACCTTAAGGCAATGGATTTATGGGTCTTTATTCTTATATAGTGCTCCACTTTCTCATTTCTAGCCAATGTGGAACTTAGAATCACACTTGGGTTCCTAACAGTCATCACATATGTTTGAGAGCACAATTTACGTCACTTTGCATGAATGCCAACAACAAATATGTAAAAGCAAATTTAAATTTAGGTTCTAAATAATCACAAAAAATGTAGACGTATACCTTATTCTCCTCACTACCACTACAAGAAAAATGCTTATTATCTACGAAAATTTATCTATGAAATATAGTTCGTAGATAATTTTATTTTATCTACGAAAATAAAATACATTATCTACGAAAGTTTCCTAGATAACGATAAAATACATTATTTACGACATTTTCGTAGATAACCATGACAGAAACATTTCATATGAAGTATTACCTACGACATTTAGCGTAGAAAATAAAAATCATTTAAAAAAATATAAAAATATAAAAATTATTTAAGAAAATGTTTTACAAGATAATTTCGTATGTAATCTTATATAATTTATTTTTTTAATTAAAAATATGTTTTGAGTAAATAGTTTATTGTAAAACAGAGATCAGTCAGTGAGTAAATATATATATAAAGGATATTAAAATGTTTTAATTTTTTTATTTTTTATTTGTATTTGAGTTATCTACGAAATTCTTTGTAAGTAATTTACTTACACAAGTTTTCGTAGGTAATTATCTACGAAAACTTTCATAGGTAATTTATCTACGAAATATTTCGTAGGTAACTTGAATATTGGATAATAAATTTTTTGACGACTATTTTCGTAGATAATTATGGACGCTCTAATTTCGTAGATAAGTTATCTACGAAGTATATTTTCGTAGATAAAGTTACCTACCAGTCCAATACCTACGAAATTTGCTTCGTAGGTAATTCATAGATAACAACACATTACCTACGAAAATTTGGCGTAGATAATAAGCTGATTTCTTATAGTGTACATTCACTAATTTCACTACCTTTACTCATCATTCCTCTACTTCAATCCAAGAACACAACAAATAGAAAAAATAGGAATATCGAACAATGGAAGATTTGCTTCGTCCAAACAATATGAACGTATTGTCAATTGTGGGTCCTCATCCACAGACTATCATTACCGGTAGAGGATCGTGGTTGCACAACACTATTGTGACCTAGGTTTTCTTCCCTTCAATTCCAAACCCATCCAAATACACACATGGAAAACCCAAGTGATTCAAATGATTAGGGAAAAAAATGAAGAGGCTTAAATAAAAAAATGTTCACATGTCAATCCAGCATTGTGTCACGTGACACTAGCAATATTATGTGTCAATGTAGTGTCACATGTTAGTGTCTCATATTCAATTTGGTCCCTATTTAGTTATTTTTGCTCAATTTGTCCCAATTATTTTTTAAATGGATCAATCTTGTCTTTCTCCAAATTAAAATCAAATTTAATTTTTATATAAATATTATATTTATCAAAATTCACATTTTTATTTAATTTTTTTTGTTTAGGGTTACAAATAATTTAAAATTAGAAGAAAAAATTTAAAAATAAGGACTAACACCATTGGTTTAAAATTTTAAGAGGTTAAAAATCACATAAAATATTAAATATTAAATAAGAGGTTTAAAATTGTGTGTAAAATTTACAAAGTTATCTAAAGTTATCTAATTATGTTTGTTGACAAACTAAGTTTCAGTATTATAAAATTGATTTAGTTTGATATTAAAAATCTTTAAAAATAAACACCTCAATTCAACATTTAAACTTATATAAGGTAAGAAGTAAATTCTGTTAGGTTGATTTGTAGTATAATGGCTAAAATCAAAAGTATGTTATATACTTCCTCTATTCGGTACATTAATGTGCCTTTTCAATGACAAAGATGTAACAAAATATTAAATTTTAAAGAGGACAATATATCAAGTATATGGTAATATAATGTTATACATTTTTTTCCCTCCATCCTATTTCAAAGCAATTTCATTCTCACCAAATAAAGTACAATTGAAGAGTTATAGAATAAAATTATTTTTTTACTGTGATTCAACTATAAATAATCATATATAAAAAAACTATTAATTTCATAACAATTATTTTAAATTTATATGTATAATAATTTTAAAAAAAGAATCCTATAAATTATTTACACAGTGGACCGGTGTACTCACCAACCTCAACTGTACATAAGAAGAGAAAATTAATGAAGGAATGACTTTTTCCACCAATACTGGTTTAAATTGGTCCCGCTCAAACCACAAACAATTGGAAATTGCTTTTAGATACCTTCTTTCAACATCATTTCTTTAAAAGGACAGCAAATTCATCAACAGATTCATCTAGATTGCAATTTTTGTAACATCAAAACTGAAAATTCTACTAGCATCTTATTTTCTTTTCGTTTCTGAAGGACTCTCTTGATATTATTATTTATAATTTATAATTACAACTAGACAGTAAGAAAAAGATTTTTAGACTAATCTGCACTCCACAGGAGTGGTAGGTTTGTATATATTTTTAATTTTTAATATAATTTTTTTATATATTTAGGTAACGATTTAAACAACTTTTATTTACAAATTCGTAATCTATCAGTCACTAAATCTACTTTTTCTTTTTGTTTTTATTAATTGATTATATATTGTTTAACGTGGAGTCACCGTTTAACATGCTAATTTCACAAGATAAACATGACTAGCAAAAATTAAAGTCCTTTTAGAAATATGAATTATACAAACAAATTTCAGGGTGGATTTATGCCTGTATATACTTAAAAGAAAATTATATTTTGACACGCATAATTTTTTCTATATTTCCACTTTACAACACCTTTTAATAATAAAATATTATATTTAAATAATACTAATAAATACAAACAAAATTTTAAAATAAAATAATGACTATTGAAGTTATTAAGTTGAGGTATAAACAAAGGAGAGTTTCAAAATAACATGATTTATACTTAAATCAACATGTTTATATAATTAAAGTCTACTATTTTCTAATAGCTAATTTGTTTATATACAATGCAACAAATATGATGGCTTTTTTTGTACCAGTTGAGAAAGCTTATTATTGTAAAGGAAAATGGAAAAAAGGTGTGACAAAATATTAAAAGCATATTAGAATAAAGGTATTTTTTTTCAGGATCAAATAATTTCCTTTTTCCCACTATTTTGTTTTTTACTCTTTTATTCTTTTGTCTCTAGAAAAGAATTTTGCCCTCAAAAGCTTTCTCATACTTTAGACTACCCTCTTTAGAAAGCAAGGCATGTGTGGTAAGTGTAACATGTACATAAGTTTAGGTCCTACTTATCCATCAGTCATAGGTATAGGTCCTACACATTCTGCACAAATTTTAGGTCGGTAGATCTGCCATAAATGCTGTACGAAAAGTCCTACATCATACTAAAATTATGAACAAAATAAAAAATAAAATATTTTTTTTTTCAAAATTGATGAAAGCAATTTACACACTATTTAAACATGTCATGTAAAGAACTTCCTTTACTTATGAGCATTTAACGCACTGTTTAAAGATAAATCACATAATAACCTTATTTAAATTACCAACAATCCATTTATATTCACTAAAATGATAATACTCATCTACCGACACACTTGCCATTACACGTGGATAATTCTCATTTCCTGACTTACTTGCCATTACGAGTGGATAAAAGATAATTAAAAATAACCATTTTTTATGGAAATACAGCATTTCGTCATTTACTATACTTTTTCTACTACTTTCCTTTGGAATTAGTATATTAAAATGTAAATTTTATACTTAAAAATATGTATTCTGGAATGAGAGAGAATGAGTGAAAATTTGGAAAGTTTTTTGGACCGCACAATTTTCTTATGAAATCTCTAATGTATTTTGAAAAGTCTATTTGACACAAAAAAATATACAGGGTGGAGAAAGTTCTAGAAATCCTATTCCAAAACCTCTGTTCTGGAAACTAGTTAAGGAAATTCTGTTCTGGAAGATTCGTTTTGTAAATAATTATTTTAAAATATGAGGATGCGTGAAGAAAAGCTTTTATTGCTCTTTGCGGTACACACATTCCTCAGGTTTTCTTATGTTAATTTAGCTCTTATGGGCCTTTTAATTTGAAGTAACCCAACAGCTTCACTTCCCGTTTCTCTCTACACCTCCGATAATGTTTTTAGCACTCACAAATAAAAATGATGAAGATGTAAGAGAGAAGATTGTTAGGAATAAAATAGTTATTTATTTTCTTCGAGATATACTTAAAGTCGTATAACAATATACATTATTAAATTATGTTAGTACAATAATTAAGGATGGCAGTCCGGTCTGGTCCGTTTAGACTCAATTCGTATAAGGTCTGCCGCAGGTTGGTCCATTCCATCTTACACAATTTATACGAGTTGCAATCACTAGTCCATTCCGCACATTACTTGGTTTGCAGGTTGGTCTACTTTTTTCTTATTATTATTGTTTTTTTAATTCTTATGATAAAACTTTTAATATTTAAAATTTGGAAAACTTTAAGAAGTTCACAAAATTAAGTAAAGACTTTGGGGAGTTGAATGATAAATTGATAATTCGACCTTTTCATTATATTCATATTCATACTATGCCATACACAATATATTCTTTAATTTTTAGCACATTAAAAAAATACACAATACTTGTCTTTTCCAGATATACAAGAATTTGAAATGTTAATGCAAGAGTTTATAAAAAAAGTAACTAATATACAAAAATGCAAGTTTTTATTTTATGCAAGCCTGAGGATCGACCCACGCGAACTGTAAACTTATGCGGGTCAGACTATTGTAGACCTGCAGGTTCACTATCCTGACCTATCCTGTATTTTTTTCGCAGACTGACCCAACAGACCAGACCCATATTGTCATCCCTAACAATAACTTGCCAACCAACGTATCTTTGAATTTTAAAATACACTCTCATTCCCTCTTATTGAACTACTTTTACTTTTAGCTTTCGAGTAGAGTTGGGGTTGTTCCAAAAATATTTTAATCCCCTTATATGCGCAAGGCCTTGATTTGAAGGCCTCCATCAATACCAAGATTTATCATCGTCTTGTAGGTCACATTTTTTTTTCCTATTATTCAATCTAAAGCATACATCAAATTGTCTTTTTTTTCATAGGTGTTGCAAAATTTAAATAGCTAGTGTAAATAGTATATTTTCTAGTGTTGATTAAAATCTCTTAAAATTATAAAATAAGAAATTAAATTAATAAAAACTATTTAAAAATTAATCATAAGCTTAAAATGAAGTATTAAATCCACTACCTGTTTTAGTCATGGGATTCTATGTTAAAAAGATTAATTTCTTGTATTGATAAGAAAGTTCACGTCTATCCATTAATAATTTTATTGATGTACTAAACATTAATAAATTTAACTTGTTATATCCACTAATATGAAAGTTCAAGCCTCAATTTTAAAAACAAGAGTTTTTGAAATAATTTTATTATTTATTTATTTATTTTATTCAATTTAAAGTATCGATTAATAAAAAAAACACTTTTTAAAGAACAACATTTTACTTAATAATTTTTTCTTCTATTAATTTTATAAACTGTCATATTATAAATTTTATTATGTTAAAACGGTCTAATTGCATTAAGACTGCCATATTACTACGTCTGTAAAACTAGTAAAAGAAAGTTAAAAGGTTTAATTAGTTAGATAGTACTCACTTTTGTTCAAATATGCTAGTTTGGTATCCACTTTTAAAAAGTGTCAATTGTAAGGCCCATCCAAATTAATTCCTTTCTGCTTGCCCTAAATTAAAAGGGCTGCCCCTATAAGTGGGCCTAAGGGTTGGCCCAGTATATAAAATCTTGCTACGTTGCCCTAATTGAACATTTTGCTTTCACTTTCAGAAACCAGCCGTCTCTTCCCCTTGCACTCACAGGACGCTCTGCTAGGGTTACTCCCCAAGCCTCTCGAACTAGCTCCGAATCAGTTTCTACTCCACGTAAGTACCTCCTCTAGATCATCGAAGTTCCCCTTTTGCTTTTCCCTTGTATTATCGCAGTTAGGGTTTAGTATTAATCTGCCCTTGTCCCGTGTACCTTCTGTTTTCAGCTCCTTAGTGCGTTCTAGAGCTGCTGTGCTCCTTGCTTGCGCGTTGAACGTTCTGTACGAATCCATTCCAGGTAGGGAAGCTAGAACCCACTCGTGTCCTTTTGTTTTCGCTGCTGTTTTGCTTTTGTGTTGAGTGTCCTTGGCGAGTTTGAGGTTCTGAATGCGTGTATTAGCTTGATGTGTTGTTTTGGACTGGTGGGCGCGACTACTCCACGAAACAGTGGCGAGACCTGTTAATCTCGCCCAAGCGAGCCAGTCTCGCCTAGGCGAGATGAATAGGGAGCTCGCCCAGGACTTTTGCGCGAAAGGTCGCCCAGGCGACCAGCTTGGCTTTTGAACGAGCGAGCATCTCGCGCAGGCGAGAGGGGTCTCGCCTAAGCGAGATCCCGCGAGTGCTTCTGCTCCCTTTCTCGAGCCCTCGCCTAGTCGAAGGGGGAGTTCGTCTGAGCGAGCACGTCTCGCCTGAGCGAGACCCCTCAGCCTGAGCGAGGTGCTGGGCGAGACAGTGTTGTGTAGAGATACTTGTTTATTCCTGGATTATCTGTTTTGAGTGGGTATGAATGTTATGATGTGGAATACGTAGCATGATTCATGAACTTTAAATGATGGGTTTGGTATGAGTTTTGGCATGAGAACTAAATGAGATTGGTATTACTAAAGTGACATGAAAATGAGATGAGTTGTATTTTATGAACATGAATGGATTATGATGAGTTGGAATGGGTTGGACCTGGAGATGTGAAAGGTAACGGCTTTAAAGGTTGACATAATGAATGTACCCTTGCATGGTAAATCTTATTTAACCGTATGATCGTATTTTGTCTGTGTCAGTGCATAATTCCTTGGGGTCTCTAGGTGAGACTTTCAAGGACGCGCTTCAGTGGTCGGGACGTAATTCCATAGCCCCTGTTAGTGGGTGTTCATGGTGGTGCCCCATCTGTATAACTAAGTAAGGATTCAAGTTAAGGTTGCATCCTGACACTCTAAGGAGCCAGTTAGTCTCACTTAGAGCGGACTGACTCCTGTGGTGAGAGTAGTAGGAGGCTTGAAATTCAGTAAGGGCTAACCTTGTGGTGAGGGAAATTCGATTCATTGTAACACTTGTAACACATAGCTCAGGGTTGAGCAGCTCGGGTTGAGCAGAGGCATCTACCACAAGTGCAAGCATCCGCTGAATCCGACTAAGTTATATGTATCCGGATGAGTCGAGTCATAGCGTATTGGTTGAGAGTCATAACATGTTTGGTTGATGTTTGGATATTGAATGGCGAGATATATATTTTGATTGTATGATAATAATGTTGTTGGCTCTAGCTTACCCTGTGTATTGTATGACTGTCTTGTATGTGGTTCTTCTTTCTTGCGATGATCATCAATTTTAATTGATGGGAGCAGATGGGCGAGGTTCCAGAAGTCAGCAAGGAAGTGGAGATTCTGCTGCATAGTCCGCGTGGACTAGTTGTTATTTCTACATGAGTTCATTTAGGGTTGTGACCCATGTATCTGTTCGTCCTTAGTTTTATGCACTCTGGTTAACTTTTCCTCTAGTTTCTTTTGGGCATCGTGGTGTGCCATGGGTTGTATGGAGTGGATCCCAGACCGTGTTTTTATGTTATCTTTATCGTGACATTCCTTTAATTTCACGTACTAAATTAAATGGGGTGTTACATCAATTGAGTCTTAACTTTTGAAAAAAATGTCTCAATTTGGTCCTTTTCTAAAAAAAATAAAATTATTAACGTTGTTAACGACATTGATATATAAAATGACTTACAAAATTAAGTATTAATATTTATATTAAAATTTAGTGGTAAAATTCATGAATGAAGTTTGTCGCAACCGGGATCGCGACGGGACGACAAACCAAAAAAGAAAAACGAGTTTTAAAGAGAGATTTGGAGTCGCCACCATAGTTATTCTGGAAAACTATGGAAAACCATAAAGATAAGACAAGTCTGCAAAAAACTAGATTTTGGATCCGAGAGTCGGTTACGCATAAGGAAGGTGTTAGCACCCTACAGCGCCCGCCCAAAGGCGGTACCTTTAATTAAAAAAATGCAAAGACGATATGATTTTCAAAATGTTAATTTTCCCAAAAAATAATAAGACAAAAATGCTAAAAAAAACAAAATACTTTTTTTTACTTTTTGGGCCCGACAAGGATTGACCTTGGTCCTACGTATTCTCATTCACAATGAGAAATCAGGGTTACGTAGTTCTTTAAAAGATATTTGGAAAAACAATTGAGAAAATGATTTGATTTTTTTGAAGGTGAACTTGACAAGGACTACGTATCTCACAGTGGAAAATCAAGGATCACGTAGTTTTTAAAAAAGCTTGTTTGTTTGAAAATGTTTATGTTTTTTATATTTTGGAATTGTATATTTTTTGGCATTTTTGAATTACTTGAAAATATGTATCACACGACGCGAGCGGTCGGATAGACACTAAAAGAGAAAGAAAACTATTTTTAGTATTTTTAGAAAATAAGTGTCACACGGTGCGAGCGACCGGACAAACACAATGAAGTGAAAGAAAACATTTTTTATTTTTTTGATTTTTTGCAATTTTTTATAATTTTCAAATATTTTGTTTTTCTAAAAAATAATAACAATAAATAAATAAATAAATAAGAGGATGAAATTATTTAAAAAAAAATAAAAGTGAAAAACAAAATATGGGAGTAATGAGTGATTAGTGGGGTGCACAAAGTAAACATAACAACATGCCAAAAAACAATAGACAAAGGTATGGGAGTGTAGTACTATCACATATGGGAGTATCACATATGGGAGGTGCATGAATTAAACAGTGGAGTGTCTAAAGTGAAACAAAGGTATAAGAAATAAAATGATGTGGGGTGCGTGCAATGAATAAAGGGGTGCGCTTTGTAAACCCAAACAGATCCAAAACATTAACTAAGAGGGGTGCGAAGGTTGAAAGCGGGGGTGCGCAGAGTAAAGTCTAAAATAGGAGTAAAAAGTGTGTGCAGGGGTGAGGGATTAGTAATTGTGCGGGTGCGCAGAACAAAGGTTGGCCAACCCAAGGAAACTCGCGGGTGTGTAGTTAATATTGGGGGTGCGCGAGAAAAACCACGCAGACCCAATTTTAATACACAAGAGGGTGAAAGTGTCAAAAATGGGGGTGCAAGGAGTGAAGTGGGCTGAGACTTGATCACGTGTGACGAATGTGATTAACCTAAACCCTAGCAGCTCCTGAAACAAGAGGCAAGCCTCCTCTCTCTCTCTCTCGACACCAAGGGCACCTCCTCCCTTCTCTCGAGCAACCGCCGCATCTGTCAAACCTCCGCCTAGCCGCACCTCTGGAGCTCGCCGCCGCTCAACCAGAGGCCATTGCCGGCACCACTGCGATGCTCTTGACCAAGACCGCCACCGACGCAGACGAGAAACTCGCGGTTTCTTCTCGCGAGACAGACCACTTCTTCCAGCTCCAACGTCTCGACCTCGCAAGCTTCCCGATCCGTCAGAGCCACCGGCGACGGCGCCAATCGCTACCAGAAGCGTCGCCGGCCTTCGCTGCATCCTAAACGTCTCTCGTTCTTCTTCTCTCATGAACCACGCTAAGTTTGGAATCCACACCGCGAGCCCCGCTGTCGCGCCCCCAACCGCGATTGAAACCGTTGCTGCTCAGTCCGTTCTTCGTTCGAAGTCTCTTCTCTTTTCTCTGCTTTGATGTTGGATCGCGATGATGAAAGGATGTGTGACAGTGATGATCATTCGGTGCTATTGTAGAGGGATGGTGTGAATTTGTGAGGGTGTGCAAAGGTGATGACGCGTGTGGGATGGGTTGGTTTGGGGCCTCTCTGGTTTTTGTGCAGGTGAAAGATTAGGATGGGGATGAGGGTGGTTCATGGTATCGGTGGGTCGAGGATGATGAATGGAGGTTCCCTGGTTTTGGTTGTTTGTTTTGTTTGCAGGTTGAAATGGAGCGTTGAAGGAGGATGAGATAATGGTGAAAATAGGTTCTGGTGGGAATGTTTACAGCTTTGAGTATTTCATTGGTTATGGAGAATGGTGAGAACGAGTGGTTTTGCGAATGGAAATGCGGGAAATGGTGAACTGGTTTGGAGGTTATGGTGATCATGAGACCGTGAATGGGGAGTGGGATGATGTTTAAGTTTGGATCATGAAAGAAATAAATAGCGAGATAATGCGGGACAGATGCGCACAGATACATTTGAGAACAAAACACACACAATGTCATTTTCGCGCAAATACTCAATACATAAACCTTACCTCTTGAGGCTCCTTGTTCTCTCTGAATATGAATTGGATATCCCTTGTATTCTCTTTTCTCCGTCAATTTATCCTCCTTCCCTATATTTTTTCGTTTTACTCATGAGATCCTCCTTTGGTCCGAGAGATGTACAAAAGATGTGAAGTGGCGGTTGCTTCTTCGCCCTATCTGTATGCAACAGAGTCCATTTTCCCTCAACCAATGCACCCTCAGGGTGCCAAAAAAGAAAAGAGCTAGGCATGCATAAAATTAAATGTTCTGCCACTTCTTTCTTTTGCTCTATTTTTTTTGTTTTCACGTCTTCTTTACTCTCTTTTTTCAAATATGTTTTTCTTTTTACCTTTTTTTTAATCCGTTTTCTTTTTTCCTTCTTTTATTTCCTTTTTTTTAAATAATAAATAAAAAACAAAAAAACAAAAAAAAATAAAATAAAATAAATAAGAATAAAATTGAAAATAAAGGAAAAAAAGAAATAAAAAAACGAAAGATAAAAAGACATGATAAAATTGAAGTAAAATAAAATAAAAAGAAAATAATAATAATTATAATAAGGTAATAATAAAATAAAAAATAAAATAAAAAACAAAACTACCATTACACCACTAATTAATACGTTGTAACACAACAGATCAACCCCACCATGAAGATGAGTTATTGGTAAATTTTAGGATGAATATGTTACTGGAATAAAATTATTGAGAATTGAGTTACTTTCAAGATCAAACTTTTTTTTGTTCAATTTATAAAGCTTCACATAAAACAGGAAATGTATAAACTTAACACTGAATAAAGAACACCAAAAAGAATCTAGCTCTCATATAAACGAAGACTCCTATCCTCCTATTATTCTCTTTACTAACATGTAGTTTAAGCATGGTTTCTCTTAACCACATTATTGTAGAAAAGACGTATCACGATAGTCAAAAGTGTAACATCCCTAAAAAATATTACTTAAATAAATAAATAAATATGGAAAATGAAATTAAATCGTCGCAATATTATTATTTTCAAATGTGGGAAAATTTAAAATGTTTAAACAACGCGCCAAAATTTATAAAATAGTAGTAGTAAAGCATTACAATTTCCAAAATCCATTAACTTAATTAAAAGCATAGTAAAATCCCTAGCTCTAGTCCTAGCTAGCCCTCACTCCGTCGTCTGTGCATCCACAACATCACCTGTATCATCATCTGCTCCCGTGTAACGAATCACATGATCATCGCCAATCACAAATAGAAAAAGTGAGCTTAAGAAATTAGAAAGAACATATAAAATAACATAATATAAACAAGACACCCATCTTATTCATCCTAATTAGTTTTTGGCCAAGACCTTACTCCCCAAAGCTTTTCAGCCTTCAAAACACACAAGTAGTTAGCCTTGGACTCAAGATTTATGATGCTTACACGAACCTGCCCGCTCGTGGTCCTGCCTCTACGAACCTCCCTACTTGTAGTTCTGCTCTACGAACCTCCTCGCTCGTAGTCCTGCTCTACGAACCTTCCCGCTCGTAGTCCTACTCTATAGATTTGCCCACCCGTAGTGCAACACATGTGATCCACCAACTATGTACCTCCCCGCACGTAGCATCTCTCTAGTGTGAGGATGGAACATACGAATCTATCTCGCTCGTATCCCCACACGAGAGTAACTGGATATGAACCTCCCCGCAATATAATCACATGTTCACCACCATCCATGAACCTACCTGCTCATGACACAACATCCCCTGATCCAAGTATAGCATCACCGCTTAAAACAACACACATAAGCCATTGACAACAGTATTATCGCCCAGCGCAGCCTAAGCGCCGCCAGGCGAAATCTGCCCAGACCGCCTAGCGGTACAAGCCTTACCGCCAAGCGCCAAGTCATTGCAAACCCTCTGTTTTGGAGTCTATCGCCTGGCAGACCACACTCTGCCACCAGGCGCCACGTGTGACAGACACCCCCTGGTGCTCCTATCGCCTGACGCACACGCTCCAGTCGCCAGGCGCTAAATCAATAGCGTACCAACTGCTGTTTTCGTACCTCAAACCAGATTATCTCACAATCCATTAACTTTTCCAAGGCATCAATGTACTCTCATCCATCAAAGTCTTATTCTTGATTCCATGGCACTCCACAAGTGATTCCATTACCTATAATTCCCATTCCCAAACTCATAAACAAGACCTAGGATTTACCAAGTTTTCCATCATTATCCAATGACTCAACCTAAATTATAAGGATGCCACACAGTATAATACCTCATAGTACACAACCTACCGAAATCACATCGTAACAGTAATAAGCATTCCAATCCCTACTTCTCAATTCGTAATTAATACATTAACCCACTCTAGCATGACTATCTCTTGTCCCACTCCTCCAAACCATTCTATGCTTTTTTAAAACCTACAACTTATAATTAGAATCAACAGTCCTCTTTCCTTTCATTAATGTCCTACAACCTCACATTGATATAACATAAAATCAAGCCTCTTAACTATTCCCATTCTCAATTATTATATGTATAATGTTCCTGTCCGTTCATCATCAAATTCCTATTACCACTCACTCCCAAAGGTCTCTCTCTCAGTTTCCACTACATACACTCGCAAAATAGTGCCTGCACCTCATCATCGCCTGGCAGCAAGCAAGGTGCCGCAAGGCGGTGTATCAACACCAAGCTAAATAACCAGGTTTCTCCATACTTGAGAGTAATTCAGCCTCTTTCTGGTATCCATCCCTATTACTAGATGAATCAAAATGCAACAATTCGTCTATAATAGATTGGACCTCTCTTCCCAATTTAATTCTTAACATTTACGTGGCCCTTACCTTCTGGAATCAACCCAAATTTCACTCCCTTCCACAATTGCACATGTGATCATGGATTATCATGCACGAGTGTTTCCAAACTTTTATAATGCCCACAATTTTAATTTGTTTCATAGTATCAGGGCCCCCAATAGGGTTTACACAGATCAATTCCAAAAATCACATTTATTTATGCACAAACAACATCATGAACAACTAAGAAAAACGCGAATAGCGTTGCACCGCCTGGCGCGTATTCATCGCCACCAGGCGGTTCATGTCAAATTGCAGCAAAACCAGGCACAAACTGTTGCGTCGCCTGGCGGCTCAGGTTTTATTGTAACATCCCGTCAGGATATTACGAATTTAATAAAATAAAATAAAGTAATTAATTACATATAACGGAGTCTTGCATCTCCTACCATACAATGCCTCGTATGGTGTCATCCCAATGCTGGAATGGTAGCTATTATTGTACGTGAACTCCACCAATGGCAACATGTCACTCCACGTACCCAGGTGATTTAACACACAAGTCCTCAGCAGATCCTCCAGTGACTGTATGGTTCTCTCAGACTGCCCATTAGTTTGAGGATGATATGCCGAGCTCATTCTCAGCTGCGTGCCTAAGGCATTCTGCAATGACTGCCAAAACCTGGAGGTGAACAAGTGCGTGACAAAATCCATGGAAATGCTATCCCATTTCCACTAGGGAATGTGAAGAGGCTCCAACGTACCACCCGACCTTTGGTGCTCAATTTTTGCCTTCTGGCATACTAAACAAGAAGCGACATAGTCGGCCACATCAATCTTCATACCCGTCCACCAGAAGGTCGCTTTCAAATCCTTATACATCTTAGTCATACCTGGATGTATGCTAAGACGACTCTTATACCCTTCATCCAAGAACATCTTCCTTAACACCCGACTGCAAGGTACATATACCCTCTCTCTGAATCTCAGGATACCATCTCTGCCCATCCTGAAGTCTTTTCTCTTTTCGGTGCCTAACTCACTCACAATCTGCTGCAGTTCTTGATCTTTACCCTGTTCCTCCTTGACCTCATTTAAGAACTCATTAGTGATTTGCAACATGTTGCACCGTATATGATCAACACCTGTGTATAGATTCAAGTTCATATCTCGTAGTTTTTCTATAAGCTTCAACTCCTTCGTCATCATAGCAGACATATGAACTCTCTTCCGACTTAAAGCGTCAGCAACTACATTGGCTTTACCTGGATGGTATAGAAGCTCAAAATCATAGTCTTTTAAGTACTCCATCCAACGCCTCTGTCTCATATTCAGCTCTTTTTGATCAAATAAGTACTTCAAACTTTTATGATCATTGAACACTTGAAACTGCGAACCATACAAGTAATGCCTCCACGTCTTGAGAGCAAAAACTACCACAGCCAATTCCAAATCATGCGTAGGGTAGTTCTTCTCGTGTACCTTCAGCTGGCGAGATGCATAAGCAACAAGTCGTTTCTCCTACATCAACACACACCCCAAACCCTGGTATGAAGCATCACAGTACACCTCAAACATCTTGGCTGTATCTTGGATAGCTAAGATAGGTGCAGTGGTCAATCTCCTCTTCATATCCTCAAAACAGACCTCACACTCGTCTGTCCAAGAGAAAGGCTAGTCCTTCCTGGTGAGTTGAGTCAATGGACTCACCATCTTGGAGAACCCTTCCACAAAGCGCCTGTAATACCCTGCCAGGCCCAAGAAACTTCTCACCTCAGTCATAGTCTATGGCCTTTCCCACTTCACCACTGTTTCAGTCTTCGTTGGATCCACCGAAATTCCTTGGGCTGAGATTACATGGCCCAAGAACTGCACCTCATCAAGCCAAAACTCACACTTCGATAACTTCCCATAAAACTTATGCTCTCTGAGTACCTCTAATACCACTCGCCGATGATCTGTGTGTTCTTCTCTACTCTCAAAATATATCAGTATGTCGTCAATGAATGCAACGACAAACTGATCCAGATACGACTGAAATATCCTATTCATGTAGTCCATGAATATAGCTGGCGCATTCGTCACCCCAAACGACATCACCACATACTCATAGTGGCCGTAGCGAGACCTGAATGATGTCTTCTGCACATCCTCTGGTTTGACTAAGATCTGATGGTATCCAGACCTCAAGTCAATCTTAGAGAACACAGCTGCTCCCCTCAACTGATCCAGGAGATCATCAATTCTCGACAGTGGGTACTTATTCTTGATTGTTAACTTATTCAGCTGCCGATAGTCAACACACAACTTGGAACTGCCATCTTTCTTTTTCACAAGTAATACCGACACCCCATGGTGATGCACTCGGCCGGATAAAGTTCTTCTCAAGCAGATCCTCAATCTGCTTCTTCAACTCTGCCAACTCCGTTGGTGCCATCCGGTATGGTGCCATAGATATTGGGCCAGCCCCAAGGATGAGATCAATGGTGAAATCCACATCCCTGCTTGGTGGCAATTCTGGGATTTCATCAGGGAAGACATCCGCGTATTCATCTACCACAGGAATCAGACTAATCTTCTCTGCAGTACTCTTCTTCTCCGTCTGAGCTACTATCATAAAACATGTAGCTCCAGCTTCAATCTCCTTCTTTGTTTGGTTGGATGATATCAATTCTAGTCCTTCTGCATCTGGAAACACCACCCTGCGTTGCTCGTAGTCGATCACCACATGGTTACTGGTCAACCAATCCATACCCAGAATCACATCTAACCCTTCCATTGGTAAGCATATGAGATTCACCTTGAACCTGCGGCCTACCACCTCTATAGGGCATTCCACACAAACAGACGTCGTGGATACCTCTCCAGACGTTGGTGTCGCAATTATTAACTCGCACGCCAACTCTCGCATTACTAGACCGAGCCTCCTCACGCATTCATTGGATACGAATGAATGGGTAGCTCCTGAGTCATACAACACAACAACCTCGTGATCAAATAACAAACAAGTGGTTTGTACTAAGTTACCTGACTGAACGACCTCGGTAGTCGTCAAGGCTCTAGGTTGATCCCCGACTGGTTTCTTCGCTGGTGCACCTCCGGCCGGTTTCTTATTCGGGCAGTGTCGTGCAAAGTAGCCCGTCTGATCACAAACGTAGCACTTGCCAGTGCTACCAGCACCACCACTAGAGCTGTCTGAGGGTTTTGGACAATCCCTCTGAAAATGCTCACCACCACAGTTGTAGCACTGTAGTTTCTTAGCCGAACTCTGTGGCCTATCATACGGCTTCTTCTGCTGCCGTGAATCAGAGGTAGCCTTCTGAGGTCGAGCCCCTCTGTTGGGCCCCATCTCTAACTGCTCTACGGCCTTGGCCTGCTCTACCAAGACTGGGAACTCCCTGATCCGGAAAGGTACAATAAAACGGCGTAGCTCGTGTTTCAGCCCACCTTCATATTTTCTACATCTCCACTCCTCGGTGACTGCGGGCGAGTAGAACCTGGCCAGGTACTCAAATCTGTCTGTGTATGCCTGCATAATCAGGTTCCCCTACTGGAACGTGAGATTTTTCGCCTCTCTCTCATGCCTGGCACTGTCTGGAAAATATTTCTCCAGAAATCTCTCCCTAAAGGAAGTCCAAGTAACCTCCTCGCCTCGGGTTTGCATGAGCTGCTGCATGCCTGCCCACTAGTACTCTGCGTCAACTACCAGCAGGAAAGAGACAAATGTGAGCTTCTGTGCATCCGTGCAATCGATCACTCGGCAAATTTTCTCACACTTTCGAAGCCAAGCATCAGCCTCGTATGGAGTGGATTTGCCCATGAATTTTGAGGGCTTCTGCCTCATAAAGTCCTCCATCGACACCGGACGTGTGGGTGCTACCACGGCTCTAGGTTGCGCTGCAATGGGCTGCATCGCGTCTACCATCCGATGTATAGCCCACGCGATCTCATCAGCCCCAACGTTATTCCTCCTCCTCCTATCTGCCATAGTTTGAGCACGCTACATATAACTGTTCACATAAAACAGCTTTGGTTAAGACTTTATACTAAATGTTAGATAACAACAATGATCAAATTTGATCTCACAATCACACACGGTAAGCTCACTCCCCATAGACCCCAAAAATCATTTTGAAAACAAAGCTCTGATACCAAATGTAACATCCCGTCAGGATATTACGAATTTAATAAAATAAAATAAAGTAATTAATTACATACACATTTAATAATACCTCGTTTCCCAAAACACGGGAAATTTAAAACTTTATTAATTTACCAATAAGTGCATAAATAAAAACTGCGAGTTTAGTCAAATAGGCCACGAGCCTTTACATCATATTTCAAAATAGAATAAAGAAAACCTGAACATAAAGATCCCCTAATCATCCCCTCTCCGCAGCTAAGCCTCACCAGCTCCATCTGCATCATCACCTGCTCATGTGTAACGCGTACACAATCATCGCCAAACACAAGCAAATAGGGTGAGCTAACAGATGAAACACATAAAAATATACCAAACACACATATACATGTATAATAGATAAAATAGTATATCAATAACACAACTCTTCCTTTATACCGCATGGCCACAACCATATATAATATCCTTTCATTTCCCACAACGCTTGCTCCATTCCCATCACATGGCCACTACCATGTACACCAATACTCCTCATGGAAGACTCGTTACCTTCCCTCCACATGGCCACCACCATGTATAGTAAAGTATATCAGGGAACCTCGTTCCAGTTCTTTCACACGGCCCCAACCATGTTAGCAGTGTTCTACATCTTCTTTTAAGTATCTCAGTGTGCCTTGCTGCCACCCCTATTGGCCACAACCGATAGAGCACGTGCGGAAACCATGCTACGGATCACACACCGTAATCCCAGGTGGAGTTCCCACATATGAACATAGTCCGTAACGTCCCAAGACTACCAAACTCGTCAGTCAACTACTGAGAAGGGCAATCTATCTGGATCCGTACTGGCCACAACCAGTACACTCACACCGGCAACACTCGCCAACCCGAGCCACAACTCAAGGGTTCCTCGTATTCATCCGCTATCCCGAGCCACAACTCAAGAGAAGTCATTCCGGGCCACAACCCATAGAATGCCACGTGTTTAACCTCTATCTTAGGCCACAACCCAAGGATACGTTCCGGGCCACAACCCATGGAACACCAACAAGCTCACCATTAAGACACCCTGGAAGCCTTGTAGATCATGCATCCACATTCAAGCTTTAATCAATCCAATACCTCAACATTTATTGCCTTTAAACCTAATATCCCTCCATCCTTGACTTAGACTTCCCATTTCACGCATAAGCATTTCGGTTCATCGTGCTTAGGCTAGGTTACCTCGCCTGAGCGAGTACCACGCACCAAACCAGTCTCGACTTCTCGCTTAGCCGAGTTACACTCGCCTGGGCGAGATCACTTTCGCCCAAAAATTCAACACTCTCGCCTGAGCTACGAGTCACGCCAACAACCAAACACTCTTCGAGTTCTCGCTTAGGCGAGAGACTCTCGCCTGAGCGAAACATTCTTTCGCTCAAAAGATTAGGGTTCTCGCCTGAGGGGGATGTCAAACTGAAGCACCAACCCCCTCGAATTTTCGCTTAGGCGAGTCTCACTCGCCTAAGCGAGATGAACCCTCGCCCAAACCCCAAAATTTTCCGCCCGAGCGATAGCCACGAGCAGATAGAGGGTATGCATCCCTGCATATCTCACCTAGGCGAACCTAGCTTGCCTGAGCGAGAATTGTAGGTTCTGTCACAGGTTCACGCACAAACATTGCACCCGCGACCCAAAACACAACTCAAACACACCAATTCATTATGCATAACTTAGATAGGCACATGAGCATAATTTGGACACGAAAACAAACCCCAACCGCCCACCTCTGCATAATCATAGAAATCACAAAATCCAACCCCATTATATGCATACTCTTAGGTCAAATTCCAGTGAAATAGTCTCCAACCTACAACCCCAAATTGCCTCAAGTGCAACACGAATTTTAGGGCAACAATTCATCAAAATCATACAAAATAGTGCAGTTAAGATAGGATTTCGGGTTCAGCTCCCCTAACCTGAAATTTCCTTGCTTAAACTTGAATTCGGGAGGTTCCTTTGATCTCAAATGGCTGACCCTATCACCACTTCAGTTTCTCCTCTCTAATTCATTTTCGCTCTCCCTTTGAAGCTCTCAGAAAACAAACTTCCAAAACCCTATTCTCTTCTCAAATTTTGCCTTTTATAGGTCTTACTACATGGTTTCAGCCCTTTAGCTGCCCACTTTCTGCCAGGTTTCTCCACCTTTTCATATTCAGCCCACAACCAAAGTTTAAGCAAAAAAAGTTAAATTTGACTCACCAAGGTTCGAACCCATGACCTTACCAAGGTCAAACCAAAGCTAAACCACCAAGCCAACTCATGTTTCTTGCTAACACACACAATTCAAGCATTATCTCATATGAAATGTGGCCCAACATATTATTAAAACAAAAATCACTAAAATAACACACAATTGGCATACTTAGGACTCAAACTCAAGTCCTCTCACACAATCAAAGTACTCTGAACCACTTGAGCTAGTACTTTTTCATGTTATACACAACAGAATTTAATGTCATAAATGTACTACCTACCCACATTTATTAATTATTTATTTATTTGATTAATTAAATTTTGCGGATCCTACATTTATCGCCAGGCGGTTTCTGGGAAGAAACCCAGAAATCACAAAATTAGCGCGTTTAAGGAAGGGAAATCATGCAATAAGATTCGTTCAATATACAGTACATTGTGTAAGAGTTAAAAAACGCTAAAGTAGCTCCCCTTACCTGGAATCATTGCTCCAATTCGAGTTTGGAGTGTGTGTCCTTCAACCAAAACTCTCCTAACCTTTTTGTCCACTCCAAAAACAGCTTTCAGCCTCAATTCTTCTCTCCAAGGCAGCACAAATCTTCTGGAAAACCTTTACCCAATGCTAATACGAAAATGCAGTGCTTCTTCCCCCTCTAGTTCTCTCCTCTCTCTAAGTTAATACCCATTAATCACTTTTTACTCCAATAAAACGAAAATAAATTAGAATTTGATTAATGACTATTCAATAATCATTAGCAAAATATTTCTCAGCCCCTACTAGGCTACCCT
Organism: Vigna unguiculata; assembly: GCF_004118075.2. Taxonomy (NCBI): domain Eukaryota; kingdom Viridiplantae; phylum Streptophyta; class Magnoliopsida; order Fabales; family Fabaceae; genus Vigna; species Vigna unguiculata. Next base: position 28,121,880 of record NC_040288.1, read on the forward strand.
TCTTAGCAATTAGGGTTTTCCTCTGTCTCTTCACATTCACGCCAAAAGAAAATTTGGCAAACAGAGAGTTAATTCGTTCTTAGCAAGGTTTAAACCCACAACCATTCAATCACAAAGCAAATGCATAACCAATTCAACCAATCATGTTTCGTGATAATTTCTAAAATTTTAGGATTACATTATCACCCACCACATTCCAATATAACATTAAAATAATTCACAAATTAAATAACATACAATTGGCATACATAGGACTTGAACCCAAGTCTTGTCACACAATAAAGTACTCTCAACCTTTTGAGTTAGTACTTTTCCACATCATAACACTCCGCATTAAATGCCTTAAAGGCTCCTATTACCCACATTTATTAAATAATTATTTAATTAATTATTTAAATTTCTCGAGTCTTACAAAAAGAGCCTTTCTACTCCGAAATCCTTACTGTCTTTGATCAGGCTATTGTTAAAAATTTGACATCAATCACGATAGTTTGGGCACCGTTGTGATTGTTTGAACTTTGAGATCTCAAATTCAAAGAATTCAGTTTCGGTGAGCCATTGTATGACATAGTAGCCACACTCAAAGCTATGAGTTTGTTTATTGCACTACATCATAGTTAAACTCATTGGATAAATTATATGATAATACATAGTAAATGAATGCTATAGTATTATAAATACCTTGAGGAACTGCCATGTGACCAATTGAGTTGTGGCACTTCATCTACCACTCATTATGGTTTGACCACTAAAGGCACTAAATATAATAACATTTAATGTTAGAAAACATGACATTGTATGTTCAAAGTCATTGCAGTAGTAGGCTTTTCTTAATAGACTTATATATTTACTATATTTTTCAAGTGACTATGAGGTTTTTTATGCAAGGAGAAAAACCATGCAGTGGTATGATCTAGTATTGATATAACTAGCAGTTGCCAATGACGACTGTATTGAAAATTAGTTAAAACATATTTAAAAAGCTAAAATATAACTTATTAAATAAGGATAGACTTACTTAGCTATATATGGAGCAATATAAATTTGTTTATTTCCATCCCATATGGCTTTGTTGATGTAAATTCTTCTTTTTGTAGGGGAGTTACTGATTGGTTGCGTGACTTAAGGGTCTATAAACCCATATATGTCATCCTTCCACACTTCCAATTACAAACCATATAAGTACCTAAATTTTATACATTAATAACATCCTCAATGTTTATAAGATAATGAAAAAAAAATTATTAAGTTAACTTACATCACTCATAACTACATTAGTAGATGTACCAGACCTGGTCAACTTAACCATATAAATGACAACCCTCACATATATGCTGGAAACAACCCAAGTACACGACTTGGGCCGGCATGGACTCAAACTCATAACTGAACGAAGGCTAAAGTAACAACAAAACGGCTAACCTAGGACAGTATGCGGCTAAGGACGATATCCGACAAATTGAGAAGTAAACGAATCAGACCGCTCTTAAAGACTTAGTAAAATGGAAGCCCCCGCGTTCAATAGGCTCTAAGGGCATGGGTTAGGGCCCAGACCCACTTACAGCCCAAGCTAGAGCCCAAGTCAAGGCCCGACCCATGGGATAATCAGACATCATTAATGCTCTATAAATACGCGTGGACCCCAGTAATTAAAGGTATGCATTCATTAATCACAGATTTGACCATTTTGAGAGTTTTGACTCACTTAAGCTTCAGAGTCTCTTTTGCAGATAACCCTTTTTGGGTCCAAACCGATATGTACAAACCGGGAAGAAGCCAACTGAGGAGATAGCGGACTACATGGTAAGGTGACGCTTGTGCCTAACTCATCTTATTTGTTCTCTGTAGGAACAATAGACATATTCTCATGCACCGCTTCAGCAAAGGACTGTATGCAACATCACGAATCATATCCTTTATGTAAGTAATGAAATGGTTGCAATGCTAAGAAGCGGGGGGGGGGGGGGGGGTTGAATTGGCTAGTTAAAAAATAAGGTGAGTTTTAAAAGCCTAAAACAATTTTCAATTGAATCAAATCAATCACCAAGTATGAATGCAAACACTCCTGGACTGGACACTTTCAATCAATCAAAAATAGAGTTAGCAGATTGATTTCATTAAACAAATACACTACTGAAAAAATCAACATGTTAAATCACAAAAATAATCGATTGAAAAATTAAGAAAAATGCATAAATGCGAATTTGTAGTTTCAAGCAAGAACAATATGAAAGATTAGTCAACATAGGTTCAAATGAGTTATACAAACATGAACAATGTTGTAGATAATGCCAAATCACAAAAGAATGTCAAAAAGATGATTCAAATCAAAATTCTTTGTCAGTTGTCGATGGCACTCAACACCTTGTATACTTCGTCAGCTGAACCTTGTAGGATCCTGAAACTAGATACCAGATGGTGGAGAAATGAGCCCTATCCCTAGTACACGCAGCACGACGCCTACGCCCTTATTTCCAAAACCACAACATCATCGTCAAAATTGATTACCCCATCCAGAAGATACTCCAAAAGCCAGACCTTATCGGCTGCATGTCGTCCTGGGCCGTAGAATTATTCGAGTTCAACATCCGTTATGAACCCCACGACCCCATCAAATGGCAATGCCTCCTAGACTTCGTCAACGACCTGCAACGAGCCCCCCGAAGAAGACCAGTGGACACTTTATGTTGATGGTTCTTCAAACCCAAAAGGGGCAGGTGCAAGCATCATCCTGGAAGGCCCTAACGACATCCTCATCGAATTTTAGATCAAAGACCCTACCTCCTACAATACTATCACCTGGTCCAAAATGTCATCCAATCTGCTTTTGAACGAGTATGCATCCAACACATCCCCAGATCTGAAAATGTTAGAGCCGACATATTATCTAAACTGGCCAGCACTAAGCTAAAAAGCCGACACCGATCACTCTTACAACAAACACTATTCGCACCTTCCACAACAAACACTTGCCTTAACCTAACCCAAAACCAAGCCGACAATTGGACAATTCCGTACATTCAATACCTCTGAACCGGTAATCCCCCACCTGATGCCAACAAGAGTTGGCTAGCTAAAGCCACCAGGTATACTATGATAGGAGACGACTTATACAAACGGGGATACGACCAGCCGCTCCTCAAATGTGTCACGGCCGAACAAGCCCAGTACATCATAAAAGAATTACACGAAGGCATATGCAGATATCACTCTGGCGCATGAACCATGACAACCAGAATCCTCCGCGCCAGCTACTTTAGGCCAACCATGTAGGCAGATTGCCACACTTTTGTCAAAAAGTGCATACCCTGCCAGAAGCATGGTAACCTCATCCATCAAAAGCAAGAACAGCTCCACTCTATACTATCCCCGTGGCCCTTCACAAAGTGGGGAATGGACATTCTCGACCCCTTTTCTCCAAGAAAGGGCCAAGTGAAATTCCTTATAGTAGTCATCGACTACTTCACTAAATGGATAGAGGCCAAACCATTAGCCACCATTACAGCTCAACAAGTCCATTAGTTTGTTTGGAAATATATTATATGTCGATATGACGTCCCACATATGATCATAACCGACAATTCATAGACAAAGAACTCGCTAAGTTCTATACCGGCCTCAACATTAAACATGTAACCAGCTTTATTGAACTCCCACAAACTAATGAGCAAGCCGAAGCAATCAACAAAGTCATACTAGTAGAACTGTGCAAACGGCTGGATAACACCAAAGACTGATGGCCAGAAGAATTAGTGGAAGTGCTATGGGCCTACAGGTGTACCCCTCAATCAGCAACAAACGAATCTCCTTTCAGCCTAGTATACGGCACAGAGGCCATGATACTAGTAGAAATTGGTGAACCATCTCTACACCGAGAACTATATGACCCAGTTCAAAATCACCAAAACATGAGCACCCACCTCGACCTCCTATCTGAATTAAGAGACAAGACCCAAATACGCAACTTAGCAGCCAAACAGAGAGCGGCCATAAAGTATAACGCGAACTTATGCCCACGATCATTTGCTAGAGGAGACTTAGTTTGGAGGATGGCAAATTCTCCGCCAATTGGGACGGTCCGTACCGAATACGCGAAGATGCCGGGGGAGGCACGTACAAGCTTGAACAATTATCAGGCGAAGAAATACCAAATACATGTAATGTGTCCCATCTCAAGTTTTACTTTAGTTAAGATACCTATTGTACCGAATACTTGTAACTCTGGGTGTACTCTTTTTCCTCACCTGGTCTTTTTTCCCTAAGGAGGGTTTTGGCCAGAGAGTTTTTAACAAGGCACCCCAAATTTCATGAATAAAACAAAGGGTTCTTAATCTCACGTCCACTCCTTGACACGCTTCTACTCGTTTAGGTTTCCCCACCCTTACCACAAGTAAGTGGCCTGGGTCGAACACTTATTACTTAATTAAAATTGTTTAAGTTTCCCCACCCTTACCGCAAGTAAGCAGCTTGTGTCGAACACTTGTTACTTAATTGAAATCGTTTAAGTTTCCCCATCCTTACCACAAGTAAGCGGCTTGTGTCGAACACTTGTTACTTAATTGAAATCGTTTAAGTTTCCCCACCCTTACCACAAGTAAGCGGTATGGGTCGAACACTTGTTACTTAATTAAAATCATTTAAGTTGCCCCACCCTTATCACAAGTAAGCAGCCTCGGACAAACACTCGTTACTACAACTATAACTACTCGCATTCAAAAACCACAAACACTACTTATTGAATTAAACGCCCTATACAGCAAACACTGTGTACGTCAAATCACATTCACAATCACATCATACCATAAACGCGCCCCTACAATACATGTTATCGGTATCAAGCAACAACAAAAACATACCCAAAACATTCATCATATTAGCGAAAATGTCATTAATGTACGTATTAATACAAACTTAGAATTAAAAGCAAATTGAAAGTATTAAGACAACAATCCTAAGTCGCCTCTTGATCAACATCCTTCGCAGCCACAACATTGTCAACATGTGCATTCGAATCCTCCGCCATCTTCCCTGCATCCTCCTCAGGACTAGACTTTGCCTCGCTCACCAGCTGACCATCAATCACATCTTTGTTAACATCAAACTTGATGCTAGACACATCAACATCCTTTTGAAAGAAGGCCGCTTGCCTTAATCCCTTTTGGAATCCATTGATGTGCTCTTGGATAATGCAACCCTTCAAGTCGTCCAAATCCACCTCCAAACCATCATGTTTCTCCTTTAACTCGTCATAATCAGCCTCAAGGTCAGCAATCTTGCCTTTAAACTTTTCTTCAGAATCCAGACACCGCAGTTTCCACGTTCCCAGCCTTTTCTTTTCTTCCTTCTATTCTTATCTTTCTTTCTCCCATGCTTCTTTCTCTTCCGCATACTTGTCGACTTGATTTTGCAACTCCTTCAGCTTTGCCCTATTCCCCTCCTTCAATTCCCTTTGGTACAACGACCCCACTCGACGCCCTAGTATTAGCGCCTTACTATTAAACTCCACCATAGCCCTCACCAACGCATTAGGCTCCATGCTTTTGGTCCAGCTTCAGGCCCCCCTCCACTAGCAGATGCTCTCGGCCCTAGCAAAGCGACCCTGACCTTCTTTACATCCTTCCCTTTACTAGGCATTGCCGACAACTCAGCCTTCCTTTTCGTACCCCCATGAACATGTACTTCCACCAAGGACTCCTGTAGATTGGGAACTTCAGTACTCCCGACATCCCTTGCCCTCGCCGCCTTCTCCTTCCTCAGCATCTGAAAAAGTGTTAAATTTTTCTTCCCAAGTTGTGCCATGTGCCATGCATTGTCCACACCAAATGCTGGTCAGTTCACTTACACACATTATAGCACTTAAAATTACAAAAAGATACCTTCAATATCAATAATCGGATGAACCAAATTATAAACCCTAACTAAGCCCTTAGTGGGCAGCCTATCAGTAAACTTCAATAGCGTCTCCACCACCTCCTTATCCGCCACCGATAACTTTTCAAGCTTCATGTCCTTATATTGCCAAGGGTTATCAGTCCAGCTAAAAGGGAATTTAGTACTCCCGTCAACATTACAGAAATACGAACTCCCAGCCTCTTTCACTACTAGTTTGAAGAATCTATCTTTGAAATGTTTAAATGACTAGGTGAATGCGTCCAATCTGCTTATACTCGGCCTACTCACCAACGATAACCACGTGGTCGGCTGTCGCGGCCTTGTGTCATAGAAGTACAAAAACGCCCAAGGAGAAGGTTGCATATATAACGACTAACAGAGCACACGAAAGGCTTGCAAGTATGCCCAACTATTCGAATGTAGTTGGGTAGGAGCAACATTTAGTAAATGAAGTACCCCCATGGTAAAGTCATCGAATGGCAGCCTCACGTGTAGTTGTGAGAAATAACACGTATACATGTAGAAAAACTTATCAGCTGCTCCCTCCTGGCCGTGACAAACCCGTTCAACAACACTCACCCGCTCCAAGGACACTATATCTTGGCTTATATCTTTCCCTATGACAGGAGTACATTTAAGCCACGAGTTAAGCAACCTCAACCATCTGAACAATGACGATTGGTTCCGAACATCGGCAGCAACCCATTCATAGCCAGCCGTGGCTGGCCACCTACTCTCCGCTATCTCCTCTAGAGGGTCCTCCCTCACCTCAGTTACCGTCTCAATCGAGATCCTTCCAATCCCAAACACAGGACTACCACTCCCCTCGTCAGACTGTCTAACTACACCTTCCCTAGACCGTTCCCACTACTTGATGTAGTTAACGACATACTATCGCTAGTACTAGACATACCTTTTTATCAAGAAAGATGTCGGCGGAAACACAGAACTAATCGGACAACTCTAACGCACACAAATAATTGATCTCAGAGTTCTTACAAATGAGCCAACGTGAACACACTTTCAACAGCATCCTCATTTATAAACATGAATCTGAAACGCTACAACTTCTTCCCGCCAAAAGTCACAAGCCATATGAAGCGTCACAACGCACACCAAAAGTCACCAACCTTAAAATGACAGCACAAAACCCCTTTGACTAGACCTCTGATATCTACCACCCGTTTACCTGCCACAAACCTATTCAGATTCTAAGCCTTAACACTATTCATCACACTTAAAGGTTGGGGGACTGGTGTACTACACCTAGGTGGCTTAACGAAACACATCAACATTTCTCATCCTTTGCCGCTATAGATACACCGACAAAGGCTGGGGGACTGGTGTACTACACCTAGATAGCTTAGCCTGAATATAATCATAAATTCTGCCTACATAACCCCAAGGACGCAAATGATCACCATATATGTTGAGCGAATAAGAGTAACCGGCCTAAGATGCTAACTTAAGGAAATTAAGCGAGAACTTGACAGATTTAGAGCATTACTAGCAAAGCCCCTAGGGTCCACAATAATCGAGCTAAAGGGCCTGGGCTAGTCCCATGCTCACCTACGGCCCAAACAGAGGCCTATCCCATGACGTGGCCAGACATAATTAATAATCTATAAATACGCATGGAACCCAGCAATTAAAGGTATGCATTCATTAATTCCCTAATCACGAGATTTGACTTTTTGAGAATCCTTAGCTGACTTGAGCGTCAGAGTCTCTTCCGCAGGTAACCCCTCCTGGGTCCAAATCGGTCCAAACCGAGACACCAACAGATAGTGCATACATACCGGAAGAAAGCCTACTAGGGAGATTGCGAATTGAGGTAAAGAGTACTCCTAAAAAAAAGAAAGAAAAAAAAGGCACACCCTATTCAAGGCCCTGATGGTCACTCTCCCCGCGCTCTACTACAGGAAAGCTAGCCTGGTTGATCCACTACACGCTAAGAAGCAAGTCCCGACTAACTAAGTAAATCCGGGTTAGACTGAAAGTTGGACCGGAATGGACTTCTTTCTTCGCCCGTTATAGGATAAGACGGAGAGGCCTGATCAATCAAAGACTAAGGAAGAGGCGGTAGATCGAAGTCAGGACCAGAGGCTGCCTACGCAAATGGGCGACGAAGGCAAAGCGCCCAATTTGTTGAAAAGTATGGCTAGAGGTGATACTCGTGTCCAACATCTCTTATTTGTTCTCCGCAAGAACATGAATGACTAAAATAGATTCTTACTTGACCAACTCATGAAGTTTTGTTAAGTCAAGCTAAAAATTATTCCCAGAAGGTGGTGATAAAAATGGTCAAAGATATGAGTAAAAAAAGTTAGAGCTGATGGGAGTATTGAAATTGAAGATCCTTTCTCAAGAAGGACTAAAATGGTGACATGTGAAAAGTTTTATAGGTGTGATGAAAAGAATAAGCATACTAGAAGGATTGATCACGAACCATAAATATCAGCGTCAAGCTAAAATACATTAAATAAGTGCTTGTTGGGAGACAACACAATATTTTCTAAGTTTGTTTTTTTTTATAAGTTTTGATTTTAAATTTTTTTCACATTAGTCCTTAAGAAACCGTTGCTCGCCCAACCACTATTTTCATACCCGATGGGCCATTATGCTCGCCTAGCTAGTGGTCTCGATTTTTTTTTCTCCAAAAAAATACATTTTTACTTTTATTTTTTATTTTTTTTCTTTTTAGTCATTTATATTTGATGTACTTTTTTAATTTTTGTTTTCTTTTTTGGTAGTATTTAATTTGTGTCTGCATTTGCTTAATTATCAAATTGTATCTAAACTTGTTCCAATCATGTTCTAAAATTATATGAATTGAATATTTGGATGATCAGTTGTGTTAAGAATATGCTTAAGCATGAATTTTCTTGTCTCATAATTGTGCATTGGGATAACTTGTGGCATACAATACTTGTGGCATACAATTATTGTGAGATCAGTTTTGTGTGGTTGCATTTCGTTGGTCTTTGTTCAATGTGAGAGTATGACTAGATTTTTTAATATGTGAGTGTTGTGCGCTTGTGTGTAGAGCGTTGTAAGAAAAGAAGTTACTGCCATAATTTTTTTTTTGCATGATCCTTGTTAATATAATCACATAAATGGTTAGAAAGGATAAAGACAAATGATTTTTTAATATTTGAGTGTTGTGCACTTGTGTGTAGAGAGTTGTAAGAAAATAAGTTATTGCCATAAAATTGATTTTTGCATGATTCTTGTTAATATAGTCACATAAATGGTTAGAAAGGACAAAGACATTTTTTTTGATTTATATGTTAAAGTTATTTGGCCAAATAGACAACCTTGATATGTGTTAATTATTTTAGCCTAATTATTTTATTCTTTGACCCTTAGCCTTTAGAGAAAAAAAATATCTTGTCTCACTTTAACCAAGGAGAACAAGTTAACGTTGAGTAAAATAAATGTATGTGATCAAATTAGTTTGGGATAGGGTATAAATACCCTACTAGGGTCAGAGATTGGATAAGTGTGGGGTAGGATTTCAATAGCCTACCCCAAAAAAAAAGAAAAAGAGAATATATATATATATGAAAAAAAAGAGAAAACGACAACAAATTCCATGTCATAAAAAAAGGTTGTGTTATGAGAAGGATATGAAACTTTTTGGGAAAACTATTCTGTAGAGAATACCAAGATACCATGAATTATTTACATTTTGTTGTTCTCTTTGGCTTAGTGGTGTTTTTAAATTTATGAAAAACCATATTTCTTCTAGCCAATCCTCATTAGAACATGAGAAAGACCCTTTTATTTAAGCAGATGTGTGAATTGTGTAAATTAGATGATGGGAAAAAGTTGATGAAATGATTTTATAACATATATACTAAGTATGAGTGATCATTGATAAACACTTGTGTTCAGAGTGAAACACTAATTTTTGTGAGCTATTTTTAATTCAATATAGTCTGGTTATTATTTCTTATACTATTTTGAGGATTGAAGTGATATAAAGTATCATTCGATTCTATCTTGAATTTTGAAGCCACAAATGAAATTCTCTTCTATTGCATGATTAGAATTGATTGAGAAGTCAATTGCTTTTGTGTTATTCTGACATGTTGATCTGAGCTTTTAGTTTTATCTTGGTTTAAACCCGCGATTGGTCCTCGTTGTTTGAAAATCTCAATTAGGTCATCAGATTTTTTTAGTTTCAATTTGGTCTTCATTTTTGAAAATGTGTTGCAATTTAGTCATTTTCGTTAGCGTAGTACTAACAATGTGTTTCAGCTCTAGGTTTTTTTTTTATAATTTTATTATTATTTTTTCTTTTATTTGTTATTTATATATTATTATTATTATTATTTAAAAATACCACATGTCAAATGAAGGTCTTGCCACGTGGCAGAGACAATGTAACGTGATAGTGACAATGTCACATATCACTGTTCGTACAAGTGTTATGTGAAAAATCTCAATTTAATTCTTGTAAGAGTATATTGTTTGTTGTTTTCACTTTAAAGTGGAACATGAAATCCAATCCTAGGAAAGTCTCTACCACATTTGTTAATTTCATCATTTAATTACTTTGTATAATTTAGAATTTATATTATTAAAAAATTATTCCTTTTATTATTTTCAACTGTTTAACATAAATCAATAGATAATCGTAATTTTACTAAATAATACGAGTCTATGTGAGAAAATGACATTTGAACTTATCTACTTTATTATTTGTAGGGTTTGATATATTTGTCAATTTTGTAACAATTTTCAATGATTCAAACACATCTAATCTAATAATTCAAATAAATTTAGAATGGATTGATTAATTTTGCAACCGAGTAAAATTCAATTCAATTGAAAATATTTCATCTAGTATAAATTGATTTACAATAGTACACATGTTGAAGGTGAGATAGGATATTCAAATCAATCGAAGTTATTATAAAATATGTTTGTTTTTTAGTAATTTAATTTATTTTAGTTTTGATATTTAGTTTATAAATATAATTTAGATTAAATATGTTTTTACTTTGAACTTTGACGTAAAATTGAAATTCGTCTTTTTTCTGAAACTTTAATACATTTTGATCTCCATATTTTAAAAATGAACGAACATATTCCTTCTAACCCAATTACGTTAATTTTTTTTGCGTGTCAAACACGTTCCATGCTAACATTTGAGTTGTTTACATTGTTTGACACGTTCTTGATTCAATGTCAGATGTGAAATGTGTTTTACATGTAAAAAAAATGTAATTGGATTAAGAAAACTATATTCAAATTGAAACGAATTCCAATTTCACATTAAAGTTCAATGACTAAAAACTTATTTAGCTCTTATAATCTTATTACACTACAAAAAAAATATATATTAGTTGGGGTTTTTTAAAGGAGGTTGTAATAACCCCTAATAGACCATCCCATAGTGGAGGTTTTTCTAAACCCCTTATATGTGCCAGTGGTTTTTAAAGAACCGCCAGAAATTTCAAGCTTTTCCTATTTTTACTTTACCTCTTTTGCATTTATTTTTCATATATTCTTGCTCATTTTCATTTTCAGGTAAAACCTATTTTTTTCTAATCTTTGTCTTTTAATTAGGGAAAACAATCTCACTCTCTGATGCTCGCAACCCTTCGTCATCAATTTCGCTCTTGCATCTTTGAATTCCAACATTTAATTGGTAAACGATTTCAAGTGCATTTTTGATTTCTCAATTTCTCACGTCTTAAATCTCAGCAGATTTTTCTTTTCAGATGCGTCTTGCTTCGATATCTATGGTGTGTTTGGGGTTCTATGGTGTCTGTGTCGTGGGTTAACAATGGTTGCTCCGGTGAAGTTTTCATGGTTTGAAGCTACTTTGAATGTTCACAGCGTGTTGCAGGTTCCCAACCACTTCACAAGTTCGACGTTGCTTCGAAGGTACACGACTGTTTTGATGATTTACAATTGCTTCAATTTCACGGTGTAACTTTGCCTTCCAGAATCACGGTTGGTCTCTGTTTTTTTCCTCTCTTGAATAATTGTACTTTTTTTTTGTATTTGGTATCCCTTCCAAATCAGTAAAAGAACTCAGCCTTAGGAGTTTGAAATTCACCAAGTTTCCAATTTCTTAGGGCAATTCAGAAAGCTTATGACAATTACTAATACTCAGCATCTTCAAGGAAGTGATATTACACAGCCCCTTAGGCAATCCATCCATATTCTTGCTATACTCAATATTCAAGTCCTCTAGATTTGGAAAAGCATCTGAAATTATCATGTTACTGTTTTCGAAAGCTTGTCTTGTATTATCACACATGTACAGGGATAACTTTATAAAATTATTCAATATGACAAAGGAAAGAATGAAAATTCTCTCTAGCCTAATTCGTTTTAGATTGTTTAGTGAGCCAAGTAGCTCAAAATTGATCATTTCACGATCACTCACCATGCTCATTTAGCCAATCCAGTTCTGTTACCTAAGCTAAGGTACACCAACGATCACTCACCATGTTCATTTAGCCAATCCAGTATCCAACATAATATAAACCATTTACTGAGACAAAATATATTGTATAAACTCAAGATATAAAAGTGAAGATACTTCTTCATTTTATTAGCTTCTTTTGACATGACATGCATGCAAAATTAACTTTATAAAAACTAAATAAAATAAAACCCACTTATTAGTTTCTCAGACATTAATATGTTCAGGCAAGCTGAAACTTCACTTTGAATGGAACATCGCTTAGAGCCAAACGCCTATAGCCATTTTCATCCACGAAGATGCCAACATCCTTGCACAAGTGCTTGGAAGAAGGGAACAGAGTGGGACAATAAACAATTTTATAAGCAGCAGAAAATAATTGTATAGTATCAACTGGAAATTGACAAAAGCACTTGTTATAATTAAAAGCATGAATGACTTCATATATTTCCTTCACATTTTTCTCCAGGTAACTTCCCGATAACCATATTTTTAGAAGTCCCCCTTCTCTAACTTTTTTTATATCCAGATATTCATAAAATAACAGTTCTTAGTTTGAAAATTCGGACAATGCCGATCATCCTAATAACCATGTAAGTTTCCTGAATATTGAGCTGTAATGGTGAAAATTCTGCTCATATTATAGGCAGTTAAATTCTTTTAGATATTTGTTAACTTATATTTCCTTTTTTCTTCTACAGACTGAATATGATTCTTTTAGATATTTGTGTGCTATTTACATTGCATGCATTCAATTAAACCAAGAAATAGGTGTGTTTTAACTTTGGCATCAATGTGATTAATTTATGGTTATATAATTGCAGATTTTTCATTTTCTCGTGCTCCAGAAGGAGAGATACTCATGAAGCCTACATACCTAATGTGTGTAGTTGTTCCTGTTTTTCCTCCATCAGAATCCAACATAGTATTCTAGAAACTAACGTTTTAGTCTTCTTTATTTTCTTACATGATCCATCATGATCCTTCTGCAACTGTAATGGATTTGGAAGATTTTAAGATTTTTAACTAAGTCAAAAATTTATAATGTTTAAAATTTACCAACTTTACCAAACCGCTACTTTTAAGCAGTGAAGCTTTGATTTTGTATATTATCTTGTGATAGAAGATTCTATAACTGTTTTTTTTATTATTATTTATGTAAATTTGATGCTCGCGTGAGTATTTAATGCATTAAGTTGCCCTATTTCATTTAACATCTTTATGATGTGATAATTGCTAGTTTTAGGATTTTTTTTTTACTAGAAGAACTAAAATCAGAAACACGAATCCCTGAGAAGAAAAGTTCCATGAAGTATATTGAATACTAATCAACAATTACAAGATTGGATTATAATTATGAAAAACAAACTGTCCAATGGCAATCCATTTGCCATTTATACATGTAAGTGCTTCTTAGAGAATACATTGACATTCATCTCACATTTAATGAGAAATCAATATTAGTTATGGAATTTCAAAGGAAAAAGGAAATAGATTGAGATTCCTGTGCAAACATAACACGTCTTCAATATTTTGTTACCCTCCATTGTCTATACTATAGTGATTTGTACTTTTTATGAAACACTACTATTGTCTAACACTTGGTAACAGGGAGATAATTACTTTTATTGCATAACGTCCTTATCTCTTCATCTTGTTGCTTGACTAAGACATTTAATCTTGCTTATTAAATATAAATATATAAAGTAATCTTTTTAATGTTTCATACATACTTACAAATAATTTTGATGATGTACATATATGACAAAGAAATAAAACTTAAATATCAGAGATAAAAAGTAAACATGTAGAATGTGAAATACTATATATATACATCTATACTTATATCTTTAAATAATATAACTTTTTACTGATTTTGCGTATGAAAAGTAATGAAGTGATTATACTGTCTTGTGTCTGAGTTTTTGTTAATGATGATTCAAGTGTAGAAGCCCAAATATTTTACTGACTAACATCCAAAAGGTAAAGAAATTAATTTATTATTTGGTTAAAATTTAATTGTATTCAATCGTAATTATAAATAGAATGTGCACCTTTAATTCTTACATACTTGAAATTTATCTCACCTCATAATTCTTACATACTTGAAATTTATCTCACCTTATATTTATCTTTTGATGCAAAATCAGTTTAATAAAATCTTATTATGAAATGTTTAGAATCTAATACAATACAAAATTGATCACGTGAAGGCAATAGCGGGGGTTTTAAAAATCTCAAGCAGTAATGGAGGTTCAAAAATCCCAAGCAGTAGTGGAGGTTTCAAAAACCCTAGACAATAGTGGGGGTTTCCAAAACCTCAGACATTAGCGGGGGTTTAAAAAAATCCCAAACAGTAGCGGGGGTTCAAAAACCTCAAGTAAGTTGCACTTTACCAGAGGTTGCTAAAAACTTCCAGTAATCTGTTAGCCATGCTGGCTCTTCCAGGAGAATTGCAAACCCCTGGTAAACCCATTAGTGGGGGTTAAAACCCCAGAAACGCCAAATATAACCCTCACTAAAAATAATTATTTTTGTAGTGTTAGATTTTTTGTTAATAATTATATAATATATTTGAAGAATATATTAAAAAGTAAAAATAAAGATGTTTAATGTTTATAAAATTTTCTAATTAATTTCTTTTTAAAATATATGATTTAATATACCGAAATGAAGGATAAGTTACATAGTGTTTAAAAATTTGGGAAAAATTCAATCAGAAGTCTTTTTATTGCATTGGAAGGTAAGTATATTCAAACATTACTAAAATTTATCAAAATACACCCTAGCTTTAATCTCTTTATCTGTGATTTTTTTTTCTTATTAGGAACAACGTTTACTTTTGTGGTATAAAATTAAGAAAAAGGAATCTCCAAATCTATATTGTACAGGAATCTCCAAATCTATATATTATATAAGTTATTCTACGGTTGGATATATGTGAAATTGGTATTTGTGATGTAGGAACTACGTATGGGTATTTACTATCTTTGAAGGAACTGGACAGAGCACCGAAATGGACTTTTCTGAAATCGAACGAATGAACATTCACTTCAATTAAATGAAACACTTTTAATCTTTTATTTTTTTATGTGTATGCATACAAGAGCGAAGATTGTGATAACATCACTGTTAACTTAATTAACACTAGAAGTATCATTTAATATCAGTAGTTTCTTTTCCTTCTATAAAAAATGAGATGGAAGAAGGAATCAAAACTTTGCCTCCTTGCCATCTCTTCCTTACCATATCCATCTTTCAGAACTTGATGCTGCAATATTGCACAAACAATCAAAATTCATCAGCTTAAACATAACCATCAAATTTTCAAACTAAAATGAACGCAAGAACCTAGTTCTACAACTTCAGAACATATTTCAGAAAACTCTCAAGAAATTTTAACTCACCATTAAAAAGGAGGTTAAATAAACTTTCAGGTTGTGTGAATTAATTAGAGTAATTAGTGTAATGAGGTTATTAGTGAAAGAAATGAGTGAGGAAATAAGTGGTGTGTTGAACATACGTAGCACAGTTGGTGGAGGTGCTGATATTGTAGGGTATGCTGCTGACGCTACATTTGCTTGGGAGTGAAGCGGCGAGGTCGAGGTTGATACTGGGGAAGCTACCGAAAAAGGATTTCAGGCAGTTGCACGCGGTCCGGCGGTCAGCAGTGTTCTTCGCGGCGGCGTTCAGGTTCTTCAATCCGCGGCAACATGCCGGCGACGGGGCTCCGCCTATTTGGTTGTAGGCGACGCATGGAGACACAGAAATGGCAACTTGCGAGCACGTGATCCCATGTGCTATGGGTGCACTCACGACGACCATGAACACCATCGCAACGATGCATCCAACCTTCATGCTCGCCATCGCCACAAATCAGAGGAACAAATGAGAAGGAAAGTATCACAATATATTTTTGGTTTTGGTGAGTCTCTTGCTTGGTGCTTGGTGAGTAAAATTGTGCAAGAGTAGGGTTTATATAGAACATGAGATAGTACTACTTAATAAGTTAGTAATATGGCAATTCATTATTCACATGTTTTTCATTATGTTTATTTTTATTTTTTATTGATATTTTTATTATTATATTTTTAATAATTAAGGGTTTATTAAATAATTTTGGAAAGATAAGTCTTTGAATTTTATTTGTGAAATATTTTGTAAAATAAATAAAAATCCCATAAGATTGTAAAATATATAAAAGATATGATGAGAATTTAAGACGAAGAATATATTAAGGATTATTTGTTGTAATTGCAATTCATTTAAGTATAAATTTCAAACCTAGCTAGTTCGATCCAGATCCAGTTCGCTTCGCGAGCAAGACCAATTGGCTTAGCGAGAAGTATCACTCATCATCATTATTTTCATCATATATACTTTTTTTAGAGTTCAAAATGTTTAGGAGTAACTAACTCCTTTATTGAGTGGAGTTGAATGTAATGTATATTCACTCTTTGTGATATATGTTATTCAATATACTTCTTTTTCATTATTTTTGTTCTTAATTGTTTGATTATTGATTGTTTATTTCTTGCTTTCTGATTATTTGGAAATAATTTAGAACCTTGATTCAAATAGAACAACTAATAAATTTTGCCTCTAGACATGGAGTTTAATCAATTAGTCATTATAAACATATGAATTTGATGTGAACTTTTCGTAAAACTATATAAGAGATTAGAGTTTTTATTAGAAAGATTTAGACGTGTTTCTAAAGAATTAGGGCTTGTTAGCTTGTGGTGTAAATGCTAGAGTAAAATTTAGATTTATATTATTTAGTGTTTTCACATTGAATTGATGCATGAAATCTAACCATGGTGAAGTCTCTACCACATACTTAATTTCATAAATTTAATTGCTTTCTGAAATTTAGAATTTGCCTTATTAAAAGTCAATATTTTTCATTATTTTAAAGCTATTTTAGTCTTAATCAGTAAATAATCACAGTTTTTTTTTTAATAAACACGAGTCTTATTTTCCACTTTATTATTTATGCGATTTGGTATTGTTCTGGTAAAAAAATGTGTAAAATAACCTTAGACCGAAGACAAAAAGAAAGAAGTATTTTAACCTTAGCTAATGACTCACTTAGGTCAACATAATTCCCTACCTTGACCGTGGAAGTAACACTCTTATTTATAAGTAAGTCGGGTACAATTTTTGTAGATATACATAATCAAATATTCTCAAATAATCTAATCAAAAGATAATTAGTAAATAACAACAGTAATATATCCTAATCTGTTTTATATTCATCAAATGTAGATGAGATTTTTCTCCAAGATTCTCCTTTATATTATCGAATATTCTCCTCTCAATCTTAGCTTAGGGTGACATTCTCGCAAATCTTGAACCATCAACCAACTACCCTGAGTGACGTCGGTCCTAGGGAGACATCCGTCTGGCTTCTTGCAATGACCTTGGCTCTATGGAAACGTGTTTTCTGACTTGAATTTTTGTCCGATTCCTTGACTTATTGAATACCTCGGTTTATTTGAGATTTTCTCCAACCAGGAGGGCACATGTATATTTGACAATATCATCACAATCATCATCATAATTTATAAGAACTTTACCATGGAATGATCCAAATAGTGTGAACATGTGAGTAATTGTTAAGAAGGGGACTTTAAGTCAAATTCAACCTTACAAATTTGTAAGGTGAGGTTTGCACCAAGTTATATATTATAAACTTGTCTTATATCTAGTTGATGTAGGACTTCTAACACACCTCCTCACATTGAAAGGTATATACATTTCGTGCGTGGAACTCGACATTAATAGGTGATTCGATAATGACCCGATAACGGGTGAAATAATAAACTTAACAAGAATTAAATTTCACTAAAATAGACTTTATCAATAGTTTTGATACTATATTAAAAAATAAAATTTAAGTCTAATTCAACCCTACAAAATTGTTTTTTAAAATAAAGTTTACATCCACTTATAAATTATAAATTGATTTTTATCTCTGATTGATAAGACACTTCAAACATTAATAAATTTTGTTATGGTTGATGAACCCTATTCTCATACTTTAGACTACCTCTTTAGAAAGGCATGCGTGGTAAGTAAGTTTAACATGTAATTCCTACTTGTCCATGGGTCATAGGTACAGGTTCTACCAAAGCATCAGGTCGGTAATCTACCATAAATGCTGTACAAAAAGTCCTACATCATACTAAAATTTTCAATAAAACAATAAATAAAATATTTTTTTCAAACTTAATGAAAGCAATTTACACACTATTTAAACATGTCGTGAACTTTCTTTACTTGAGCATTTAACCCTGTTTAAAGATAAATCACATAATAACCTTATTTAAATTACCAAAAATCCATTAAAATGATAACACTCATCTACCGACACACTCGCCATTACACGCGGATAATACTCATTTACCGACTCCCTTGCCATTACGCGTGGAGAAAAAATAATTAAAAGTACTTCTTTCTTCATGGAAATACAGCATTTCATAATTTACTATACTTTCTATATTACTTTTCTTTGGAATTAGTATTTTAAAATGTAAATTTTGCAGTTAAAAATGTTTTCTGGAATGAAAAAGAATGAGTGAAATTTTGGATTTTTTTTTACTCCATAATTATCGGGGCTTATTCTTAGTCTCTAAGGATTTGTTCTCCTTCAAATTTCTCACTCTACTCTTGTCAATATACTCTTCCTAAAAATAAATAAAAAATGTTAAGTAAATTAAATAAACCGTAATTATCGATTACCAAATATATTTATTGAAAGTCTCGCACTTCCAATAACTCTCAACATATTCTTTAATGAACTTAAAACTTCTTCTTTCTTAGCATTTTCATCTTCTTTTCCATTGTTTTAAGTAACAATTTATCTTTGTTTTTCTCACACACAAGTAAATATATTTACTTCATTGTTGTTCACATTTTATATGTTTTATTTTAATTTTGTCTATTTTTATTGTATTTTGCATTTTGAACGAGTTTCAAAAAAAATAAAGAAATATTCACCAGATTTCGAAATTCAGGAATCACCATATTTGAAAATCCGGTTTAGGTAATATATGTTAAATTTGATAAACATTTTTGGTTATCTTTGTTTTTCTCACACACATAGCGCTAGAGTTAGAAAGAAAGAGAGAATTTTTTTTTTATCTAGTCAATGGTCAAAGGGTAGGATTAATAACAGGATTTAGAAATAGTTACGGGTAGAGAAGAAATACTTAGAAGTCCCTAATTTTCTTATGAAATGTCTAATGTATTTTGGAATGAATTTTGAAGTCCAATAGTAAAATTTTTTATAGGCAAGAAAAGGTAGGGCCTGCAAGCCCAAATATTTACAGGGCCATTTTGTTTTAACTTTGTTTTCCTATAAAGGAAGTTTTGAGTTCATCTCTGCCGTAACTGGCCTATGTGTTTACATACCCCTTTGCTCCGAAAATAAATAGACTAAAATACTCTCTTTCTTGCACCAATGTACCGCTGTTCTAAAAGGTATCTTATCGGTTCGTAGTGGTTTGACTTTAAGTACTAATATTGTAAAGAAAGCTTGCTTGAGTTAATATGTCCTTAATTTCTCATTTTTCTTTTGAAGGAAATCATTATAAGTTAATTAATTTTGAAGGAAATCATTGTTGATAAGTTAATTAATTTGATTTTTGATTTATAAATAATAATAATATAATAATATAAATAGTTTAATACTCTACATTCATATTCAATAATAAGTAATTTTTATCATAAAATTTGGTGTTGTTCCCGGTATTTTTTATTTTTATTTTTTAATAAATTTTTATATAATAACAAATAATTAATAAACTTAAAGTGTCAGTTGAGATATAAAGTTCGTAATATCTAACATGATCTTCTTTTATTTGAAGAAAACATATTCTAAAAAATCTTGCTCCAAAATGCCTATTCCGGAATGTCTTTTGTATATTCTGCAAAATTTGTTCTAGAAATCAGGTTCTGAAAAATTGAATTCAAAAAACATGTTTTGAAAAGCTTATTCTGAAAATGTTTTTATAAAATTTTATTCTAGATCTCCTTTTAAAACTTGTTCTTGAAATCCTATTCTAAAAACTGTTCTGGAAACTATGTTGAGAAAAATTTTATTCTAGAAGATTTGTTTTGAAAAACTTTGAGAACAGATAATTCAAAAGTCACTTTTTTGGAAGATAAAATAATTATCTTAAAATATATGAGGGTGTGGGAAGAAAAAGGATTATTCCCCTTGGCGGAACTCACATTTCTCAGGTTTTCTGATGGGCTTAATGTGCCTTTCCATCTGAAAGGACCCAACAACACTTTGCTTTCCGTCGTTTTGATCTCTAGAAAAATGGTCTTTTATAGGTGTTGCAAAATGGAAATAGCCGGTTTAAATAACATATCTTCCAATGTTATTAAAATATGTTAAAATTATAACATAAGATTTATTAAATAAAAATTTAAATTTATAGAACTATTTAAAAATATCAATTAATCATAATCTTAAAATAATGTATTAAAACATGTTTATTAATAATTTGCTAGTTTAATTTAATCTCCACTGACTGTTTTAGTCTATGAGCTTCTATGTAAAAAATATTAATTTCTTGTACTAATAAGAAAGTTAACGTCTATCCAATAATAAGAAAGTTCAAGTCTCAATCTTAAAAACAAGAGTTTTTGAAATAATTTCATTACTTTTTCTTCAATTTAAAGTATCGATTAATAAAAAAAAAGTCTAATTGCTTAAAACTTCTGTATTACTATGTTTGTAAACCTAGTAAAAAAATGAACACGATTGCACCATTGTACCATTGATTAATACCTTGTAACACGGTAGATCAACCTCACCATGCAGATGAACGATAAATCTCAAGATAAACGTGACAACGAAAAAAAACAACCGAGTGTTGAGTTTTTTCACATCAAACTTTCTTTATTCAATTTATAAAGCTTCACATAAAAACCATAGGAAGTGTATAAACTTCACACTGGGATAAAGAACACAAAACAAGAAGCTTTGGAGAATCTATCCTCCTTTTATTCTCTTTAGTAAGATGTAGTATAAGCATGGCTTCCCTTAGCCATTATCATCCAAATCTTTCTCCCTTTCAATTGATGCTGCAAAACAAAACACAAATCACCATCAATACTTTCATGTATCATTTATATAATTTGACAACAAAACTGGAATGAACCTTAAGCTATCTAGGTTCTTGATTCTAAAGAGTATTTTTTTAGTTATTAAGTTATTATAATTTTTTTAGAGAGATAGTAGAATTTATCATCCTTTTACTCTTTTTCGAACCAAGTAATTTAAGAGCTCAAAATAGTATATATACATACGTGTTACAGTTGGTGGAGCTGCTGATCTTCCAGGGTATGTTGACCCCACACTTCCCAGGGAGAGCCTGAGCATTACTGGGATTGAGACCACGAACGGCCCCAGCAGCAGACTTCAGGCAGCTACAAATGCCGCGGCGATCGGCGGTGGTTCTGGCACTGTTAAGGATATTCTTCACCCCGTTGCAGCATGCTGGCGGAACAATCCCACCATTTTGAAGGAACCCTATGCACTGTGCTAGGTTACCCTGAACTTGCCCACACGTCATTCCCTCCGCACTGTGTGCACCCACCACCACCATCAACATCACCACCACGCATGCAAACTTAACACTGGCCATTTTTTCAAGGGAAGTTGAAATGATTGTGATGATGATGAGTAATTAGTGAGTTTTAGGGTTTGGGGCTGTGGTGTTTATATAGGGATTTTGTATGGAGGTTTGGGTAGGTGGTGGTTGTGAGAATTGAATGTTGAATATCTCGAGGGACTTGGGATATGGTATGGGCATAACTCACTCTGCTAACTGTTCCTGCACTATTCTCCTCTGAGTGACACTTCAATATGCTAGACGGCACCGAATGAAATTTTCTACCTAGTCAAATAATGTTACATTTAATTCAGTGGAATTGAATTTAAAACATTATCTTTTACCAAAGAAATTTATTTCTTCTTAATTCTCATTGAAGGCATTGTCGATTCAAACACGTATAATCTAATGATTCAAATAAATTTGAAATGGATTGGTTTAATTTTATATAATATATTTTTAAAATATTTTGAAAAGTAAAAAAATAAAAAGATGTTTAATGATTACAAAATTTTTTCATTAATTTCTTTTGAAAACATAGGATTTAATATACCAAAATGAAGGTTAAATTAGACGGTGTTTAAAAAAATGCAAAAATTCAACAGAAGTTTTCTTTTTATTATTGGAAAATGGGTATATTCGAACTTTACTGAACGTTATTCAACTACACCCTAGTTTTAATCTCTTTATATTGTGAAATTCTTTTATAAGACGAACATTTATTTTTGGGTATAGAAATTAAGAAAAAGAAATCACAAAATCTCTATTGTAGAGATTGCAATAGCTTTTTATATATTTATACGTCATTCTACGAATGGGTATATGTGACATTGGTATATGTGATTTAAGAACCACTAGGTATGGGTATTTATTATCACTGGACAGCACCGAATGGACCTTTTCACATCAATCTAAAATGAATATGAATATTCATTTCAATTAAATGAAACACTTATAATCTTTTATTTTTATATGCATACAAAAGCGAAAATCATGATAAAGTCACTGTTTGCTGATAAAAATAAGAAATATAAAGTCACTGTTAACTTAATTAACACTGGAAGTACTGTTTACTGTCGGTAGTTTCTTTTCCTTCCATAAAAAATGAAATGGAATAAAGTATGTTTAGTAGTTTTTCTTTTTTCAATATCTTTTTAGAATTATTTAATATGATCTTTTAATTTTTTATTTTTTTCTCATTGTAATTCTTAATTTCATTAAAAAATTATACATAATCTTTTCATTAAATTGTCGTTGATATTATGATTCAAATAATTTTAAGCAATGAATGATTGATGTCATGTTAGACAACTCAATAAAAAACACATGCAATGAATGACTAATGTCATGTTAGACAACTCAATAACAATGACACATATCATTTATATTGTTACATGTCTCAAAATAGAAGGGTTGGTGTCACCTTAAATGATTCAATTTTATTGAACGATTATATTATCACGTTGTCATTCACATATCTTTTGAGAGGTTTAAGCACATGAATTGACTTACTATTATTTAGTTAACACATTTCCAATCCTTTATTTTAATAATTTTTGTATTTTTATTTTTCTTTGTTCTTATGAGTTTTTGCTAAATTTGTCGTAATATATACTTCATTTCTAACGACCCTTGAATTTAAAAAAGTACTTTTATGCTTTTATTCCTAGTAGTCTGATTGAAACTATGTAGTCCAAAATTGAGTGCATGTATATTGACATAAAAACAAGGTAGCTAACATAGTCCACATGCTCTAAAGTATGACACTCATGTTGTGCCCAAAGTTATCACATTCTTTTATCTTGTATTAATGTTTTCTCTTGTATCGGTTTAGACATTTGGTACACAACCAATACTTGAAGATAAATGGAACATCCAAATGTTGATTTAAAGTTTATGAACTCAGAAATTGGATCTAAATCTATCTTGTAACTAGTTGTGATTTTATTAACAAATACTACTGTGTAGGAGAGATTTGATATTTTATTATTATCTTTGTATTTGTAATTGAAATATTATTTTGTTTTTCAAAAAATAGACGATTTGTAATCGTTTTGTTTATAAAATATTAACACCCATGGTCAAGGGACGAAATTGTTTTGGCTTAAGGTAATCATTTTTACAAAGAGTGTTAAATTAAAAAAAAAATCACAAATTGACATGTAGTCCTAATTTTAACACTTTTGTGAAAAAACTAGCGGTAAGAACTAAATTGAATTACTTTTCTGTAGGACGTATTACATGCATTACGACAAATTTTATATAAAACTTTAAGGGAGGGGGATGAATTTCAATTTCACATATAACTAAAACCATACTTAGGAGGAACAATTGTTTGAATTAATTAATTGATTATTATGTTATATGTAAGTGTTAAATGATAACACTTATATACTTAATATTGAGATGAAAATAATTTACTTTTTTAAGAAAAAAATTTAAGTCATGTTTGAAATTTTACGATTTTTCTAAAATTATTATAGGTTAGTTAAATCAAGTATTTATTGAAATATTAAGTATTTTCTAAATTTTAAAAAGATAAAATTTATTATAAATTAATATCATATTATTTATAATTAACGTATTACAAAAATTGTGATAAATTCACTTAGTAAATATATAATGCACAAATAATTAAATCTATATTTAGTGAATATATAAATAATTTTTAAAATTCACTAAAAGAATATATATTTACTTAATGAATACTAGCGTACACACATGTGTTGTCGCGTCTATGTGTACGCATTTTTTATATATGCGTGATATTTATTTTAGGTAATGATAATGTAATATTTTTAAGTTAATATATAAAATAAAATTATATTTATTAAAAATAAAGTAAAATATATCAGAAAAATGAGAGAATAACTTTGAATAAATAGAAAAAAAGAGAAGAAGCAAAGATAGACGATTTTTTAAAAAAACTTGTGAAAGTAATGGTCAATTTAAAAAAAAATGTAATAAATAGTTATATTTTAAAGGGTAAAATTGATATTTTGAAATGTGAACATAAAAGAGACAATCTTTCTTATATATTGTTATAGATATGATCTACACTTAGTGGATATATAAATAATTTTTAAAATAATTTAATCTATACTTGGTGAATATATAAATAATTTTTATAATTCACTAAATTTACTAAGTGAATATCTAATCTACATGACATTACAAAAAAATTATTATCTGGTGGGGGTTTATTTGTGGAGGTTATAAAAACCCTCCATAAAATAACATTATTTAAGATGGTTATGTTAGATTGTCTAAATGCTGAGAATAATGGGGGTTTAAATTGTATTTTGAAGAGGTCTATAACCTTTGAAAATTATTCTACACTTTTTGTTCCTCTTCAATTTTTTTCAGCCTTTCCCTCCAAATGTTTTACATTGCTCACACGTTTCCCCCAAATTTGCAAATCCTGGCTCCGTCATTAAGCTCCATCATTCATCTCATCATCTCCGTTTTCTCGATTTAGATTCATCCATTGTTATGTACAAGAGTTTCTAATCACTAATAAATAATTATATTTAGAGATTAGAAATAATGTAATCAAAATAAAATAGTAAATCCAAAAAATAAATAATACAAATGAGGGAGGTTAAGACCTCAACAATATAATCACCAAATTGAAGAGGGTACTAACCCCCACAAAAAAGTGGAAAAATAGAGGTTTAATATGCAATAAAATAGTTTTAAATAAAGGAGGTTTAAAACATCCATGAAATAATAGTCACCAAAAGATGTTAAAAACCTACACAAAAGAACTTCCGCAATATAATTCGGATATCAGAAGACATCCAAAACCCCCGCAAATGAATTTGCGGAGGGTGAAAACCCTCACAGATTAAAAAGAAACCCTCTACTAAATAATTTTTTTAGTGGTTCCACTACTAGAAAAATGAAAAATAGTGACTAATTTTAGCGACCGAAAATCACAGTGACTATTAGTGACCGAATTGGTGACTGAATACTTTTTTCCAAATCCATCCAGAGTCAAAAGAATATATATATATATATATATATATATATATACAAAAAAATAAAAATAAAAATTTCTTTTTGAAATTAAATCTATCAATCAAGCCACTACGTGTTTTGCAATGTCAGTCCAATCTACATGACCGTTAGACATGTCTAAAAGTTAAGTCCGTTTGTTATGGAGGACTAATTCCATGTATTACTAAAGTATAGGGACAAATTTTATATGAACTTTGAGAGAGGGTCAATTTCCAATTTCACATGTAAATATAGGAACTAAAAACATACTTAACCCAAAAAAATAAAATCTGTAAAAAAATTAAACTAAAACTCATCTAATTGTTCTTATAATTGGGATGACTTATTTAAAATTTTAAGAATAATATTTATTTACAAGGGTGGATTCCATGCATTTTCGTTGAGAAGAAGTTGTACTGATTTTTCCATGGGAATTGCTTTGATTTTCTAGTTTGAAGTTGGCACACCACTACCTTTCCCTTTCTTGGTCCATCTATTATACTTGAAAATGAAGATGAAGTGAATGACATTCAAATAAACCCTAAACCTTAAACTTATGCACCTCTCCAAATAGAAAAAAATGCTCCTTTCTCTTTCTTCGAAAATCTGTTGAACTAGGTTCGTCGTTTATCTTCATTATCGCCCAAAATGTTGACGAAGTTGTTCTCTTCTTCTTCCAAAATGTGACCATCAACAATGCTACGATGAATATGAAATGGTAGTAAGATGGAGGGTGGAAGGAGGACTACATATTTCTTTTCTCACTTCCCAAATAGTTATGGTGAGTTTGATATGTGGAAAATATTTTGACGGTGGAGAAGGGTTTCAAAAGTCTTCATATCTAGAAGATTGGATAAAAGGGGTCATAGGTATGGATTTGTGCGTTTTGCTGATGTCTAAGATACCCAAACTCTCCAACGACAACTAAATTATATCCTCACCGGGTCTACTAAGTTGCACGTGAATCTACCAAGATTTGGGAAGAATGTAATGTAAACAATTTTATGTAGTTTCCATTTTCTAATCAATATAATAAAATACTCTATTATAGAAGAGGAACATTTAAGAATTATGATTGTCATAATTATATTATTAAAAGAGTTTAAGAACTTACCTGGATCCATTACAAAGTTCTCTTAATTAATGTTTTCCCTTCTCTTACTTCTCTTTAATGGCTTCTTGATGTAAGATCCGCAGAATTTAATTAATTAAATAAATAAATAATTAATAAATGCGGGTAAGTAGTGTATTTATGACATTAAATTTTGATGGGTATGACGTGAAAAAGTACTAGCTCAAGTGGTTGAGAGTACTTTGACTGTGTGAGAGGAACGGGGAGCTAAACTTGTAAATTGTATGTTTGGTCAATTGATGGAAACTACTTTGGTATGAGTTGGAGTGTGAATTGGTCATGGTTACTAGTGTTTGTGTGCGTGAAACAGTGCCATAGTTTGCATGTCTCGCACAAGCGAGCTAGGCTCGCCTAGGCAAGATATGCAGGGACTCGTACCCATTATCTGCTCGAGGTTATCGCACAGGCGGAGGATTTTTGGTTTGGGCGAAAGGCCATCTCGCTTAGGCGAGTGAGTCTCGCCTAAGCGAGAATTCGGGAGGGTTGGGTGTTATGGCTTGGCATCCCGCTCAGGCGGGGATCCCAATTTTGAGCGAAGGAGTGTCTCGCTCAGGCGAGAGTCTCTCGCCTAAGCGAGAATTCGAAGAATGTTCTGGTGTTGGCTTTACTCGCAGCCCAGGCGAGAGACGTGATTCTTGGGCGATATGTGGTCTCGCCCAGGCGAGTGTAACTCGCCTAAGCGAGTGTTCGAGGCTGGTTTTGTGTGTGATGCTCGCTCAGGCGAGGTAACCTAGCCTAAGCGAGATGAATGGGAGTGCTTAGGCGAGAGCTGGAAGTTTAAACCAAGGATGGATGGATGATGAGTTTACAAGCAATAAATGTTGCGATGTTGGATTGATTGAAGTTGCATGGTGAAGCGTGGTCTATAAGGCTTCTAAGATATCTCGATGGTGGGCTTGTTGGTGTTCCATGGGTTATGGCCCGGAACGTATCCTTGAGTTGTGGCTCGGGATAAGGGTTAAGCACGTGGCATTCTATGGGTTATGGCCCGTAATGACTTCCCTTGAGTTGTGGCTCGGGTTGACGAGTGTTGCTGGTGTGAGTGTGCTGGTTGTGGCCAGTACGGATGGGTCCAGATGGATTGTCCTCCTCAGTGATTCACTGACGAGTTAGGTATTCTTGGGATGTTATGGACTATGTTTGTATTTAGAAACTCCACCTGGCGTTATTATGTGTGATCCGTAGCATGGTCCCCGCACGTGCTCTATCGGTTGTGGCCGATAGATGTGACAACAAGGCTCCTTGAGATACTTAATAGAAGATGTAGAACACTGCTAGCATAGTTGTGGCTATGTGGAAGAGCTGGAACGAGTCTCTTTGATGTACACCGATATAAATGGTTGTGGCCATGTGGAAGGAAGGTAACAAGTCTTCTGCGAGGTGCATTGCTATACATGGTTGTGGCCATGTGATAGAAAAGGAGGATGTTCTTTGGAAATGAAATGATATCATATATGGTTGGGGGCCATGGGGGATAAAAGAAGAGTTTAAGTTATTGATGTATTTTATTATTTATACATACATATATATATATATATATATATATATATATATATATATATATATGTGTGTGTGTGTGTGTGTGTGTGTGTGTGTTTGGTGTACATTTATGCTTTATCTTTTAGCTCACCCTATCTGTTTGTGTTTGGCGATGATCGTGTACGTGGTACACGTGAGCATATGATATTGCAGGTGGAGCTAGTGAGGCTTAGCCGCGGAGTGGGGAAAAAGCCTAGGAGTTTTATATTATTTTGTTTTGAAATATCTTGTAAACTCCTTTGAGACATTATTGGATTATACCACTTTTGTAATTATGGATTTTGGTTTTATCTTTTGCATTTATAAAAGTTTAAATTTCCCGCCTTTTGGGAAATGAGGTATTATTAAATGCAGTGTAATTATTTACTTTTCTTCATTTTATTAAAATTCGTAATATCCTGACGGGATGTTACACTTGATGATATAGAATTACCAAGTACAAAGTCTTCTCCTGTCAAAGTCACTTTTCTTTACGTTCTCTTTGAAACGTAAAAACTCTGCCACTTTTTAGAAGCAATTGTCATACTTTTCTTCTAGTATTTTAAAACATTAATAAAATACTATAATACCCCTATGAAGTGAGAAGTGAGGGAATTAATTTAATAAGTCTAAAATAATCCCCATAACTTTAATAACTTATATTCTAATAATCATCACATTAGAATCTTTACATTAAAGTTATTCTTTAAATTACATGAACCACATATTAAATTAATATATAATTTAGCATTCTCCCACTTGGTTCATGTGATGACTTGAAGATCCAATACTAAACTTTAAGTGCGCACCATTCATTGGAATTATCAAGTCAACTTTCTTTAATATTAAATTGGATGATGGATCATGGTTGTTGCAAGCTATTCAACAACATGGTTCCTTCCATGTATCACAAATAATCTAACTCAATTTCACTTTAATTATACTATAATATGTATCTTTATTTTCTTTTCAAAGATACATCCTGTCATTCCACATAAACTAAACAATAATGTATACTTTTAATTGTGAATGGCAAATAAATGAACAAAAACATAACTATAATTGAATTCATAAGTGTCAAACAAAGAGAGCATTAATGCAGTAATGTATATATACCAGATTACATTCATAACAAGGACTTGTCCATAACACCCATCCTTTCAACATGACCAATAAATGTTTTGGGTGGTAAGCCTTTAGTTAATAGATCCGCTATCATTAAATCCGTACTAATATGCTCAATTAACACTCTACGTTTTTGCACTTCTTCTTTGACCGATAAGTACTTCAAATCCATATGTTTTGCACCTTTCAAATACTTATCATTCTTAGAGAAGAAAAAAACTGCAGAATTGTCACAATAAATCTTTAATGGTCTACCAATACTGTCAACAATACGAAGCCTTAAGACAAAATTCCGCAACCACAAAACATGAACAGTAGCCTCAAAGCATGCTACAAATTCAACCTCCATGGTGGAAGTAGCAATAACTGATTGTTTTGCACTTTTCCAAGAAATTGCTCCTCCAGCCAATAGATAAACATATCCAAATGTGGATTTTCTTGAATCCTGCATAGTCTGAATCCGAGTAACCAATCACTTCAAGATGATCTAACTTCCTGTAGGTGAACATATAGTTCTTGGTGCCTTGTAAGTACCTAAGAACTTTCTTTGCAACTTTCTAGTGGTCCACACCGGGATTACTTTGATATCGACCTAATATACCAACTGCAAAACTGATATCCGACCGAGTACAAGTTTGAGCATACATCAAACTCCCAACCATTGATGCATAAGGAATTGAATCCAGGGCCTTTCGTTCCAAATCATTCTTAGGACATTGCATTTGACTAAACTTATCCCCTTTCTGAATTGGAACTATTCCAGCAGAGCATTTATCCATTCTGAATCTCTCTAATACCTTGTTAATATATGATTTTTGAGACAATCCCAACAATCCTTGTGATCTATCACAGAATATTTTTATTCCTATCACATAGGATGCCTCACCCATATCTTTCATTTCAAAGTTATTAGAGATAAACTTCTTTACATCATGTAACATGGCAACATTATTAGTAGCAATAGAATATCATCAATATATAGGACTAAAATTACAAACATGCTCCCACTAACCTTCATGTAGATACACCGATCAATGGTGTTTTATACAAAACCATATGACATGATGGTGTCATTAAACTTGAGAACCATTGTCTAGAAGCTTGTTTTAGTCCATATATTGACTTCTTTAATTTGCACACCATATTTTCCTCTCTTGTGGAAACAAAACCTTCAGGTTGATCCATATATATTTCTTCCTCTAAGTCACCATTTAGAAAGGCGGTCTTTACATCCATTTGGTGAAGCTCTAAATCATAATAAGCCACCAAAGCCAAAATAGTTCTCAAAGAGTCCTTTTTAGAAATAGGAGAGAATGTCTCTTTGTAATCAATGTCATCCTTTTGAGTAAAACCTTTGGCAACAAGTCTGGCCTTATATCTTTCAATATTTCCTTTTGAGTCACGTTTGGTCTTAAAGACCCATTTACAACCCACTTGTTTAGAACTTTCAGGTAATTCTAATAGATCCCAAACTTGATTGTCATCCATTGACTTTACCTCTTCTTTCATTGGATTGAACCACTTTTCAGAATTATCACTTTTCATGGCTTGTTTAACTGAGACTGGATCCTCATCAATGCTTAAGTCACATTCATGTTCAATAGAGTAAACCACATAGTCATCTACTATAGTTGGTCTCTTTTGCCTTACAGACCTTCTTAATATTTCTTATTGTGGTTCCTATGCCATTTCCTCATTAGTGACTTGCACATTGTCACTTGATTTATTATCTATATGTTCATTTTGTGGTATTGGAACATCAACTTGTTGTCTCTACATGTTGTGTGACTGTGATACAACAAGAGGGATAACAACTTGAGAAGAGACATGTGTAGAAACATTACTGTTAGTCTCTTGAATGTCCACTATACGTGATTTCTCACTCCCACTGAACTGGCCATTCTCAATGAACCTAGCATTACCAGACTCAATTATTCTTGTACTATGGTTAGGACAATAGAACCTATATCCTTTTGACTTTTCAGGATAGGCGATGAAGTAACCACTAATGGTTCTTGCATCAAGCTTCTTTTCATGTGGATTATATATCCTTACTTCTGTCGGACATCCCCAAACATGAAGATGTCTTAAACTAGGTTTCCTTCCAGTCCATAGTTCAAAAGGAGTCTTAGGAACTGCTTTACTAGGAACCCCATTAAGAAGATAAACAACAGTCTTTATGAATACATCCACAAAGATTTAGGAACATTGTTATGACTCAACATACTCCTAACCTTATCCATGAGAGTACAATTTTGCCTTTCTGCTACACCATTTTTTGTTGTGGTGTACCGAACATTGTATATTGTGCACAAATACCCTGACTTTCAAGAAACTTTGCAAATGGACCTGGGCATTGTCCACTTTCAGTGGATTTTCCATAAAATTCACCACCTCTATCAGATCTCACAACCTTTACTTTTCTATCTAATTGCCTTTCTACCTCATCAATAAACACCTTTAGGATGTCCACTGATTGAGATTTTTCATGCAAAAGATATAAATAACAATAACGTGAAAAATCATCTATAAAGGTGATAAAATACCTTTCACCACTCCAAGATGGAATGTCAAATGGACCACAAATATTTGTGTGTATTAATTCAAGAAGTTCATTACTTCTTATGGCATAATTCTTTGATATGTGTTTAGTTTGTTTACCTTTAATACAATCAACACATACATCCCAGTCACCAAAATCCAATTGAGGTAAGATTTCATTTTTCACCAACCTCATTATCCTTTCTTTGGATATATGACCCAATCTTTGATGCCATAAGAAAGCAGAATTTTCATTCTATACATTGCACTTACTACTAGAAACATGTTCAACATTAAACAGGGAAATAGTAAAATTAAAATTAAGATTCAGGCGATATAATCCATCACATAAAGTACCAGAACTGTAATAGTACGTATGTCGATACAAATGAAAAACACCATTTTCAATCTTAAAATTAAAACCTAAACAATCCAACTTTGCAACAAAAATCAAGTTTCTAGCACAACCAGGAACATAGAGACACTTTTCAAGATCTAGACAATAACCAGTGTCTAAAATCAATATGTAAGCCCCTATTCCTTCTATTTGTGCCTTAATTTTGTTCCCCATATATAAATACTTTTCAGTTCCTTTTATGGGCTGGATTGAAAGAAATCCCTACATAATATTAGAAACATGAGTGGCAGCTCTAGAATCTAACCACCAAGTATTCTTAGGCACTTCAACAATATTTGTTTCAAAACTTACAGAAACATAAAATGTACCTTTCTTTTCAAACCAAGATTTCCATTTTGGACAATCTTTCTTGAAGTGACCCACCTTCTTGCAAAAGAAGCATTTAAGGTCCTTCTTGATTCTACCCTCATTAACTTTCATTGGGGCTTTGTCCTTCTTGTTCTTCTTTCTTGGATTGGCTTTGTTGGAGCTAGAACCATCATGAGTCATGAGATGAATTGAATGATCCTTCACTTTCTTGATACTTCCTTCCTCTTGAACTACCATGACTTAATTTCTTGAATGTTCCATTTATCTTTAATAGTGTTATGATTCACTTGAAACTGGCCAAATTCAGGAGGAAGAGAGTTCATAATAAAGTGTACCAGAAAGGATTCATTAACATCCATTCCCATTGACTTCAACTTTGCAGCTATGTTTGCCATCCCTGTTACATGATCATGAATGGGCTGTGACCAATCAAACTTTTTGGTTGTCAACTCACTCATGAGAGTTCCCACAATGGACTTATCAGTAATGTCCGACTGTGAATACTCCTTGATCAACCTTATAAATTCCTTTGCATTTTCAGTCTTGGGCATAGATGGCTTCACATTCTCCGCCATGGTCATGCGCATCAAGTTCAAAGACAGCCGATTAAACCTTTGCCAAGCCTCATAAAGAGTTTTTTCATCTGCTGTACTGGTCTCATTAATGACTGGGGGCATCTCATCCATAACTATGGCTAAATCTAAATCGAACACACCCAATTGAAACTGGATTTGTTTGTACCAATCAGCATAGTTCAAGCCATTGAACTTGATCACACCACTGCCTAGACCACACATATTCATGGAAGGTGTAGAAAAAGAATAAACTCACACACATTAATGCTTTGATAAATTTAATGGATTCAGACAAATAACTACACTAGTCATGCATTTAAGTTCACTTTTGAGTGACGCTTAAACTGACAAATACCATACGAGTCATTCATTTAAGTTCACCTTTGGGTGATGCTTAAACTGACATATATCATACAATTAAGATGATAAAAAAACTATACTTTAATAGACAATCAATCATACTCAAGTCTACATGTATGCTATCTTTGGATATGTAAACATATTTACTAAGTATATCAAATGTATGTCTCACTTTAATATCATTATAAGCAATGGTTCATCTTTGGGTAATCTATATATGCCTTATAACAATAACTTTCAATAAACCCATGAACCAATTAATATATTCATAATTTGGTATCCTTTATTTCATGGATAATTACCATAATTCAACTATACTTTAAAATTAATTAAAATGTAAAATTTAATCACTTTGGTGATTACAAATTTACTATACAATTAATTCCTAAAGTTGAATAAAATTTTCATAGTCACCTTATGTAACAGTGAACACTACTTTTCTCAATTCAAAACTTTTATGAATTTTCAATCTAAATCCAACGTAAACATAATGTTGCTTTCCTATTCACGTGCAATCCAAATCTTACTTTATCCAAGTGGAATTAACAATAGCAAATAAACCATAAAGCAAACCATTATGTCATGTAAGTCAATGCACTTTCAAAGCATTCGTAAGAGTAAAAGCTTTCAAATTCACATTGCAGTATTTAAACAGTTTTCAATTCAATGCCTTTTTTAAATCTCGTGGCATGTGCACACTTTTCAAATTAAAACCATTCTAACAGGGACAACTAAAAATCACATTTGTGCGACTTCCTAATAAAACCTTAATGCACAACGAAACATGGCATCCTTATATGCTATTAAAATAATGCATATTGCAATCCAAATGGTGCAGTGAAAACCAATTAAAAAAAAATCCTAAATTCCATAATTTCAAATTAGGGTTTTATAATTTGGGAAATACTTTTATGGAGAATCATAAATTCCTAAACCTGGCTCTGATACCAATATAAACAATTTTACGTAGTTTCTATTTTCTAATCAATATAAGAAACTATTCTATTATAGAAGAGGAACGTTTAGGAATTATGATTCTCACAGTTATATTATTAGAAGAGTTTAAGAACTTATCTGGATCCTTTGCAAAGTTCTCTTAATCAATGTTTTCCCTTCTCTTACTTCTCTTTAATAGCTTCTTGATGATATAGAATTACCAAGTACAAAGTCTTCTCCTGTCAAAGTCCCTTTTCTTTACGTTCTATTTGAAACGTAAAAATTCTGCCACTTTTTAGAAGCAACTGTCATACTTTCCTTCTAGTATTTTAAAACATTAATAAAATATAATACCCCTATGAAGTGAGAAGTGAGAGAATTAATTTAATAAGTCTAAAATAATCCCCATAACTTTAATAACTTATATTCTAATAATCATTACATTAAAGTTATTCTTTAAATTACATGAACCACATATTAAATTAATATATAATTTAACATGTAAGGCACAATCATATTCAACAAAAGAGCCAAATCACAGGCCATCAAAGCATATAGAATAGTGTCTGTGTGGAAGGAGAAAAGGAACTAGCGTACATATGCGCAAGTAACAAAAAATTCTAAAGATAACTCCTCGCAAGGACTACACTATAAAGGTATTACCTTTGAGGTAGAAAAAGCAGACATCAAATGGTTGGAAGGAAGCTATATTAGACTGGTTAGAAGCTACACAAAGTTGCATTCAATTATTGAGGAAATTGAAAAAGGGGGAATGGGCCAGGATAGTCTTAAATATACAAGGGAGAATGCATTTTTGATTCAAGGGAGTGGAAGAGTAGAGGTTGGACAGTTGATCAATGAAGACAAGGAGTGGTGGAAGAAAAACATTGATTCAATTCAACCATGGTTATCCTCTAAAATAATATAGAACAAGTTAGCATGGGTTATATGTAGGGGTTTACCTTTTAGGTTATGGTCAGGACACTACTTCGCTAAAGTGGTTGCTCCAATCAATATCTTGGTATCTATTAACGTAGGAACAACAACATATGAACGCTTAGAGTATGCAAGGCTAAGAGTGAAGGCACTAATTGGATGTAGAATCTTGATGAAAAAAAATATGAAAATAAATGGTTAGGTGTATCATATTGTCTTAGAGGAAGAGGCGAATGATGAAACATATGTATCTTGTCATTGTGCATTTGGTTCCATTTTCTCATATGAAAGCAACTCACTCAATGATGGGTTCGAAAACCATTGCTTTGTATTTGAGCGAAATGGAAGACCAAAGAGATCAAAGGTGTGGCCAGGAAGGGGAAGATCGAACAATGCAAATTGCCAGCAAACTATGAAGGCCCAAGGGATCAACCGTCAATGAAAGAGATAAGTGGCAACAGTAAAATGAGAAAAAAATGATCATTGTAGATTGTGCATCGAAAAGTAAAAGCTTGCACCTAAGCTACATGAGTTAGGGTGTGGATAACCTAGTTGTTCGAAATTCGAAAATGGATGACAAAGACCAAACAAATGGAATGATACAAAAGCTCAATTCTTAGCGAAAAGCTCTTTCATTTAAAACAACACGATCCACTTGCAATTTTTTCTTAGCTTCTGAGCTCCTGGGACTTATGTGTACCTGGCCTAAAGGTAGGCCCAATATCACCCTGATAATAGAGGGCATGTTATAATGATAACCCTTGAAATATTGGGAATATATGTTGTTATTAATTGTTATTTAAATAATAATATCTCAGTTATTATTATGAGGGATATTAATACAACCTGTTAATATATCCCTTATATCAATCGACTTAAAGGGTTTATATTTACATTATTTTATTATAGGGTGTAATCAATCAATACCTTTACTGATTATTATTTAGTATTATCATATTATATATTCTTTTTTATTGACTTAAGCGTTGAAGAATCTTTGTAAATGAATTTATTTTTCTTTCAACAAGTTTTGGATTAACACCACTCTTTTGTCCATTGAGGATCTCTCATTCCGTCTAGGAAATCACTTAGCAAATTTCGATAAAAATTTATTTCCTTGATTACTTTTATTCCAACACCTAATTATTATTTTAGTGAAAACAATTTTTCAAGCAATGTCTACTCCAAAATTATCAATTAAAGATATAACAATATTTATCAATTTTTGAGAGTCAGAGAGTATTTGCATATCAACTTATCCTTTGCTTTTATCAACAAGTTTGGATTAACACCACTCTCCTTATCATTATCATTGAAGATCTAGAGAAAGAGAGTCTCAAAAATCACTCGACAAATTTCAATAAAAACTAATTTTTTGACTGCTTTTATTCTAACACCCAGTTATTATTTTTGTGAAAACATTTTTCGAACAATGATACCCAAAATCAAATAATTAGAGAGAGAGAATAGGACAATTAAATTATTTCAATCCATATATAAGTAAAATGTACATACATTTATCAAAGTCAAGTATATAACCTTTCTCCATCTTCCTCTCTAAACAAGTTAACTTAGATTTATAACTAAATTAATACAAATAAATTTTAATTCTACTTTTCCACATCATTTCCGGCTTTTTCACCCATTTCCCAGGTCAACGTGTTCATTTGTTGTAATTAAATTTTGAAGTAGGCAATCAAGTGTTTTGCAGCCTGTATTCTACATAACAATATGATGAACACGTTAACACAATGAACCTATTTAAATAAAAATTTGGTGGTAAATAAGAACATTTAATTAATCAAAAGCATATGTCAAATAACTTTTGTTTAATATAGTTCTCAACCTACAAATTTCGTGGTGGCACATAGCGCATCAGTGACTAAGGTGAATCTTTATTAAAATGATCATGTCAAGAGAGACGAGGTACTTGACCCCCACAATGAATTGCAACAGTGATTCAGGAGTTATCATTTTTCAACAGTTGTGAAATCCAGTCCCCTTTCTGTCCAAAAAGGAAAAAAGAAAAAAAAGAACCTTGTTATTTATATAAGAAATGTTAAACATAAATGGTCATCAAATTATGCTCTTAAATTCAAGATATTCCTAGAGAGACGATATTTAGTGTAGAATGGTTAATACAAGGAGAAAAGAATTTTGCTGCAGTACAATAATTATAAATATGCCTTTTGTAGTTGTAGGAAAGAGAATATATATATGAAAGGAAACAACACATTGAAAATTTGAAACCAATGCATAGGCCAAAGTGATGGTTGCTCATAGTTTAATGGCTGTTATTTCTTAATCATAGCCAAAGTTTAAGGCTCTCTTCGTTTGATCGGATAGTAACAAATCATGGATCTACAAAGATGGATGAAAAAAATTTTCCCTATTCTTATTAAATGATTCAAGCGGAACATCAAGACGGATTTGAAGATATATAAACTCATTTTACTTTTATGTCCTTTTTACATTATATATAATTAATAATATATGCAGTAACTAATAATATATTTGTATATAATAATATGTATAATAATTTTTATAATTAATTAATAATAATAAAAATATATATAAATATTTATAATAATTAATGATAATTACTATATTGTTAAATTTTAATATTTTTAATTCATTTCATAATCATTTAATTTTATTTTTATCCTCAAGGATATTTTAGTAATTTTTAAATTTTTATCTATTAAAACTTTTTTTTAATCTATTACATAAATCAAATCACTCACTAACTTTTTTAAAATTCATCTCCAAATCCACTCTTTTTATTCTCTAAATCTACTCAGAAAACACACATATTCATTTACTCAAGTCAACACAAATTCATCTTCACACTCTCTTTTAAATCTATCGTATAAGTGAACAGAGCCTAAATGAAGTATCAGGGGAATATAGTCATTGCTGAATTATGATTGCAGAGATACAATGCTATAAAGATGATATTAATATATAATACACCGATTTATACATGGTTATTACATGTTCTTCTTTTAAAAGTCATATTCGGAGCGACAAACAAATTTAAATAGGAAACCAAAATATCATATTCAATTTAAAATTTTAAGATAATATGATTTTTTTACATATATATTATTCATTTATATCTAATATGAAAATTTTAACTTACCATAAATTCTTAACAGTCTAAATATAAGGTAGTTATAGTGTAATCAATCAACAGTTCATTTTGACGTAATTAGTATTAATTCACGTGTAATCTACCATTTATGAATAAAATATTTTTATATATAACTTAAATGGTTATTAAAAAATAGTAATATTTTAATACTTAAAAAGAATAATAATTTGACAACTCAAAATATTAATAAATTTTATTTTTTATATAAAATATTAGTATATATTATTAAAGCGAGTTATTAAATGAGTATTTCTTTTGTTGTTGGAAAGAGTAAAACTATTATTTTCCTATAAAAAAGTATTATTTCAAAGCTGATGCATTAAGCGGTAATCATATAATCTTAACTACTATTATTTGATACTAAAGCAGGAATAAAATTGTAAGATCTAGTTTTCTCAAGTTATTTTATCAATGTTCGTAATTAGCTTGATGGATATATGATTTACCTAAATAAAACTGGCTAAATCGACTTTCCAAAATTACAATAAAAGCATATAATTAAACTATGTATTGATATAAATGATATCAGTGTAATTTGTTTCAGAATTTGTATCTTTGTTTCTTGAATACATATCATATCTACTTCCTCCTTTCTTAAAAGTCCTTTTAAGTACTTCCACTTGTAACTCCCTCCTAAACTTCTGATATTAATACTAATTATTTCCATGTGACACCTTACATACCCCAACACTCATCTTCCCCTGTTTTCTATCTCTACGTTCTAAAATTTCTAGTTTCTTTATTATTCCTTCCTCATCATCTGAAAATGTAACACCTAGTGCTTTTGCTATATCCCACACTCTAGCACCGTCTGACCCTCCCGAAACATTATTATTTTGCCAAAATAGTCTATTACAATTAATAATGTTATCATCAAATAAAAATTTACATATAGAGTGAATTACTAACCTAAGAAGCTTCCTTTTCTCTATCTTCCCACCTCCTTTCACTTTGTTTTTCAATGAATGTTGCTTCTTCTTGCTGGACTCGCCGATCCAGAATTGGTGTCGGGCCAAGAATTCCACTGGATCCATATTAGTTTCATTGACCAAAATCATGTGATTGTTGGACTTTCTTACCTCACACTCTTGCTGCTGTGACGCGATTACGGAATCCGTGCAAGGAATAGCTTCGCTTGTGTAGTCCAGACCTTCTATAATTTGGTTGCCACTATTGTCCACCTTACTCGAGAATTTCATGTGGTCTTCAACCCCTTTGCTACCTTGCTCCCCTTGTGATGATTGTGACCTGCAAAATAAAGAATTTCGCTCTAGCCCTAACTGTTTTTGGTTGCAATCCTTGGTCGCATAAGGAAACATTCTTTTTGTGAGCACCACATTAGAGGAGTCTAGTATTGTATTTACTGGGCCCGCTGCCATTTGATTATCAACTTGGTTATCTATTGACAAATTCTGCGCGCACCCCCCTTGTTGATGTTGGGCTCCTTTTTCCTTTAGCCCACCTTTCAAGCTGCATTCATCACTCATTAATTGTTTGCAGAGTGGGCTGTCTTTGGCATTACTGTCATCGTGAGTTGTTTCTGACTTTCCATACTTTGCACGATTTTGGCATTCTACACCTATTACTGATTGTGCACCTCCTAGGTTAGATTCAGGCACTGCATTAATTGTTTGCAATCCCCAACGGTAAAAAAATGAGCCGTTGCCATCACCATCAAGCTTCTCCGATGATTCATGGATTTTCCGATCACCATAGACTGCCGGCGTTTGCACTGTGCGCTCCTCATTCTCCAATTCATTTCCATTTCTCAACAGGATTTCATTTTCACTCCATTCAGCTACTGAACTGGATATGTTCATCCCTTCACATAAAGAATTGCTTTCTAAGGAGGAATTACACTCATTTACACAACAAGATGGTCGTGATTCTACAGTGGATTCTACTTCTAGAGCCAAATTATAAACTTTCCCATTTATCTTCATTCTTTTCTCTGCCCAGACATTGCAACCAATCGAAACTTTAACAAGTAGTCTTGCATATTCTAAACATTCCCAAGATACAGTTTTCTCATCCACGGTTATCAAGGTCCCTAGTGTAGCCACTACTTTGCCAAAGCATTGTTGTGACCATAGATTAAATGGTAGACCCCTGCATTTTACCCAGACTATCTTATGTTGTAATATTTGTGCAGAGTTCCATTGAGAGATTGATTCAAAATTTAATTCCCACCATTCCTTGTTTTCTTCGATAAGCTTCTCTAACTGTGTTCCATCCTTGTCCTGAATCAATATTGCATTGTCCCCCATGTATTTTACGCTTAATTGGCCCAACCCTCCCTGCATCATTTCCTCCATGACTGTCTTGGTTTTTATATAGTTATTCACCCTACCAATGTAGCACCCTTCAAGCCATTTGACATCTGCCTCTTCAGTCTCAAAGGAAATTCCTTTCCATTGTTGTTGCTTATTTGTAGGATTACTCTGAGAGGTTTTTACAGCTTGTGCGTACGTTTGATGGCATTTTACTTCCCTCCAAACCGGCC
This sequence comes from Vigna unguiculata, assembly GCF_004118075.2. Taxonomy (NCBI): domain Eukaryota; kingdom Viridiplantae; phylum Streptophyta; class Magnoliopsida; order Fabales; family Fabaceae; genus Vigna; species Vigna unguiculata. The sequence continues at coordinate 28,163,352 of NC_040288.1, forward strand.
TTGTTTTAACTGTTGTATTAATCCGCATAGAAGGAGATGGTTGAACCTTTTTATGTTTCTTTTCCCTCTCAAATCTAGGCTTATTAACATGCAACTTTGTTGATCCAATCATGATGGAATCCAGTTCGCGTTGAAGCCTTTGTACATTCCTCACATCATAAAACCTTACGAATCCATACCTATGGCCCCACCTTCTAATCTTCTGGGAATAAACACCTCAGCAACTCTTCCCCAGCGTTGAAACACTTTCCACATATCATATTCACCATAATTAAAGGAAAGTGGGAAAAGAAGTACGTAGTGATATTTCTTTCCCTGTTCATTAGAAATGTTTTAACTCTTATCGGACGGTGAATGTCGTTTCGGAATTTCAGCAATATGGACTTTCTGTGATATCGAGAATGGTGTTGGGACGAAGGTGTTGCGAGAGCGACGACGAGGTGGCGTGGTTGTTTCAGAACGTGTTGGAGATTAAGATTTCTCACAAATATGTGGGGACATAACAACGTAGAATGGGTGAGCAAACAAGCAATGAAAAATTCAGGGGGCATTCTAACAATGTGGCATAAGGAAAAATTCAAATGCGTGAAGCAAATAGTACGGGATAGGTACATAGGGGTGATAGGACATTTCTACAGCAGTAATAATGTCAATCCAATTCCCGTAGCCATATTTAATGTATATTCCTCTTGTGAATTCAATGAAAAAGTAAGCTTGTGGGAGGAATTAGTAAATATAAAGATGGGGGAAGAATGTAAACAATGATGTGTGTTGGGTGACTTTAATGCGGTAAGACAAACCAGTGAAAGAAAAGGACAAAATTATAGAGGTAGTATTGCAATGAGAGAAGTGGAAGGGTTTAATAATTTTATAGAAACGACAGACTTGCTAGACGTCCCGCTAATTGGAGGAAAATATACATGGTATAAGGATAACAGTATGGCAAAGAGTAGAATAAATAGAGTATTGATTTCCCCAGAGTGGTTAGAGTATTGGCCTGACAGCAAACAATATATCAAAGGTAGACAAGTATCTGATCACTGTGCACTTCTGCTTAAATCGGTTACAATGGATTGGGGACCTAAGCCATTCAAATCTTTAAATATATGGTTTTCGGATCCATCCTTTAAGAACACGGTCAAACAGTCTTGGGAGTCTTATTTTGGGATAGGAAATTCAATGACAACTTTAAAAGAAAAGCTAAAAAAGCTTAAACATGATTTAAAGGCCTGGAACAAAGAGGTATTTGGAATAATAGGACAAAAGATACAAAGCCTCAGTTCGGAAATAGGGAAGCTAGATCAGAAGGATGATGAAAGTAATTTAGATGAAGGTGATAGATCAAGACGAATGCACCTTCTAAGTGAGTTAACATTACTCCTACAGAAGGAAAGCTCTCTGTTAAATCAAAAGGCAAAGGTTAAATGGCTTGAACAAGGGGATATAAACTCTAAATATTTCCACTCTAAGATTAGATGGCAAAGAAGCATGAATGAGCTAAAAGGAGTGGATATGGATGGAGTGTGGTGTGAGGATCCAGCTAAGATAAGAGAGGAGGTAAGAAAAACCTTTGAAAAACGTTTTTCTGAACCCAAGAGCCTGAGCATTAATTTACACAATTTTGAATTTCCAAACCTTTCAGAGAATGACAATAGGCATTTAACGAAGGATCACTACAAGAAAAATTGGTTTTAGTAACTAAATTATTGGTCACTAAAATGATAAAATTAGTCACTAATTCAATTAGTAACCAATTTAGAGTCCAATAGTCACAAGTAGCTAAAACATAGGTAGCTAATATTAGCTACCAATTTAGTTTCTAATTTAGAACCCAATTTAGCAACCAATTATGTTGAAACCAATTTAGTAACCAATTGTATAGAAACCAATTTAGTAACGCAATATTTAAAACCAATTTAATGACCATTTTATTACAAACCAATTTAGTAACCATGTTATATAGAAACCAATTTAATGACCATATTATATAAAAACCAATTTAGTTACCAAAAATATATAAAGATAAAAAATGGTCACTATATTGGTGTCTAAATAATGATAATTTGTTTTTAAATATTTTCTACTTTCTTATTTGTCTACAAAATCTTTCATATTTTATATTTAATTCTAAATTTGATATCATTATTATTAAAATAATATATCAACAATTAAAATTTATTTTTACTATAATTTAAATTATTCATTACAATATTTAATAATAAATTCAAGAATTTATACCGTGTTTGATTTTCTCACATTAAATTCATATTTTACAATTATAAAAATAAAAATATTTAACAATATATTCTTAATATGAATCAAAATGTAATATATTTAGAAACATATATGTATGTATGTTACATAATGAAGCAGAAAATCCAAACCACTACCACAGGAACACTAGTTCATCATTGAAAATTCTTCTATGCAAGGAATAAAAATCTAACAAAACAAAAAATGAACATATCAAAGCAAGAGTTTCATTTTATATATATAACATACCCTGTTCATTCATGAATTCAAGTGCAATAGTTGTTAAACACAAATAATCTCTTACTCATGTTGGAGTTGTAAGAATAACCAAAGTATTAGTTGTGTTATATAACCTATAAGCACAATTTTTTATTTGCCGTCATAGTTCCTCTCAAAACACCTTCAACATTTACTTCAAACCCAATTATTATCTACCTGTGAAAAAACATAAAAAAAGTATTAGAGATTGAAATTTAAATAAATATATATATATATATAGAGAGAGAGAGAGAGAGAGAAAATAATGAAACAAAATTACCTTGACAAGAACTAGGTGGTTGTGTTTCATCTTCTTGAGTTTACTCAAAACTTAGTGGCATGGATTGACGATTAATACTATTCATCCATTGTCAAATCATTGCATTGTTTTCCTCAAACAACCTCTCAATATTTACAATTTTGATTCGAAGTTCATCTCTTTCTTGCTTAACTCCTTCAAGGTCTTTTTTAAGTTTTTCAAGCTATTGACTTTGAATCCATCCATTTGATGAAGATGTGCCATGATAATAAGGCCAACCTCTAATCACAGTAGATTCCATTCCAAGGCCATATATCCTCCCATTCTTGGTTCCAACTACATCACACCAAACATCTAATTCATTTGGTGGAGTAATTCCTTGTGTAGATGCACTTTGTGTTAATTCTTCAAATTTTCGTGTAAATTCTGCCTATTAACATAAAAGCATACATGAACAAAATTTCATTGTGATTAGTTCATAATTTTAAAAAATGCCTACATTAATATTTGACAAGAGAAAATACAAATATAACAATGAATAGAGATGGTTTATGCCATAGCACTAGTGCATTCCATTTATACCAATTAGGGGACTCACTGCCAGACACATGTCTCAATCTATTAGTTATTCTATAACTCACTAGCTAGATATGTCTTTATACAAGGTCAATCTTTGGTGTGGATTTTCAATAAAGCACTCCAAATAATTTAGTATTATCTAGTTTCAATTTTGCTTCTTAACTACATAACTTGTGTTGTAATCAGTCCATAACTCATGCCTTAAATTAATGTGTAATCAGCTAATATCAAGAATGTAATATCAATAAAATCTCAAAATTGGAGAAAGTTGTGGAATAAATATACAGATTAGAAAAAAAAATCAAACATAATGATAGCTTAACCATTTTATTTTACTAGATTTTAATTGTCTTTCCTTCACTATGAGATTTTGGACTAATTCTATCTTCAACATCTTACATATTTACTCTACTAACCAGGAATATTTCATATTGAAAAGCCCATAGCATCCCATAGTCAAATATTTTATTTGAACATTGTGTGAACCGATGAAAGAGAAGAGAGAATTTAGAAATGCATTTATTGAACGACAACAAGAGAAAGAATTATCCCACAAGGATTTCCCCTTCTCATAGAGTTGTTTCTTCCCCTAAAACTTTTTAATTATCTGAAAAATTCCTTTCACACTTAATCATTTCCTCCGTACTTTATCTAACTGATTCCCACTAACCAACTGTTCTAACCGTCTCTAACTACTTTTCTTCCCCTGTGTCCTAACAATACCATGTTCTTTTTAAATTCAGCAATCCTTATGGTTCAAATCCTGGAAAATGGAAATGAAATAGATACACGTCTGACAGATAACTTTCCCACTGCCTTCTTCAGTTGGAAGACACGAAAAACATAGTGAATCTAGGCTTGTTCTAGGGGCCAAAGTTGGACAGTAAATGTATCTATTTTTTGAGCTTGAAACAGAGACCATGAACTATTTTTTTCTTCTTCTTTTTCTTGGTAATATTAAGACTCGTGTATTATAAGAAAAATATGAGTCCACTACATAACTCTTCTTTTTATGCAAGAAATAAACCTACCATGATACTAAGAAATAAATTGAACAAAGCAACTAGTAACATTAGTTTGAAACTAAGGCATAAACATATGTAGGTATCTATATTGGAATGGCTACAATCATATATTTTATTAATGAATATCAATAGTGGAAATAACCTTTGAACTAAATGAATATGAAGATCATAAAAGTGTGATTTATTACATTTACTTGCTCTGATTTTTCATCCACCCAAGAGTTGTCCTTACGCCGTTGGTGTGTGTGACGAAACAATTCTATTAATGTTGGAGGCATTCCATTCATCTTTGCCTACAAAAAATAAAATAAATTTTACACAGTTATGCACATTTATAAAAAGAAAGTAGTTAACAAACAAATTACCATATTATATCTATGTTGAGATGTGGTAATAGAGCCACATGTGTGAAGAGACCCTCCAAAACTTCCAAAGTTAGAGGCCCGATTTTCCTTTCCAGTCATGCTTTTTATTTTAAATTCTTTAGATTCCAAATGCTGACACAATATATCCCATGTGCTATCTAAAATCCAATTTGGCTTAGTATTGATTTTCCGAGCCTTTTGTAGACTACTTTTCATGATTACAACACCTCGCATTTCAAAATTTCTTCTTGCCCATCTATGATCCGGTGGACAAATTGAAAACTTCTTCTACAATAAAGAAACAAAGTTTTCCATATGTAAGACTAATATAGACATGAAAATTAAACTATATAATTAAACAAAGTTAATTATATGAAACAACCAGTAACTCTCCAAACCACAAGTCCCTTTGTCTAATTGGTATCTTCTTCCATGATGGCCATGGCTCATTATAATGACTTTTGAGGATATCACTAATCCAATTAGCTGCAAGGCATGAAGGTAAGAATCTGCAAAATGACATGTATAAAGTCATAATAATTATAAAGTATTGAAATAAGCCATAAATTGTTGAAAGTATATGTATACCCTTGTCCATCAAGGTTTAAAATTGGCTTGAAAACATTGTAATTTGACTCAGATGCAACAAATGTTTCATTTGATCTAGGACTAGTTGCATTTATTGTAGAACTAGTTTCATCTGATTTGGAATTAGTTTGATCTGATCCAAGATTAGGTCTACCATCCATAGGAGTTGGATTTGGATTTGTTGATTGCACTCCTTGTACCAAAGGTGGAGGTGCACAATGAGATGTTTTGAATGATTCATTAACATTTGGATTTGAATTTGAATTCAATGCTCCATGAACTAACGGTGGAGGTGCAAATTGAGATGTTTTGAATGATTGATCAACATTTGGCCTTGAATTTGATTTCAATGCTCTTTGTGCCAAAGGTCGAGATCCAAAATGAGTTCTTCTAAATGATGAACCAATGGATGGGAAAGCAAAAAGTTGAGAACTCCAAGTAAATTGTGAAGGACGTCTTGGTTGTCGTTTGGTCGAATGGCTTGTAGAAGCAACTTCTTTACCATGCTCTTGGTTTGACATCTACAATAACCATAATTTGGATATTTTTCCACAACTCAAAAGTTAGCAATAAACATAATTTGGATATTATAGAAATCAACAAAACATAATGGAACAAAATAGAAAAGAAAACAACAAAAATACAAATGAAACATCACCTTTACACCAGCAAAAAGAAAGTGATTTACTCATCACTATCATCATTGCTACCATTAAATTCATCATCAAGTTTATTTTGAGTTTCATCATCTTCAGAATCATACTCAAATTCACTTTGAGAAACAATTTCTTCTTCCTCTTCTTCCTCTTCTTCCTCTTCAATTTGCTTACTTTCTTTTGAATTATCAACAACTGCCATATCTACTTCATCTAGTTCCTCATACTCTTCTCCATCAACCAAATGAACAAGTAGCTCCTCATTTGTTGTGATATTAACATTAGTTGTTGATTCTTGGTAAGCAACTTCTAATATATATCGATCATCAACTGTACATCTTGGTTTGGTTTTAATGACAACCTACCAATCAACCTTTTCTTTTATTTTTTCAGGATAAGGTACATAATATACTTGAATTGCATTTGTGGCAAATATGAAAGGATCAAAATTTGAATATCTTCTATGAAAATTAACCTCCACTATGCCATATTGGGGTTGAACTTTTATACCATGATTAATTGTATTATCAAACCACTCACAGTTAAATACCACTAATTGCTTGGTTGGTTCTCCTGAGTATTCTACTTGCATAATTTCTTTAACAATACCATAGTAGTATTGTTCACCATCATCCTTTACACAAACTCCACAATTGATTGTTTTTCTACCAATACTCCATTCTTCCGTGTGAAACTTGAAACCATTGACAAAGTATATGGGCCAAGTATGAACCTTTTTTTGAGGGCCCCATGCCAAGTGATGCAAATATTGATTTTGTACTAAGTTATTTCTATCATGAACCTATAAATAACAAACATTATGTCATTAATTTTCAAAATTAATAAGATTAGTTAGGAGAAAATAGCAGAATACTTACATATGTTCGAAACCAAAATGGAAATTCGGACGCAATTCTCCTATCAATATCAGTTCGATTTATATTTGGAATAGATGCTTCCAAATATTGCACAAAGTATCTGTAATTGTATACACTCTTATATGAATTACAAGCAATTATTAACAAAATAAATAAATGAGATATAATCTTAAACTACTTACTCAATATATGGTTGAACTTCTTCACAATTAAGCAAGACATGTAAATGCACAGCAACTAATTCTTTTTCATCCAAATAACGACTGTTACAAGTTCCTGCTGGACGACCAATATAATTGAAAACAGATAAAGTTTTCTGACTCCTGTCACTTTGACCTCCAAAATCATTTCGACTAACTTTAGTTCTCATTGATTGGACATGTGGCTCAAAATAATATGAACAGAAATGAGAAGTCTCCATGCTTAAGTATGCCTCACAAATAGATCCTTCGACATGGGATTTGTTTTTAACCATTCGTTTCAACCTATTCAAGTACCTATCCAAAATCATATTGTTAACTACTAAACTCAAAAATAAGAAATAAATTCTATTTACATTAAATGAAATAAACAATTACCTCTCAAATGGATACATCCATCGATATTGAACAGGACCTCCTACTCTTGCTTCATAAGGTAAATGAATAGGTAGATGCTCCATGGAATTGAAAAATCCAGGTGGAAAGATTCGTTCCAACTTACATGTTGTAATGATGATGTTCTTTTCCATTAATAACAAATCATCCACTCTCAAAATTGTAGAGCACAAATCCTTAAAAAACTTACTTAATTCAGCTATAGGATTCCACACTTGATAGGGAAGTGCACGAAAAACAATAGGTAATAGCATCTCCATTAATACATGGCAATCATGAGTTTTCATCCTAAACAACTTCCTTTGATCTAGGTTTACACACCTACACAAATTTGAGGCATACCCATCTGGAATTTTCAACTCACTAATCCACTTGTAAACAAAACTTCTTTGTTCGTTGGACAAAACAAACTTTGCTTTAGGCTTTAATACTTTTCCACTAGGCAGAATATGTAGTTCTAGTTCCCTTCGTTTACAATACTCCTTCAAGTCTATTCTTGCCTAAACATTATCTTTGGTCTTATTTTTTATATCCATAATAGTGTTAAAGACATTATCAAATACATTTTTCTCTATATGCATTACATCAAGATTATGTCTTATCAAATTGGTTTTCCAATAAGGCAACTCCCAAAAGATGCTTTGTTTCGTCCAATTATGAGACTCACCATGTTCATCACATACACAAGGACTGACTTCAGTGACTTTTGGAAAAAGACAAATTTGTTCCCATAATTCATTCCCAGACAAAAGGTGTGGAGGTTGAGACTTTTCAATTCGATTTTTATAAAATGCATCCTTATTTCTTCTAAATGAATGGTCTATAGGCAAAAATTGACGATGGGAATCAAACCAAGAAAATTTTCTACCGTTTTTCAATCTAAAAGCCTTTGATTGGTTCATACAATATGGACATGCTAATATCCCCGATGTACTCCAACCAGACAACATTCCATATGCAAGAAAATCACTAATAGTCCACATTAAGGCAGCTTTCATGATAAAATTTTCTTTTTTCGAAATATCATATGTCAACACTCCAGTCCATAATTGTTTTAACTCGTCAATCAATGGTTGCAAATACACATCTATTTTACCTTTCGGACTATGTGGCCCAGGGATGATCAATGTCAAAAACATAAAGGGAGTTGTCATGCATAACTCTGGAGGAAGATTATAAGGAGTGACAATTACCGGCCAACAAGAATAAGGTGGAGTCGAGTTATAGAAAGGTGAAAACCCATCAGAAGATAAAGCTAACCTCACATTTCTTGGTTCAGATGCAAATTCAGAATACATTTTATCAAAATGTTTCCAAGCTTCACCATCAGACGGATGACACAACACCCCAGGTTCTCTTCTATTTTCATAATGCCACCTCATATGTGGAGCAGAACTCATAGAGGCATATAATCTCTTAAGCCTAGGAATGAGAGGCAAATAATGCATTCTCTTAATAGGAACCTCTTTGTATTTACCCCTACCAACACCTTTCATTTGAAAACGTGTTTTATGACAAAATTTGCATTCTTTCAATGGCATATCTTCCATAGTGTAAAATAACATACAATCATCAACACAACAGTCAATTTTTTTTGCAGTTAAACCAAGTTTTGAGACTATTTTTTTGACCCTGTAGAAATCTTTAGGAATAATATTATCTGTAGGATGGGTCTCTTTCATAAGAGCTAATGTTTGATCACATGATCTGTGAGACATGTTTCCCTCTAATTTAATTGTCAAGAATCTGACAGCAAAAGATAATTCAGTGTGATTATTACATCCAGGCCATAATGGTTTTTGGGCTGCATCTAATAATTCATAAAATTTTTGGGCTTCTATATTTGGAGACTCATCCATATTTGGAGATTCATCTATTTCTTGATCATGACCCATTTCATACTCTAAACCAGCAACAACATAAACCATGCTCTTATATTTATTGAGGTGTCTCTCTTGTGAGCTAAATATAGTAGGACTAGTATCTACGCAAATAGTTGGGTCACTTTCTTCATGACATGTCCAATACCAATATTCAGGCATGAATCCTTTTTTGTAAAGATGAACTTTAACTTCTTCAAAATGGAAGAATTTCAAATTTTTGCACTTAGAACAAGGACATCTTATTTTCCCATTTGACACATTCGTTTCTTGACATGCATAGGACACAAAATCATCTACTCCTTGTACAAATGCATCAGTATATCCCCTCCTATCAGGCATTAATCTATTATACATCCAACTTCGATTTTGAAGAATATTCATAATCTGTCATATAAAAGAGTGCATCATTCAACTATAATAAAGAAATTAAAAAAAATGAGACTAGATTTATTAGAAAGAAATGGAGAATGATACATAGAAAAACTCTTATCAACAAAATAAAACATATTAATAAATCAATTTGCCAATTTAGGAAACTTACCTCATCAAAGGTGTGGTCGTAAGTCAAAAAGTTAAGTTAGGAGCTCAATGTTCTGAATAATGATTTCCTGCAAGTTCAAATTGCTAAATCAATTTTGTGAATTGCCTAAATCAAAATAAACTGAGATATAAGAGAAAAATACATTATGAAAATACTTCAAATAATTTGTACATGCGAAAAAATATATAATTAACTCATTATAACACTATTTTTTATATAATATTTTGTATAAAATACTTTTCACAACAAATTTTGTAAGAAATACTTACGAATTTTATAATTTTGTAAGAAATAATTACCTATGAAGAAATTGCCTATCAATTAAAATTCTTATAAAAAATAACAAAAAACAAAATTTTTTCTTGTATCTATATGAAAACCATAACACCTTTTCTTTCTCACTCACCTTCCCACGTAACCTAAGCAACCCACATGTTTGATACCCATGTTTGATGTTTCAACAAAATACCAATTTCATGACAGGTGTATCTCTTCTATCATTAATGTTTTGGCATTTATCACACAATGCCCTCCTATACTATTCTTCTCTTCTCCTGCTACACTTGTTTCCCCCTCTTTTCTCTACCAGGAATATTCATCAAAAATACCCACCAATCCAAAACTATTTACATCTCTAGAATTAGAAATATCGAACACCCTGTCTTCATACCTCCTCTTCGTCTTTCCCTAATATAAAAATAACTTCGTCTCAACAATACCTAATTTCATAATAAATATGTGTATTTAAGTGTATAAATTACATTTTCGATACTTTAGATTGTGATATTATGTAATTATCAAATAATGAAAAGTTCATTTAAAAAAATGATATAAAAATTAGAAATGGAGAGTAGACAAATGAGATAGATGATTAAGATCGAGTATATACGTAAAGACAAAAAATGAGACATTTTATATGTATACTTAATCCCGACACTGATTTAAGCTAGATGAGACATACCCAACTTACAGCTGTAAACTCCAGAATAGTAAAGGATAGAGGCATAAAATATTTTACATTGTTTATTAAATCTATCCAATAAATTTAGAGTATTACCTGGCCTGCTGGCACATTCAAATGAGTAAAGCCCATGTGCACTAATATATAGACCTGATGAAAGTGAAAATATTTAATATTCAGTATACACTCAGATTAAAATCTTACAGTGAGCAAAATTTATTTAAGTGGGCTAGATAAAGTGAGCTTAGTTTTGCAGTGCAGAAAGCCTGATATGTATGGAAATTTCTTTAACTCAACTGGGCTATTTCTGAAAGATGCAGAAGAGGAAATTGTTAGGATCAAGGCTGATGAGAGAAATGACTTATTCCTTATGAAAGCAGTTACAAACTACTTTTATGGTGATGCAGCAAAGGAAGAGGCGCACCCTTTTAGAATTTTTATGATTGTGAGAGACTTTCTAAATAGTTTGGATCAAGTGTGTAAAGAAGTGGGAAGGATGCAGGATAGAACTGTGTTTGTGGTGGTTTTGGGGAGGAGAGATGACTAAACAACGCTGACACTTGTGTGTGTGAGTATATGAGCAGATTCAGACTTACACATTCATAATAATCAATTAAAAGTTGTTTAGGCAAATTGAAAGACTAGTTATTGATTCTCATAATTATTTCAGTAAACGAAAATATCTTGGAAAATAACAATTTTGCATAAGTGATTAATGTTGTCACATGTCAGCTATAGCAAGAAATATGTTGTATATATGTACGTAATATTTGGAAGCATACTTGTACAATCATATTCAATCTATAATCAACAGTATCCACTCTGAAAAATGGTCCAGGTCTTCTAGCCTAAATTTCTACTAGCCTTTGAAAAATAAACAACGGGTGCTAAATAAAATGGTCAAAAGGTTCTTTGATAGTGACTTATACAAGACTAACTATATATAACGGCTACGAGACTCCACATTTCTACTTTTATTTGATCAAACTCTGGTTCCTACCCAAGAAAACCTTAAGCAACACCAGACCTATTAGTGACTGTACAAGTGTAGGGAACCTCGAAGCACAGTAACATAACAAATATGAAGCTGTTTTAAAAACTGGATATCTCTTCATGCATGGTTCAGACGGGGATCTGCTTTAAGCGAACTGCTAGTGGCATGCTTCCATATCCAACCCCTAAGCAGAAGATCCATTGTACTAGACTGAGAGGTGTTGTGTTGGCAAAGGTTCCCAAGTACTCAACTATTACGATTTGAAAGAAAACAGTGCAACCGAGGACAACTATGAACACATGATTTTCCCATATGCCTTTAAAAACATCTATTTCCTCCATCTCACGTGAGTTTACCTCATTGAAATACAGGAGACAGCTCAAGGTACCAGTCCCTATGCTTTATTTCACCAATCATCATTACCTTTTCAAAATCAGAATCCTTATAAAATATGCACACACACAGCATTTTGAAGGTACACATGATGCATATGCACACACACGTTAATGATTTATAAGAGAAAACAATTAAAATTAAGATTAATGAGTATTCACAAAAATTATTCATTTGTTAAAAAGTTTGTCCATAACAGATGTTGAAGAGTAAAGTAAAAACACAAGCTAAAATACTCTTTTAAGTAAATCAACTTTGTAAGTACAAGTAAGCTAACTTACTTTAACATTTTAAGGCATTAACTTCATCACCAAGAAGTAAGCGACCTTTCCTATTGCAAGAAACTTAGTAATAAATTCATAAACATACACTAAGACCACACTCATTTTAGTAATAATCCTAAATTTGAGCCTGGCTCGTGCTACAATTAACCTAATTCAAACAAATTGACCCTAAATTCAAATAAATTAACCAAAACAAGACAAAACCCTAAATTATATTCATGAGAGAATAAACCTAATTTGCCAAACAAGAATTGCACTTGAGTATTGATATAGACGAAGACGAAGACGCACCTGAAGGCACAATGAAAATCGAGAGATGTTGAGAGGAACGTCGTTGACAGCGATGCATAGAGAAGATGTTGAGATGTTGTTGAGAGGCACAAAAATATGGTGTTGAGTTAAGGAGATGCAAGCGTTGGCAAAGGAAGAAGAGATGTTGAGATGTTGTTGAGAGGCACAAGAATATGGCAAGCGCTCGCAAACGAAGCAGATGAAGGACGGAACCACGTTTATTCAAAAACCAAACGAGGAGACAAAAACATAAAGGCTGACGAAGGAGGCAAAACACAAAACAACATTGTTTATTTTTAATTTTAATGTAACTTGGAATGTTTTTTCTTTTTTTCAGTTTATACACTATTTAAATAATTACATTGCCTTTAAATCAAGAAATACATTTTTTAATTATCGTCACCGATAATATAAATAAATTAGATGTTAATTTAATAACTAAAATTAGTTATTATTTTGGTGATTGAATCTGAAGAATTCTATATTTTTTAAAACTAATTTTCATAATTTAACTGTTTTATTAACAAAATAATATACTATAAAAGCTTCAAACCTTATAATCAAGTTTTATAAAGAAATTAATATTATTTTTAAGTTTATACACTTTTAAAAATAGTCTAGTGTGTCTAAATAATAAATAATATTTTTATTATTATTAATTACAAAAAATATAAATAAATTAAAGACTAATTTAATGACTAAAACTAGTTACTAATTTAGTGAGTATTAATAATGACTAAATTAGTAACCTATTTGAATAACTAAAGATTTTTTGTCACTAAATCCGTTGTTAAGTATTGGAAAAATAATTGGTCACCAATTTAGTTATTAATAATGACTATATTTGTTAGTCATTAAATTTGGTCACCATTTATTAATAATAGTGACCAATTTAATTACTGATTTTTTGTTACTGATAATTCAGTCACCAAAATAGTCATTAAATAAATAAATTTGTTTGGTCACTAATTTAATCACTGACAGTAACTAATATTTTTTGTCACTAAAATTTAGTCACTATCTATTAATTTTTTAATAATTGTGACTGTTTTAGTTATTGATTTTTTGTGACTAAGAATCGTGTCATTAAATTGGTCACTAATTTAAAAAAATAAATTTGGTCACTAATTAAGTAATTAATAGTGACTAATAATTTTAGTCATTAAAATTGGTCACCATTTACCCTTTTTCTTGTAGTGGATATAAGCGACAATGAAATAGAGGAAGCCATAAATGAATGTGAAGGAAATAAAAGCCCAGGCCAGGATGGTTTCAATTTCTCACTCATAAAACATAATTGGGCCACAATAAAGACGGATGTTTGTCAAGCGATAAGATGGTTCCAGACTGAAGGGAAAATTCCAAAAGGGTGTAATGCTTCTTTCATAGCACTTGTTCCAAAAAAACGAAACCCGCTAGGTATGGAGGATTACAGACCTTTATCTTTAGTTGGTTGTGTGTATAAGATTATATCTAAGATCCTTGCAAATAGGCTAAAAAGTGTATTACCTAAGATAATAGATTACTCTTAATCGGCATTTATTAAAGGAAGAGGACTACTAGATAGCATTTTGGTAGCCAATGAGGTGGTGGAAGAATATAGAGCTAAGAACAAGAGGCTGGAAATAATCAAAGTGGATTATGAAAAAGCCTACGACTCAGTGAGTTGGGACTTTCTATACTATATGATGGTTAGACTGGGGTTTTGTGCTAAGTTGATTGGATGGATAAAAGAATGTTTGGAATCATCGACAGTGTCCATTTTGGTTAATGGGAGTCCTACTAAGGAATTCTGTCCTAAAAAGGGGCTTAGATAGGGAGACCCTATGACACCTTTCCTTTTCCTTATAGTAGCAGAGGGTCTAGCAGGGATGGTCAGACAAGCTGTAAAGAAAAATTTGTATTATGGAGTACATGTGGGATCTAAGGCTATTAACGTGGGACTACTACAATTTGCAGATGACACCCCTTTTATGTATGAAGCAAAGATTCAAAATGCTTGGGTCATAAAATCTATATTGAGAAGTTTTGAACTGGCCTCAGGACTTAGAGTTAATTTCTTCAAAACTAAAATTGGAGGAGTGGGTTTGGAGGCAACATTACTTAAACAATTCTCCAATATTTTAAATTGTAAACATATGAAAATCCCATTCATGTATCTTGGAATGCCAATTGGTGGAAACCCAAGGAGGAGTCAATTTTGGAAACCATTGATAAATGAAGTTAGAAATAGGCTTTCTAGTTGGAAAGGAAAACTAATTTTCGTAGCTGGACGGGTGTGCCTCATTAAATCGGTAATTTCTGCTCTCCCGTTATACTATATGTCTTTCTTTAAAATGCCGAAGAGTGTCGAAAAGGAACTCATCAAAATACAAAGAAATTTTCTCTGGGGTTAGGGATCTGAAGCTAGGAAAATATCATGGGTAAGTTGGGAAAATATTTGTAAGCCAAAGGAGATGGGGGGTTTAGGCATTAGAGATATTGGGAACTTTAACACAGCACTCCTAGCCAAATGGAAGTGGAGATTGGGAGTGGAAGATCATGGAGTATGGAAATAGATCTTGGATTCAAAGTATGGTTCATGGAGGGTACTCAATGAAGCTAATACCTCTAGGACAACTTCAAAATGGTGGAAAGACATCCACAAAGTGTGTGGAAATACTGAGAGTGGGCGTTGGTTTGACAATTGCATAGAGTGGGTGATCGGTGAAGGAAAAAAGGTCAAACTTTGGGAAGATAAATGGATAGGGGAAGAATCACTTTGTCATAAGTTCCCTAGATTGTACTCTATATCAGAATGTAAAGGAAAATCACTACAACAGGTAGGACATTGGGAAGAGAATGAATGGATTTGGGATCTAACTTGGAGGAGACGAAGACTATTATGGGAGACAGTGTTGGAGGAACAACTCCTTCAAATACTCATCAACCGAAGCCTTACTAAAGGGAATCCAGATATGTGGAAATGGAAGGAAGATGGGGAAGGTATATACTCAGTTAGGTTTGCTTATAATAGACTGCAAGGAACTCATGAAGGGGGAGAGAATAGAGTGTTTGAAATTTTGTGGAAAATGAGAGTGCCGCCGAAGGTACAAGTACTAGGTTGGAGACTGTTTTTGGACAAGCTTCCAACAAACACTAAATTATTAGTGAGGGGGACTTACTTACAACATAGTCTCTGTGAGTTTTGTTTAGAATGTGAAGAGACTATAGAGCACCTATTTATCTCATGTAAAGAAACCCAAAAAGTGTGGAACATGTGTTATAAGTGGCTAGGCTTAAGCACTGTATCTCATATTATGGTAAGGAACAACTTTCAACATTTCAACATTGTTAACCTTAATAGATAGCAAAATCTTGTTTGGAAAGGAATGTAGTTAGCAATCATAGGAGAAATCTGGAAACAAAGGAATGAGGTTATTTTCAAGCAATATAAAGTAGACCCTATTGAGATATTTGGTCTTGCACAAGTAAATGCATGGGTATGGATGAAACACAAATTTTCATCTGTAAAATTCTCATATAGTGATTGGTGTTTATCCCCTTATACTTGCTTAAAATCTCTTTGATATGATAATTGTTGTGTGTTTAAGTGCTTCAGGCAAACAAATGAAGGATATGTGTTTAAGAGAGCCATGATTCTTAAGTGAAGGACAGAAGGAAGACTACATAAACTAAAGAAAAAAGGCAAATCAGTAAACAAGATGGAGGAAACCATAAAACAGCTTGAAGGAAAGCCGGTGGATGCTGTGTGAAAGGATGAAAACAGACAGACCACGACACTAGCAAGACTTCCGTCAAGGCTAAACTTCCGCATATATTTTTTGGCCAGGGAATCCAAAGCTCATGCTTTCAGCGTTATATACAATCTGCAATATTATTTTGCATCAAAAAGAAGAATTGGTTTTTGTTAGCATTTGGTATATATTATGTTAGGTGATCTGATATAGATGCTCACTTATGGTCC
Organism: Vigna unguiculata; assembly: GCF_004118075.2. Classification (NCBI taxonomy): domain Eukaryota; kingdom Viridiplantae; phylum Streptophyta; class Magnoliopsida; order Fabales; family Fabaceae; genus Vigna; species Vigna unguiculata. The sequence goes on from NC_040288.1 coordinate 28,180,123, forward strand.
TTTTGGTTGTGGATCATAATGCTTATATAGACTCTAACCAAGTGTTTTGGTTGGGTTGTGATTGGTGATGTTATGATGCTAAGCTAATGCATTAAATCATACAGGTTTTTTGTATAAGGGTTAGAGCACCCCTCAAGTGCTCTGCTAATTTAATTTTATTCTTTGTTGATCAAAAAAAAAAAATCAGTGTAATTTATTTTTAATATTTATTAAACTTTATGTCAATGTTAATTCTAATTTTACTTGAGTTAATATTAGATCATGTACCAATCCCCTTTAGTACAACTTGTGTCGCTGTTCAGCCTTGGAACATCGTGAGGGTAAAGCCTTAATTTTCTAGAACATGTTATGTTATGTTCTTCACCATTCACCTGGCTTTGTACACATACTGCCATGCATTTATCCATACTATTATACGTACCTTTTGCATCAATAGTGATACTTAGGGATTTTTTTTCACTCAAACCACTTTCTTGTCTACTTCCAAATTCAATCTCCACTCATCACCCAACCAAATTTCCCATGTGTTTGGACTAAAGATTTGAATAATTTTAAGAAATTAAAATACTTGATAATTTTATACTCAAATTCTTTTTATTTTCTAAACATTTTACTTGGGTACATTAAAATATTATACATTTCATTTTTCTTATTTGGATAAAGTAAATTTATATATATATATATATATATATATATATATATATATAATAGAATTGTCAATTTGGTCTAACCCATAGGATTTGACTCTAGTCCACAAGCGTCGGAGCCTAAAAAGCTTTCAAAGCCAAAAGATCCATATAAAAAAAGCTTATAAGACTCCAAGAGTAACAAAAGCCAAAATAGTTGGCCTAAATCGAAGGTTGAAACGAGTCAACTCGAGTAGAAGAATAAGCTAAAATTGTTTGAGAAGGTCAAGCCAAGTAAGTCAGGTCGAAGAATCTAGCCAAAAGTCGAGATGACACGAGCCAAAATCAAGCCAAGTCGGTCCAGTAGAAGAATCAAGCTGAGCCAGACTAGGTCAAAGGTTAAACTAAGTTAGTTGGGGTCAAAGGTTAAACTAAGTTGGCCCGAGTCGAAGCTCGTGTCTAGTAAGTCGAGTCCGTAGGGGCTAAAAGAGTTGAAGGGACAAAGTGGATCGAAGGTCGAGCAAAGTCAATATAGTCGCTCAAGTCGATTTGACGTGGTAAAAGGTCAAGTTGAGTTAACCTGGGCCAAAGGTCGACCCAAGTTAGTCGAGCCGAAGAATCGAATTGAGTCTACCCAAGCCAAAGGTCAAGCCGAAGGTTGAGGCAAGTTGGCTTAAGGGAAGTTGGCTTAAGGGAAGGTTGAACAAAGTTTTCTTGTGCCGAAAGTCAAGTTGAGTCACTTTGGAAAGAAGATCGAGGCAAGATGATTGGAGCCGCAATGGTTTAAGCTGAAGATTGATCAAAGTTGGTTGAACTGATGAATTCAATCGAGTTAAATGGGTGAAGATTAAGCCAAATTGGTCAAGTTGAAGAATCGATCCAAGTCGAACCAGGTTGAAGTTCGTGCTCGGCTAAACCAGGTTAAAGGTCGAACCTAGCCAAAACGGACGAAAGGTCGATCCGAGTTGGCACAAGTCAAAGGGGGCAAAAGTCGAGTCGAATCGGCCAAGTTTAAAGTTCAAGTAGAGTTAGCACGACTAAATATCAAGTCAAGTTGGCCTAGTTGAAGGTTGACTCAAGCCCAAGTTAAAGGTCAAGTCAAGTAGGCTAAAGAATCAAGTACGCCGGCCTAAGACAAAAGGTTGAGTTAAGCCGAGCCGATTCAAACTTGGTCAAAGGTCAACCTGAGTCAAGGACGAAGGTTGACTCAAGTCAATCTAGGCTAAAATTCAACTCGAGTCGGTCGGGCCGAAAAATTGAGTTAAGTTAACCTAAGTCAAAGGTCAAGGCATGTCAATTTAGAATGAAAGTCGACTTGAGTCAGCCCGACTGAAGGTCAACCCAAGCCAAAGATCGCCCAAATCAATCAGGCCTAAGAGTCGAGTTGAGTCAATGAAGGTAGAAGAATCAAGTCCAGTTAGCCTAGGCTGAGCCAGTTAAGGTCGAAGGTCAATCTGAGTTTACTCGGCCAAAGGATGAACGGAGTCGATCTGGTGGACCAATATAATGGTGGCTTATTTAGGAGTGGGTTGGGGTGCTCCATGGGACATTAGTCAAATTGAGACCTCTAACAGAGTGAGTGACTAGTTGTGAAATTTTAATTTCTTTTTTGCTTAAATTTCAAATTCAATTGTTTTAGTTATTTGAAATATCTTAAAATTCTTAAATTTTAATTTCTTTTTAACTCTTCTCTAAACAACTCATTTTTGTTTCAAAGAATACCAAATTCATCAAATAAATAAATTACTCTCTTAAATAACTTGATCCAAATACACTATAAGTCTTCAATTATTGCCTCCCTACAATTAAAATTAAAATGCATCCTTGGGTTTCTATCTTTAAGGGATGTGTTTCTTATCATTTGTCTTTCCAAAATCTTATTTTCTTACTAGATCCTAATTTTTGTACTACATTGTTATCAAACCTCTCCCACCCATCTCCCATCCCACTTACCTTCCTAAGATCCTTCCACCATACTAATTATTGCCATCTTTATGTCAAATAATTTAATTTTCTCTAGTTTTTTTGTAGGAAATTCTCCATTCCCATTTTATAAGGAAAGCCATATTAAATAACCTTGAGTATTTCACGCCTACTTTGTTGGAAATTCCGACCTTCATCACCTTTGATTTATATATATATCTTTTCTCACTTCATCCATGAGATCTTCCGACCCTCACTCTCACCTCCACAAAAAATTTCTTTGGATATTCTAAATTTTCTTCAATAGATTTATTGGAAATTTATGAAAAGGCAAGTAAAACAGAGGTAAAGAAGTCATCATAGATTTTACCATAGTTACTTTCTCCATAAAAGATATGTGTTTCCCTTTCCATTTCAATAATCCATAATTTACTTTGACTACTATTCCTTGCCAAAACTGAAATTTCCTTGGATTACCTACTACCATTCCCAAGTAAAGTAAATGGTATTGTCAAAAGATTCAACACTTGGATGCCTTTAATCCAATCATCTTCATCATACTTTTTTGTTAGATATTCCTGAATGACTTTGGCAGACTTTAAAAACACGTTTCAATTGAAAATTGTAGGTGGATACTACAACAAAAAGGGTGATCGTCCTTAGCTTTTCTGGTTCTTCTATCTTTGTGATTTTTTTTTTGACTCATTGTGGGATTGTCGGGCAATATAGAAAGTTCATATTCTTCTTCAGTGCTATCCATTTATCTAAAGCATCCAGGTAGGATTATTCGAACTTCCCAATTATGATAATTTTCACTATTAAAGACTAGTGGGGCAATTGACGAGAGATTTGAGTAATTCTTCCGTACCCTACCCATTGGATAAATATCCGCTTCGTATCCGTACCCATATTCGTGTGGGTATTTATTATGCGGGTACCCGCATATTTTTTAAATCTCCAAGGATATTTATGGTTATCCCACAAGTATTTACAAAAGAAAAATCTAATATTTAATAAAAAAATTTACAAATAAATAGAGATTTTTTAAAATCAATTGATACAAAATAATCCATTCAAAATCAATGTGTTAGTGTTAATATTTTTTTTAATTTAAATTAGAGTATAACAAGTACGAGCATCCACGGGTACGAATATTATGATACCCGTACCCGCCCCATTAGCATGCGGGTATAAAAAATACTTGTACCTGTTATCCGCGGATATCCATTTCCAATATTCATTTCCTACCCGTTGTGGGTTTTATTTACGGATACCAGCAATTACGAATTTTTTTAACATCCCTAACTCAAAGTGCTTTATATTATATATATATATATATATATATATATATATATATATATATATATATATATATATATATATATTTGCTGATAAAAAAACTCACCCACAAATCTTTAGATTTACATATGAAATGTACCTATTTTATTTGAGAAGTGTGTGTTGAAAGTTTCATACCAAATAAAATTTATAAGTGAAAGACAATTCTAAAACTCAGTTCCCAATAACAAATAAAAAAAAATTATATAGACAAACTTATATATGTATATCAGCATCTTAACTTTTCCTCAATATGTTGGAAAATGTTTTGGTGATATATGTTTTGGAAAATGTTGGAAAATCTTAACTTATATATGTGTTTTTTTTTTTGTTAAAAAGCTTTAGGCCGATTCTTTACATTTGTATTAAAATAATATAAAAATAAAGTGACACACAAGGTGAATTTTTTAATGTTCAAATCATGGAACTGAAATGCATCCAATGACAGAGTGAATGTACCAAACCATCGTATAACTTTCCATTTTCTCCCAATAACATCAAAGACTTTGATGTATATCAATTTCAAGTTAAAAGAAGGATACACGTATATATAATTGCCAGCGAAAGGGATGAACAATTTTGCTTTTGCTAAACCTAAATTATCAATTGGTTAGACTTTCGCGTGGTTAATTAGCACAGGAGCCTGCAACTAAATCCGCATAAGATCTGCAAACCATCAAGAAGTCAACTTGTTTAGCACAATACAGCTAATTCCATAGCACGAAACCTTAATTTAATCTAAACAATTGGATATCATGGATGTCCACAACTTTCACATTACTTTAATAAAAACATAAGTATGTTTGTATAAATATACAACACATTTCATCATGCCCTAAACCAAACACGAACCACAAACCCCTCTATTCTCCTCACTCTACGTTGAGAATAATTCCTACAAACATGGCTGGAAGTTCTCAACAAAGGGTCAAAATCTGTTTGGTCTTATGTCTTGTTGGTATAGTTTCAGCTTCTGCATATTCAACACCTTCATCATCATCAACAACTAGTTCTGGCACTTCATCTAATTTTCTGCTAAACCCCTTTTTTTATGCTTTCAAGTGTCCCCAAGCCCTTGACATCATTAAGAAACACGTAACCTATGCTGTGGCGAATGAGCCTCGCATGGGTGCTTCCTTGCTCCGTCTTCATTTCCATGATTGCTTTGTCCAAGTAAGTCTGTCATTAATCTTTTTATATGTTTCAAATTTTACCTGCATACAAGAGCTTCAACATTGTTTAACAAGTGAAATATATGTTCCTCCCACCTAGGATATATACACAACGATCCACACTAATTGATTAGACTAATAATTCCCCATTAGGTCATTTTACGATTTTAGTTAATTGTATGTTTTCAAGCTTATAATAAGAAAAATTCCTCAACCTCTTAGTTGAATAATGAATAGTTTACTTTATCATTTGTCGTCCAATTATGTGACTAACAATTTACTTGTGTGACATAGCTATTTAGTAAAATATTTTAATGGACTCTCTGATGACTTCAATCTTTTTAAATATGTTCTTTTCTTCTTTCATTTGAATATAGCATTGAATGTATTTGCTTCACATACTTAAATATACCAAAGGTATTAGTGTGTTAGCATAAACATAGTTGATATCTTATGTTCTTGGTTTCTTAAAATAGTTTTTAAATATGATTATTATTATTATTATTATTATTTATATTTTATACTCTAATGCTGCTGTAACTTTTATTAAAATGTCAATTCCATAACGTGCTCTACACATTCTCGTGTTAGCTACATAACCATACTAGCCGTTAATTAATAATTGGGTGACAGTGTCAGGGAAGGACGTGGCACATTTTTGTTAAATAAAATAATTTAATAGTATTATGTGTATTGATGTAATTTGTTTAAAATTAAACTTAATCTCACTAATTAGTGTTATATTTAATTGAGGTTAGATATTTATTTCAAGTTTTAATTCAATTAAAAATAAGATTAATTTATAATATATAATTGAATACAAAAGGGAGAGGTTGAATTACTTTTTAATAATATTTAATGCATTCATCAATTTAGAGATATTGAACATAAAAATCGAAAGGAGTACGATAATGGTAGCACGCCATTATTATGGCAAATTTCGTTATTATAATATAATGAAACATGTTCTAAGATTAGGTTGCATTTTGAAGGGATGTGATGCATCGGTTTTGTTAGCGGACACAGCAACTTTCAAGGGCGAACAAGGTGCCTTACCCAACCTGAATTCTCTAAGGGGTTTTGATGTCGTAGAGAACATAAAAGCCGAACTAGAGCGTCAGTGCCCCGGTGTTGTCTCTTGTGCTGACATCTTAGCAGTTGCTGCAAGAGATTCTGTTGTTGCTGTAAGTATTCCCTTTAGAAATGGCTAATTATATCACCAACATATTAGAACAAAACTTCCATGAATGCATTTATACATATGAAAAACTGATGAGTGAGAAAAAATGTTCAGCTTGGTGGGCTTGGATGGCCTATTGGCTTGGGAAGAAGAGACTCAACCACTGCAAGTTTAAGTGGAGCAAACTCTGATCTTCCATCTCCCTTTCTCAATCTTAATGGTCTTATCGCTGCTTTCCAAAAGAAGCAATTCACAAAAAATGAAATGGTGGCTTTATCAGGTACATACACATCACTGCATCATTCTGCATCTATCGGTATATATTTAGAAGCACAAAAGAATAACAACACATAAAAAATCCAGCAGAACACTCTTATATATCAAACACCTCTTTATGATTTGTCTTTCTTTCACACCATATTGATCATTTTTCTTTCTTCTTTCAAGATTCGAACACCATGAACATTGCTTTCATATATGTTGAAGTAGTTAAACTTGTTGGTGATGACCAGGTGCTCACACAATAGGCAGTGCCAGATGTTTACTCTTCCGATCAAGGATTTATAACGAGAGCGATATAGACCCAACTTATGCAAACCTAATGAGAGCTAATTGCCCCAAGGTTGGTGGTGATAGCAACTTGTCTCCCATAGACATCTCCACTAAAGACTTTTTCGACGGTGCTTACTACACAAATTTGATCAACAAAAGGGGTCTTTTCCACTCCGATCAACAACTCTTCAGTGGCGGTTCCACGGCCATCCAGGTCACAACTTACAGCACTTTCCCGTCACTCTTTAAATTCGATTTTGCTAACGCCATGCTCAAGATGAGCAACCTTAGTCCACTCACCGGCACGCAGGGTCAGATCAGAAAAGTGTGCAGCAGAGTGAATTGAGTTCAGTTCTTTGGTTTCAACTGTATGTGGTAATGCATAATGTGCATGCATTTCCTCATGAAATCTTGCATTCCTTTGTTTGTTAAAGTTTCATTTATGTGTCAATGTTGGACACATTCGTTTACATTTATCGGTAATTTGCCATTCTTGATTGCTGATTGTTTCAGGAAATATTTTTGTATGATGTATGTGTATTACATAATGTGATTTTTTCATTTTCATTGCAAAATTATGGGTGCATTTTTATGTATGTTCTGTTTTTCATGTTCAACCATATAAATATTTTTAATAAACACCACATGGGTTCAAAAGAAAAGTAATCAGTTAACCAAATGAAACAAAATAAAATAAATATATACTTATGGGCAAAGTGTGTGTAAGAAATATGTACAATGTCCTTGTAATTACATCCACATATTTCATAGTTAAGACATGTATATTTGATATAAAAACATCCCTAACCTTTACATTTGATATAAAACCATCCAATACTTAACACATTCAAATATTCAAACAAAACATAGGGTAATAAGCAATTTTGCATGGGAACATATTTCCTTCAAAAAACATAAATATAGTTTCTATAATACGACAGTCACTAACCATATTGTCTATGGCCACACCTCTAACCACTACCAGGAAAAAGCATTTTAATTATTAACGAAATTGGTGGCTAAATAGGTAAAATCGGTTGCAAACACTTAGTTATCAAATTAGCCACTGAAACTAAAAAGTGACGAAAACACTAATTGCAAGATAATTAGTCATCGATTTCAAAATTGGTGGCTAAATAGTCACTGACATTACAGTGGCTAATCGATACTAAAATTTTGGTCACATCGAAGTACTGGAGACTAATTTTACAACTAAAAATTCAGTTGCTAATTTCATCGCTTATAGAAATGAATATTAATTTAATAAACCGGTTTTCAGTTGCAAATAGATACATTGTTTAATTTAATTAAAATATTATAGGTGTCTAAATGGGGGACGAAATCGATGGTTGAATCGGTGATTAAATCGGCGGCTAAGTAAACTTACATATATTCCACTTTTTACTTGCTTAAAAATGCTACATATTTAATTACTAAGTAACAATAAACTCTAATTTATAATATACTGTAATGCATAAAAATGAAATTAGTTTTAAATACATATACAAGTTTTAAATTGCTCTTCTAGTTGATCTAAGCATAAGTTTTGTCGCAACCGAGACCACGGCGGGACGACGAAAATAATTTAAAATGAAACAGAGGAGTCGCCACCCTAGTTTATTATGAAAAACCATAGAAAAACCTTAAAAAGAATGGTCTTCGAAACCTAATTTGGATTCAGGAGTCGATTACGTGTGGAGAAGGTATTAGCACCCCACAACACCCGTCTTAAGACGATTCCCTCTTTAATTAAGTATGCAAGATAAATTTGATGTTTAAAATATTTATTGTTCCCCAAAAATCAAACAAAATAAAAACACATAAAAATAATAAAGATTAAAAAGAAAATTAATTTTTTATTTTTGTTGGCCCGACAAGGATTATACTTTGCTCCTAGGTATTTCCATTTGGAAAATCAGGGATAACGTAGTTGTTTGTAAAAAATTTGTTGTTTGATATTATTATTTTGTTTTTCTAAATTTTAAATTATATATATATATATATATATATATATATATATTAATATTAAGAGAACTCGAGATTCTACATGATAAAATATTTAGTTATCAAGCAAATTCAAGATTGGACATAACATTTAAAAATGATTTTATAATTTTTTATTTTTATTATTATTATTATTAATTAAAAAAAAGAATTAAAAGCCTACGAATGGGTGTCTTGATTATCAAGCAAGTCCGAGACTTGACATGACATTCAAAAGTTATATAAAAGAAAATATAATTTTTTACTTTTTTTATTTATTATTTTTTTTTAGAGAATTAACGCCTACGAAAAAAATACCTTTTTAATTACCAAGATAAAAATAAAGGATAAGAGAAATGTTGAGCGCATCAATGAGAAACCCAAAATTATCAAACATGAGAATCCCGAACACATTTAATCATGCAACAATCCAAACGGTCATATATTTGATGTTATAAGAGAATCATGAAAAACATTACCTTGGGTACTGCTGAAATCCTAGTCTTTAATTATAATAAAATATATGAGGAAGGAATTGGTCCTGATGAAATATATTATAGAAATTAAATAGTCGCATAATATCCATGGTATTGATTATAATTATTAAAGATATATTGACTGTAATTACTAGAATCATATTTTCTGTCACATACAGATCATGATCAAATCATAACATATTATTCATACAATTAATTCTAATTATTACTAGAAATATTTTCTTTTAACAATTAAAATTGTACCATTCTCTAAAAGCATTATTATCGGGAATATTTGCTTCTAATTTTTTTAAAATAGTATCTTTTCTGACTGACAAATGAGACACATCATATAAAACAGAAATTATGAAACGTCCTTTTCTGACATGTCATGTGAAGAGTGTAAATAGCAAACAACGGGGTGAAAATATGTACAAAACATTTGAGCTTATGAAAAGAGTGTGATAATTAGATTCTCCTTCTCTTGGCTTTTTTCTTCTTTTCTTTTTTCTTTTTTTTTTCATATAGAATTAAAGTTAAAAACCTATCATCAATCAAAACATATTTTTTTATTTTATTTTATTATTTATTATTATTTTATTATTATTATTATTTTAACAAAACAAATGTATTTACCCGAACGAAATTGGGTGTTGACAATTTCATATACTCTTTTTGTTGGTGTATGAGTTCCTTCTGATGCTCATGATCTTACATCTAGTACGCTATCTTTGCAGGAAAATTATTCACCCAACTTTGCAAGTTACAGTTAATCAAATCTTTTGTTATGAACCCCACACCAGAATCTAGAGGGTTCCACTTTCCATAAAATCAACAACATAATTTCCAATGGCATTAGTAGAATCACTAGATGACATGCCAAGCTTGTGTTCAGACATTCTAAAAATCATACTGTAACGAGAATGGTGAACCACAAAGTAGAGCCATAAAAGAATTTTCAGCATCTATTTGGCCTAATACATGAGTGGTTGAGATGGGAAAGCTTGGGTAAGTAGGGCCTTACTTCCCTCCAACTAATTTTGATCTTAAACCATGGGCAAATTGTGGATAAAGAAAACTTGCATCCATCTCCTATTTAAAAGAGCATGATAAAAGAGATCTATAAAAATAATAAGAGTACTAATAGAAAGACAGTTATATTAAAAGAAATAAAAAACAATTCTAAAAGATAGTATTATTATACATGCAAAGTTGGAGAAGCTTTATTAACTTTATAATCATAATGCATTATGGGTCTGTTAAGTTTTCATTTTTAAGAATATAATATAATATTTAGAAGGAAACCTCACTACCTGCATTGGAATACCACAACCCTGGACCAACCAATGAAAAATCTTGAATCATATTAATCATTTCATTATCATCTCAAGGGACAGACCCCATAAAACTAAAGCTATTAAACTAATATGATCATGTTACCTAAAAGGTTTGAAGCCATGACTCCCTTGAACTTGAAGGGATCCTCTGGATTTTCCTCAAGCTCTTCCATCCGATTAAAACCTTGGGCCAAGCAGATGCCTTGTTGAGATGCAACCTAATATGTGGTTTAAGAAACATGAAGTCAATACTCATACATAGACAATTAATAGTTACTTAACTAAAGAAAAATCTTCAAAAGAAAAACAAGGTTGCTTAATGTAATATTCAAATCAAAATCTAAATGATGAATGTATGTTAACACAAAAGTTTTTGCCAGTGGCTTCAAGGATTCCAGTATTAGCTAACATGTTTTTACCATTCTTGATTTTGGACAAAAAAGCAACCAGAAAGAGATCCTGGCAGAAAGGCACCGAAGGATGAAACGTGATGATCATAGAGTAAACAAGAGAAAAGAAGAAATGACAATTCAAAAAGTAAGAATATTATATTATTGTATGTGTTTACAAAAGGGAAGCATGTATGTATATATAGATATAAAAGAGAGAAGACGCATAAAACAGAAAAAGCAAAAAGAAGGAATTTGTTCAGACATTTCGTCAAGCACCTATAGAGCGATATGATCACGTTGAGCAAAGACCAGAGAAAGCACACTATGTTATCAAGCCCCCTCAAGTTGGGAATATATGTTTTTCATTCTCAACTTAGATATGACAGATATCACATAGATGATTATGATTAGGATGAATATAGGAATATTTGGATTGCAGAATTTTCATAATGTTGTGGGAAGGATGTCCCAGTCCTGAGTGCCAAAGAACAATGTTTTCAACATTATAATTGGAAGATGAAAAATTACTTATAAGATGTATGTATATACAAGCCATCCTTAGTCTTAAGTAAACCAATCTTCTCTTTCGATCTTACATCCTATATTATGTAACTAGAAGATGAAAAAGTTAGTTCACAATGAAGAGAAAAATGTAAGTTTAGAAATGGAAATAATATTGAATATGAAATAAGGAATATAGAGAACATTTTCAAGAAATAAATTTGGAGTGAAATATATAGTGCCAACATACATAGCAAAAACATGGTTACCATTGGGGAGATCAATACAAATGGGGTTAATGATATGATAAGATGAGAAATAGGTTAATGAGGTGAAGATATTATCGATGGCACCAGAGTCCACAAGCTAAAGGGATTGAAAAGGAGAGATATTGCTTGGCGAATAGGTTTGCAAAACGGTGGACCCGACAAGATTTGTAGTGGGTTGTGAGCCATTATCAGTATTATTCTTGAAAAGATTTGCAAGAATTTGATATTGTTGGGTAGTGAGCTTTATGTCAAGAACATCAAAAGGTGGACCTTTATCTTTGTTTGTGGATACAGCTTCTTGAGAATTGGGATTGTTAACTTGGTATTGAATCTATGACCAAGGGAAAGCCATGTTTCTTGTAACAGGCTTCTATGCAGTGACCATTCAATTAGATGGAGAGTTAAATAGCTTGGTTTGGCAGCTTGGTTAGTCATGATAGTATAGAAGAGAGAAAAGAAAACAAGAAATGGAAGAAGAACAAGAAAAGAAAAAGGAAGCGAGGCAAGAAACCAAAGTTACGTAGCAGAGCTCTTCAAAGGAAGAGCTCTGATACCATTCGTGATTTTGGACATAGAAGCAACCAAAGAGAGATTGTGGCAGAAAGGCACCGAAGGATGGAACTTGATGATCACAGAGTAAACCAGAGAAAAGAAGAGATAACAATTCAAGAAGTGAGAATGTTGTATTACTATATGTGTTTAAAGAAGGGAAGTAGGTATAAATAGATATAGAAGAGGGAAGACGGTAAAACAGAAAAAACAAAATGAAGGAATTTGTTCAGACATTTCGTCAAGCACCTATAAAGCGGTGATCAATATGATCACGCTGAGCGAACACTAGAGAAAGCACACCATGTAATCAGTATACAGGAATCGAGGGAAGTCTAACCAGTTCAATTGCATCAACTATTAAGGTAGAAGCTTGATCTTAGTGAAGCTTCATCGACTGACTTGTGCTTGTGGGTTTTTATTTGTCATATTGAGAAGATTTTCTTCACGTTAAAAACATTGGTGTTTTCTTTTGAGATTATTGTTACCATTTTTTACTATTGTAGGTCTTCGTGAATTCTTGTAAGTTTGGAGAATTATATCTATTACATACTTCGATATTTTTCTACATATTGTTTACTCCATCATGACTCTTTTATAAATTAATTTGGTCACATATAAATAATCCTAGTGCAAATATGATAGGATTTGCTTTTCTTTCCTTGAGTGGCTATTTAACCTCATGCACCGTATCAAAATCCCATATTTACATACAGGTTAGGTATACATTATAATTCAATAATCAATATATATTTCTCATTACCAACAACAATAAAAAAAAATCATAGTAAAAGAATTCCAAGTGCTAGGATAATTTTTGCATGGTATAGCACTTTGTAAGTGATGTAAGAAAAAGAGTTTTTACCATGATTAAAATGTCTTATTTTTGATTTTGTAAAAGAGTTTTAATATATAAATATTACTAAAAATTTTCATCTTTAATGATATTTTTCTTATAAATTTGTTAAAAAGTTTTAATTGGTAGATAATTTTTGCATAAATAACTATTTTTAACAAAATTATAAAATTCATAAATAGTTTTTACATAATTTTCTGTTAAAATTATTTTAAACAAAATATTTTTAAAAAAATTTATATTACATTTTTGTAAATTATTTTTCACAACGTATTTTTTACGAAAAACAATTCAAAAAAATTAACACAAAATATATATTTTTGTAGCGGTGTAAGTTGTAGTTATTCTCCTAGGGGACTTCTCCGTGCACCCCCAAACCTTCTCTTGTATCCCCAATAATTACTTTTTTGACCCTAATCAAAAGCATGAAACGGATTTCGAAATCTGTTTCATAAATTTTCATGTTTTTTATGAAACGGATTTCAGAATCCGTTTCAGAAAAGTATGAAACGAATTTTGAAATCCGTTTCACAAAAAAAAATTAAAATTTGTGAAACGGATTCTGAAATCCGTTTCACAAAAAAAAAATTAAAATTTGTGAAACGGATTTCGGAATCCGTTTCAGAAAAGTATGAAACGGATTTCAAATTCCATTTCAGAAAAGTATGAAACGGATTCTGAAATCCGTTTCTGGAAAAAAAAATTTGTGAAACGGATTTCAGAATCCATTTCATACTTTTCTGAAACGGAATCCGAAATCCGTTTCACAAAAAAAAATTGTGAAACGGATATCGAAATCCGTTTTAGAAAAATATGAAATGGATTCCGAAATCCGTTTCTAAAAAAAACGTGGTTGTCGTTGATGTCGCTGAGAGAGGGGTCGAAGGTAGTGTGGCGAAGGAGGTTGTGCTGGGGGAGGGTTGGGGGGAGGCCCATGGAGAAGGTGGGAAAGTGAGTGGAGGAGGCGATGAGGAAGGCGAGGCCTTTTCCGGAGGGGCAGGAGGGAGAGAAGAGGATGGAGAAGGAGAAGCGGGAGGAGAAGGAGGCGGTGGAGTTAATTTGAGGATGAAGAAAACTTAGGGTCAAAAAGATAATTATTGGAAGTAGAGGAGAAGGTTTGGGGGTGCAGGCAGAAGCCCCCATTCTCCTAGTTGAAAAGAAAAGATACCTAAGCGAAACCGGCCCATCCGAAAGAAACAGTACTGGACAGTCGGATATTTTGGATTCAAATAAATATAAATAAATTAATATGAATAAAACAGGTTTTAAGTGTTCGGATTTTAAATTAAAATTTCCTTTACACTCGCATACACTTGAGTTTGTCTTTTTTGTCACAACAAATTATTTTCCCACAACAAATCATATTATTCCGATAAAAATAAAATCTTAACAACGTAAAAAAGAGAGTTGAATTTTGAGATGGAGAGGTTGCAACAAAAAAGAAAAAGAAATAGAGGTTGAGTTTCAAAATAGAAGAATGAGGATGGAGGAGTTTGGTCCAGAAAAAAATGAAGGTTAAAGTTTTTATTGAAGGAGTGGGACAGAGAAAATGACATAGAAAAAAAGAGTGGTCAGAATTTTGACAGAGGAGAATGGAAAGAAAAGAGGTAATCCAAAATTAAAGACGAATTTTGAGAGGAGAGAATCGGACAAAAGAGGTTGACTACCCTCCTAAAATTGAATGATCAGTTAAAATTAGGTTTAATACTTTCGTCCTATCTGTTATCATGCATGACTTTAATATCGTGTACCTCGTAATTTATGTTTAATGTGACAAATATCTTAATATGATATGATAAGTATCATTTTATATTTATATTTTTAATATTTTAAAATATTATAAGTTTAAATAGAGATTTTTAATATAAAAATGTAAAAAAACAAAAACAATTTGTATATTTAGACAAAGTGATTTGATATATATATATATATATATTTTTTAAATTTAATATGTATATATAAATGTATATATAACTTATAGTTAAATTTAATTATTAATTTGGTCTGAAATAAGAGAGGGACTAAATTTAAAAAAAAAATTATAAATAAAAGGACTAAATTGAAAACAAACACTATTATTAGGATGATAAAGCGGGCCAACCCAGCCTGTTTTGACTTGTCCCGTGTTTTGGTCTGCAAAGTGTGGGTTGGATTGGTCCGCCCCGCAATTTAATTTTGGGTTCACCTTTTTGGCCCGCCCCGCCCTGCGGGTTGGCCTGTGGGCTGTCCCGCATTTGTGATGAGTGAATTTTTTTTTTGTGTTGAGCAAAATAATTTTTTTTTCATAATAATTGATATTAATTTTCTATCGAAATAATTCCAATTAGTTTACCTAATCAAAGACAAGAAAAATAATAACGAAGATTATAGCTAAAATACAATAGCAACATGTCACCTTACAAGACATCTACTTAAAAATTCATAAAAAGATATTCCATATTCAAAAATTAAAATCATTATCTTATATACAATGATTATACATAAACATAATAATAATAATAATAATAATAATAAAAATAAAAGGAACTTAAAGAAACAACCTGATGAATGATGTGATTATTAGAAAATGAGAATATATAATTTTGTAAGCGGGTCAGCGTGCCAGCCCGCCCCGCCCCACCTTTAGCCTGCGAGGGCTGCGGGCCTATGAGGGATGGGCCATTACGGGCCAACAGGTTCAACATCCCAACTCGCCCCGCAATTTTTTGTGCGAGCCTGCGGGCCAGCCCGCCCCAAATTGTCATCCCTAAGTGTTATGTGACAATAATATGATAATGTACGAACACGACGTTGATGTCAGTATAACGAAAATGATCAAATTGAACACTTTAAAAAAATTGAAGGACCAAATTGCTTCATTTAAAAAAAGAAAAACTAATTGAATCAAAATTATAAATAAGGGGACTAAATTGAAAACAAACATAGTTATGTGACAATAACATAACAATATACGAACACAATGTTAATGTTAATATAACGAAAATGATCAAATTGAATATTTTTAAAAAATTTGAAGTACTAAATTGAAAAAATAAAAGATTAGGGGTCTTTTTGAAAATGTGAATAAAATTAAATGATCAAATTAAGAATTAAGCCTTAAAATTAATTATCGTTGAAAAGTTTCCATTTTACATTTAAAATAGTTTTATGAAACAAAAGGAAAAATATTTAAATTTATTTTAAAAATTTAAAAACTATCAAACAATATCCGAGGTAAACAATATCCAAAATAAGCATCATATGTCTTTATATAAAGGTGCCATATATTTTTCTGTCAATCATGAACTTGTGTGTTCACGAACTCTCTTGTCTACAGTAGCTAAAGAATTTCCTATAACCATGGCTGCAATTAAACTCTGCATTAATTGTTTGTTTTTATGCCTTATTGGGATAGCTTCAGCTGATTCTGCTAACAAGTTACGCCCAGACTTCTATAATTTACAATGCCCCCTCGCACTTCAAACTATTAAGGAAGAAGTAACCACTGCTTTGAGGAAGGATCCTACCATGGGTTTACCCTTATTCAGTCTTCATTTCATTGATTGCTTTCTTCAAGCAAGTCTTCATTTTCCTCAACTTTTATGCATTACTTTCGAGAACAGTGCATACAAATATGCATTCTGCATACAATATCCTTCTAGATATATACAAAACTAAACTGTATAACTTACAAGTTAAAGTAACATACAATATCATACTCACCCAGATACTAAACTTCATCTTTGATTTTTATTTTTCTGCTTTTGCTGGGTGAAATGTTGTATAGGGATGTGATGCATCGATTCTGTTGAAAGACACGCAGAATTTCACCGGCGAACAAAGTGGCGTTCCCGATACTGGTTCTACAAATGGCACGGATATCATAGAGAGGATAAAGGGTAGACTCGAAAAACTGTGTCCTGGTGTTGTTTCTTGCGCTGACATAGTAGCTGTTGCTGCAAGAGATTCTATTGTTGCTGTAAGTATTCAATTCATTCAAAAAAAAGAAAAGAAGCTAGTTAGATTATTATATATACCTATTTTACAAATTAGATTTTGGATAAAATGTAAAAATTTAAGACTTTCTGTATATAAGTGATGTGCATGATTGTTGATGAATGAGACATGATGATTCCCAGCAAGGTGGACCAAGTTGGAACGTTGGATTGGGCAGAAGAGACTCGACAACTGCTAATATAAGTGCTGTTTCTACAGATTTACCTTCTCCCTTTATGAATCTTTCTCAGCTTCTTGCTACATTCGCCAAAAAGAATTTCACAGCCAAAGAAATGGTTGCTTTCACAGGTTAATTACTTGCCATAATGCATTAGATGCTGTTTTTTTCGCAATACTTTAGGGTTATGCATCTGATTATTGTTGGGTTCTCTTTCATGAGTCAACAATCTCTCGTTGAGTCCCTAAACTTTTCTTCGTATGATATGGTTATTGGTTTTTCTTCGTATGATATGGTTATGGTATCAGTCACTCGAATCATTAGTGCATAATGATTTTTTTATTATAGTTACGTTGTTATTTTAATCTCGAACTATCTGTTTTGATACCATAATTAAGATTTTTTTTATATAGATTATAGTTATCGAGTGATTATGGTTTTATATATAATATTATAGATTTACACATAAATATTTTTGATATCGTTTTTAATCTAAAATTTTAAGACAACATAATCATGAATCTTTGTCTATTATATTTAATATGGAACTTTGAGTCACCCTTAATTATTTCCACCGATTATATATACACAAATGAAACTTCTTGTTCAGGTGTTCACACCGTAGGCTTCGTCAGATGCTTATTCTTCAGAACAAGGATTTATAACGAAAGCAATATCGATCCGTCGTATGCAAGATCATTGCAAGCAAAGTGTCCCTTCGTAGGTGGTGATGATAACTTAGCTCCTTTAGATCGTTCTACTCCTCACCGATTTGATAATGCTTATTACAAGAATTTGGTGGTGAAAAAGGGTCTCTTACACTCTGATCAAGAGCTCTACAATGGTGGTTCCACAGATTCAATAGTTGAATTTTATGCATCCAACGCTTTACACTTCAGAAGAGATTTTGCTAACACAGCGATCAAGATGGGAAACTTTGGTCCTCTTACTGGCACCCATGGCCAAATCAGAAAACAGTGCAGCAAAGTTAATTGAGTTAATCAGAAAGTGTTTTTTCAATGGCAGTTCATTATTGATAAAAATATTATTTTAATGTAGATTTTTTATACCTATATTACTTGAAGTAAAAATTAATTGTATAAATAATTTTGTTAAGTAATTTGGGTTTATGAAAATCAGATTAAAATGATATTTTTATTTATAAATAATTGTTATTGAAAACACTTTTAATAACTATGTATGCCCAATTTAGTCAAAGTCATCTAATGGTCAATTACTTATTAAAGTCCCTTAATGGTTAATTCCTTCAAGCAATGGACAATATTTATTTTAATATTCCAATTAATCAGTACAGACTACAGTGCTGTTTTTTTCAGGCTATCTATTAAAGTGAAATTTTGATTATAACTAACTAATGACCAACTACAATACTCTTCATATGGTAAGTTTCAGAATTTCGTCATGTAAATAGGAATAATTAAAAGATTAAAATTTTTAATTTAATTAAAAGGTATATTGTTAAGTTTTTTTTTTATCAACAACAAATAAATAAATTATAAGAAAATACTTATGGGATGCTCTAATCTTTTTATCAAATATACTCAACCTCTACAAAAATATGCAGAAATTTGACATCATATAAAATAAGAAGTCTAAAAAAACAAAAGAGTCCAATCATACACTACAAAAAAATTACTATTTAGTGGGAGTTAATTTATGGAGGTTATAAAAATCCTCCACAAAATAATAATATTTAAAATGGTTGTGTTAAGTTGTCAAAGTGTTAAGATTTGTGGGGATTTTAATTGTTTTTTTGAAGAGTTTTATAACCTCCGTAAATTTCTACACCTTTAACTCCCCTAATTTTTTGTAACCTTTCCCTCTAGAGTTTTACATTCTCGCTCTCAAGGGTTTTCCACACATTTCCAAACCCACATTTTCGTTTTTCTTCAGAATGCTCCATCAAGCTCGATTTGGATTCATCAAACCAGCGTTCATCTTCTCATCTCTGTCCAAGGTTTTACACTCACTCTCCTCATGCATTTTTTCCCAAATTTCCAAACATTAGCATTTTCGTTTTTGTTCAGAAAGCTCCGTCTTCAAATTGGCATTCTGAAAGCTCGTTCTAGAAGTTTAATTTGGATCCATCAAACCGGCGTTCATCTTCGTCCTCGCTCGTCCACCAGTGCTCGTCCTCTCCGTCATCGATCAGTGCTCGTTGGTCGTTGCTCGTCTCTCAGTGATCATCTCTTAGTGAGTGTGGGTTTGACCCTAATTTTTTAACCCTCTTTGATATGCAGAGAGATGTTTAGAGCATTTTTTAACCCTAATTTTTTATAAATTTTTTGCTATCAGAGAAGTTATTGTTGTCTTTTGGGTGTGCTTTGTTTTGGAAGAAAAAAATCACTTCTACTTGAACATTCATCAGTTTAACAATCATCTTCTTACATTGGGATGACACAAGCTGATATATTCAATCGACAATATACTGGTTGGAATACAAGTGCTCTGCAGGTTTTGGAAAAATTGTTTCCCAAGGTATTCATCTTCACAACACTTTTTGTTCAATACAAAAGTCTCCCCTTTGTTCGTTGTATTTAGAAAATTGCTTTGATATGATTGGAAGATGATTATGATATTTAATAATGCTAAATTTAGAACAGTGAAGTTTTGAATTATAACAATTGGTAGCAAGTACTATATGACTACTCTTATCCTTACTAAGACTTTGTTAACTTGCATTCCTCTTCAAAAGGCTAGGGTAAATACTATTAATTGTCCCTTTTTAAGAATTTATAATCGTTAGTTTGATTAACTTATTAGCTCACTTGATCAAAAGAAGTTTTAGCTAATGTGCTTCTAATGTTTATAGATTGAATTCACTGCATTGTCTTTAAAGGTTTAGTTTAACCCAATTTGTAATCTGTCTATGAAAATGTGTTAAATGTGTTAACTCAATTCACTGCATTGAATTCACTGTGTGTATGTGGAAGGGTATATAGTGATTTGTTAAAGTGTTTATGATCTCTGGAATTGGTGTAATAGAATTTTACTTGAATAAGTGCATGAGCAGTTTGACTGAAAAAGGTTTGGTTTTACTCCATGGCATACCTAAAGGGTGTAATGTTTCTTGTGATAGTATATCTAATAAGAGTGTTTTTCAGAATAACTGGTAGGAAAAACTTGCATTCAAAGCATTTATTTAAGTGTCTTTATCGATATTTATTATTGGTTGAATCATTAAAGTTTATTGTAATGTATTTATCAGTACAATTTTGAAGTAGCAAAACATCCAAACTCATAATTCTGGACATTGATGTATGCAATCATTGATGGAAAAAGTTCATGCTTTGATAATCATGGACATACACATAGCTATTTCAAATGTATATTTAAAAGTTAATTGAATCACTTTGAAGTTGTAAGTTTGGTTTGTGAATAATAGTAAGAATTGTTCCTGTAATTTCTTAAGTGTGAATAAGGTGTTGTCTCATGTGCTGATATCTTGCCCATTGCTTCTCGTAATTCTGTTGTCTTGGTGAGTTTATAATAATAGTCTAAAGAACAACACTATTTTACAATATTATTCAACTATCTTATAGATATCATGCTAACTCAATATCTATTTGTTATGTGATTTGTATGGTGCAACTTGGAGGGCCATTTTGGAAAGTGAAGGTTGGGAAAAGGATTCTAGAACAACAAATTTCACTACTACCAACACTAGTGTTATTCCACCTTCTACTTTCTACTAAAGACACGCCTTATCTAGTATTTTTTTCTTGCTCTAGTATGTTAGTTTCTCCACCCTTCCTCTTCTGGAGAGACACATTCTCCTAATTCAATTCATTTCAGGATGTGATATTTATAAACAACTACATGCATTGAAGGTAAAAGTCTTTTTTCCTATAACTTAAAAGTCATGTCATGTAAATAATGATGCAATTAAGCATTAAGAAAGAGACATGTAACCTACGGAGAATCATTCATGATCTTTCAATGACCCAATACTTTATACTATTCATATTTAAACTATATTTTTGCATGTATTTTAATAGAGAAAAAACCACTACAGCTGCTACCATATTATATTAGATAGTAGGATGGTATATACTTTTAAACTCGTATGTAAAGGTTTTACTGTTGAAAGGTTTAAAGTTTAATAAGCTTTACCTAAGGAGATGTTATAATATATTAAAATTCCAAACAATATTTTGTTTATATCTTATAGTAATCTGGAATATGTTGGATTATCTGTTAGGATTACTTTCAATATTTTCTAATATTTCAAGATTTACTACTTTCTTTAATTATGATTATATCTTTAATTATGATTATATCTTATATAGCCAAGGGTTTACTGTTGGAAAGTTTAAAGTTTAATAAGCTTTAATTATTTCAAAATTTCCTTTTTAGGATTGTAGAAGGCTTCCCGGTTTCTCCCCATCTAAGGTATTGGATTCTGGTGTTGGGACTGGTTCAACTTTCTGGTATTATATTCTTGAACTTTGTTATGGTGAATGTTGTATAAAAAAATTTAGTTATTTATATCAAGAAGTGTCGTTATTTTTTTTTGGTTATATGTATGTATTTGAATTCCATTTTTGCAGATCGTCAAGTGGGATCCATTGCTTCACTGGGTGGAGACAAAATTTGGCTTTAAGCCTATTGTCCATTATCTACGAATTATGTGCATAGATAATAACTATAATGACTTTGGAGGAAAGAAACAATATTTGAGTGGGCACAGAGTGACTAATTTATTTGAATTATGTAGATGCCTTGATGAGTTGAGGTTGTACTAAAGAATTAATATACTTAAGTTTAAATTTCATAGGCTTTAGATTGTTACAATCCCACAAGAGTTCTTTCTCCAAGTCTTTTATCTATAGGTCTCATTCCTGTTATTAGCTGTAGTAGAACCACCCCAAAGGAATACACATATGTTTTAATTGACACTTTGCCAAATTCTGCATATTTTGGTGTCATCTCCATCCACTATAGTTTTAAGATACTGGAACCAACCACCTTGGGTTAAAAAGAGATTGAGCATTTTATATATCTCCTTTATTTTACTTTTCTTCATTTGGCAAAGGGATGATTATGCTCTTTCTATTTTTGTTAATATTTGGTATTAAGTAAGCTTCCGTTGCCATTGAATCAATTTAACAGATTCCTTTTACATCTACTCATAGTTAGGATAATTTCTTTTAATGGTTTGAAGGGAATCAGTTTTTCACATCTAGTAAATTTTGTATTAGCATATTTTAGTATGAAATGTTGTTCCATGCAGGTTAACAATGCAGGAATTGGTGGAGTTGTAATTAAGACAGTGATTTAATCAGTACAGTAATCCTGAATCGTGGGGTAAGACTCTACTCGTGTTGTGAAATCTAATTAATAGATATGGAAAGTTGTCTAAAAGGGGCCTAAAGTTTGAAACTTTTCATGACCATTTGAAATTCTAGATCCCATCCCATGTCAAATATTGAAATAGTAAAAGCAGAGCTTATAAAGGCTTGCAAAATTCTCATATCATGAACTTGCATTTGTTGTTAAGCCCAACACAGTTAAGGAATTATGAAAGCATTTTCACAATAGTTAAGTTTTTTGGAATTGGCTCTTCTTTTGGAATGTTATTGAGTGGTCTATTTTTCTTGTTATTATCAAAACGTTCAATAGATCTTTTGGATGTATGAAGAACTTGAGTAGTTATGTGTTATTAGAAGATTTGTAAACAGAAACTGAATTACCATGTTTTTAGGTGGTACCAAATGAGCAAGGAACAAAGACAGTGACTCAAACATACGAGTTAGCTAAAGAATGCTTGCAAATAAATTACTATGGCACTAAAATAACTGTAGAATCACTCATGCCCCTCCTCCAATTATCTGATTCACCAACAATTGTGAATCTATCGTCCTTTCTTGGGCAGTTAGAGGTAGGCACCAATTTCTTGTGCCAATAAATTCTTTTCCTATTTTTTTGATAAACTCCATCTAATTGTGCTAATAACTTCCTCTCTTCTGAATACTTAATTAATAGCCAATCCATATGTTATGCAATCTAACCTTGAGTCTATTCAAAACTTTCCTATAACAGATATTAGTTTATTATTGCATCTCGTTTCCTTTAATTTTCTTAAGGTCTTGTTGTTTAATCATGTCAAATTCAGAGTTTCCCTAAGGAATCATGGGCAAGAGCAGTGTTGAGTGATGTTGATAACCTAACAGAAGAGAAAGTGGATGAAATAGTGAAGAAGTTTCTAAGTGATTTCAAAGAAGGTTCATTAGAGAGTAAAGGGTGGCCTAGGTATCTAGGTGCCTATATTGTGTCAAAAACAGCTCTTGGCTAAACAACCTAGTGGGACACATCTGGCATTCCTCAGTTCTTGTTCCATATCATGGATGGTTGGTCCCTAGCATCTCTTTTCTTGTTCATTTGCCCTTCTATTGAAAGTTCTTTAAGATTTTATAGCATGCCCATTTCCACTACAAGAAAATTGTTGATTATAACTTCTTCTAATAGTTTCCTAACAACCAAAGTTGGTTTTAGAGTTGTTAACCGAAATTAAAAAAGTGAAGATGTTTCTGACACATGTTTTGGGCTTGGTGAAACAATTTTAGTGCTGACAACTTTAGATTATCAAACTGAAATTAGTGACAGTATTAAAACATCTAAAATTAACAAAGTTAGTTGAACACTGATAGCAGAAAGTATTAAAAAACTTAAGTTTAAGGATCTAAGTTCAAGGTTGTTTAAAAATTACAGGGTTGGGGGACATAAGTTATTGTGGAGGTTGCAACATCAGGTTAGGAAATATGTACTCGGCTAATATATATATATAACTAAGAACACGTAAAACTAAGAACACGTAAGACTAACTAGTTTTATGAACACGTAAGACTAACTAGTTTTATAAATTAGACATTCCTAGGGTCAATTTTCTATACCTTATAATAAACTTGAAATTAATAATTTAGATGTTTGAGCTTTTGGATGTTTTAAAGCACTAAAAAATTGTATTTTATGATGTTGAGAAAAGTTGGAAAGGAGAAAGAATTGGTGAAAGAAAAGATTCAAAAGTGTTATGTAAAAATTAGATTAGTTGTAACAGGACACTTGTGGCCTTATTTTTAGAGGTGATTTGTTATTGGTAAGTACTAGAGAGAAACACAAGGGAAAGAGTGAATGATCCAAAACATGTTTGGTGGAACTAACATTAAAATAATGATGGAAGCAAACTACACCAAAATGGGGCTCTGCTGAAATATAGTGAAAAGAGAGGGATTTCATAATTAAGATGTCACACTAGCTTTAGTTAATTACTGTTAACTGGTGGTGATATTTGTTAGTATGATTTTTTTTTTTTATCATAGGTTGTACTATATAAAGCTGAATTCTATACTAATGATGGTGGAAACCTTTTGGAGCAAATTAAAATTGCTTCTTAAATAGGTTGCCTAACATAGTTTATGTATTGGTGGTGGACTCTGCAGACTCCGCAGACTGTGAATTGACTCATCACCTAATCTCAACTAACATCCTAAATTTCCCTTTAGAGCATATTCTATAATCTGTATTCAGTTCTTTGTCATTATGCATTGGGCATTGGCCTTTCAGTTACTTCTACAAATAATTTCAAATATTCCTAATTCTTGGGACAGTTATGTTGGTTTGGATTGGTTTGGCTAGATGAAAAGTTTGGACATTTGATGTTTTACTAGATGGTTGGTGGTAATCTTTTTTGTTAACTGGTAGTAGCATAAATTTCAGTTATGGGTTCTTGATAGAAAATTGCACTAATCTCCCATACTTTGTATCTAGAACCATTTGTAATGCTTTGTAAATAAAAGTAAGGTAGATGTATGAAATTCATTTGTCTAAATAATCAGGACTTCCATGGAGCTTGTCTTAGTTACTTCCTTCAGAATAATTAGTAATATGAAGTTCATGTGATTTTCCTTAGCTTTCTGACATTTTGAAAATTTATAACACGAAATTTTACATGTTTTCAAAAGACTCTTTTAATATGAAATTTGAAAATTATGTACCTAGGATAAGCCTCATAATTGATTTAAGCTAAATTCTGATGCCATGGACTTTTTGGTTGCATGTAGGAGCTTGAAGAGGATGTTTTTTATATTCTTGCCTTATGGGCTACTCTATTTTCTGAGACTCTAGAAAATGAAATTAAGAAAATTGCTGAATTGTTGTCAAGGATTTAGTAAGTACATTTTAACAGTATCCTGTATCTTTGTTGTGATCAAACTTTTATATAATTATCTTTACCTTTTTTATTAATTGAATTTTTTATCCCTCTTATTTTTATTAGATTCTCTAAAATATAGAGATCAGTAAACTTGTTATCTTATGAGGTAAACCACGATTTTCACAATCATGAATATTGACTAACTTGGACTTGTTAAGTAAATTGTTTTGGTAAAGATGATAATTTTTTTATGCGAATGACCCCTTGACTTGGTTGTCCTTTTTTATTGTTTTAAATGTTTTGCACCTTGTGTTTGTTTTAGGTTGTAAACATTTTGAGCAAATTTCTTTGTCTAACTATCTTTCTTTTTACCATATATTATGTTATTATGATAAAGGAAAAAAATGTGGAAGAATTTACTGCAATTTTTCATTGAACAAAGTAAAGGAAAGGGAGTAGGTATCCGGGATCCAAGTTCTTATATCATTTAAATTTCAAAAAGTTCATGTTGTTTTCTAATTACAAACAAAATATTGTTTTTTGTGAGATTTGAATAATGCAAGAAAAATACAGTAATAAATTCACAAATTAAATAATACAAACGGAACAGGTTAAAAAAATTTTACAGTATAATCCTCAAATTGAGGAGGGTATTAACCCCCAAAAAAAATAAAAAATAGGAATTTTGGAAAAAATAGGTTTATGGAAATAGAGGAGGTTTTAAACCTCCACAAAATAATAGTCATGAATAGGAGAGGTTATAACCCTCCATTAAAAAACTTCCACAATATAAACCTGGTACCAGGGGTTATAGAAAACCTCCACAAAAAACTTGTGGGGAACCTAACTGTGGAGGTTTGAAAAACCCTTGCAAATTATTTTGTGGAGGGTAAAAACCCCCGCTAAACGAAATTAAAACCTCCGCAATTTAGCTTTTTTTTTTGTAGTGATATAAGGAAAATATCCTTAATGAAGAGCCACTTGAATCAAAAAGCTTTGGAGCCAAGGCCTCTTCTATAAGCCAGTGAAGACATTACCAAATCAGATACAAAATATAAACCTTAGCAAATGAGGAAGCAATGGCACTACAACAAAAACAATTTTTACCGGAGGTTATTTATGGCATTTCCAAAGGTTTTAACCCCCGTTAAAGGAATTTTCAGCGGTTTGTTTTTCCCCTAGAAAAATCAGCGTCGTTAACGGATTACCGACGATTTTGATTAACCCCTAGTAAAGCAGCACTTATCAACGGTTTTAAAACCCTGGTAGTTACTAGCGGTTTTAAAACCCTTGGTAATTACCAGCGATTTTAAAACTCCTGGTAATTACCAGCGATTTTATGATCCCTGGTAATTACCGGCGATTTTAAACCCCTGGTAATTACCGGCAGTTTTAAACCCCTGGTAATTACTGACGGGTTTGGAACCCTTGTATTTATTGTGGTTTTGTAATCGTAGTACCTATTCCTTGTATGTAGTTTTAAATCCTTTATACTGTATAATAATACTGGAAGTCCATTTTTATCCCTAGAATGCAATTCATTATTTATTGATGTTTTTAATTTTCAAATTTTCTTAATTTTATTTATTATACTTTTTGATTGCATATAATTCATAAAACATTTGATAAGAAAAAATTCTAACATTTAGATATTTGTTTATAACTAGATATAACATTCATAAAAACAAGAACGTAGTCTATAAATTCAAAGTAAATAATAAAGTTTAAACGTTCAAGCTAATGAAATATTACAATATCTTTATTATACTTGTTATAAAGTCAAATAAAATGAAAGTCTAATAAGATTCTTCAACTATCAATCTTGATATGAGTCATTTGTTTCTCCATTGGAAACACTCCCCTGATAAGATACCTAATATTAAAAATAATAATAATAATAACTAGTAACATTCTTCACAGTATAAAATATATATTAATATACTTAAAATTTAAATATTAGCGAATAAAACACAGGAAAGTCATGAGGCAATTCTCCTTAATAGTTTTGTGTGAAGAAAGTCATCATTGCCTTCATTTCATTGACTTGTGATGTTAATAAAGAAACCTATTTGAGAACATAACTAATCAAATTAATCAAATTGCCTGCATTTTAACAAGGGAGGCAATTTAATTAACCTTCACCGGTACAAAAGGAAGCAAAATCTTCACCATGTAAGTCTAATTCTTAGGTTCATTCGCTATTACTATATGATCTATTTCACCATGTACTCTAGTCACCAAGTTTATGCTACACAGGTTTGGGATGTGAACATAATTATGACACTTGAAGAAAGATTCTATGACTCAGACATAAAGAGCTTCACCAAAGCCATTCAAGAGAATATAACGGTATTTTATGGAGTAGATTCCTATTATCCTAATCTATGATACTGCTTATAAAAGTTTGATGCTTACCCCAAATTCTCTGAAATAGAAAACATGGACACATATTTTTAAACTCTAAAGAAGCGACTCATCTAGTGTTGGATCAGATTTACCAGACCTACCAAAGTCGAAGAGCCTTAGCTTGAATGTGAAACATTAAGCAAAATGAAAAGTATGTGCGCATGCATTCATCACATATATAAACATTATCTGATTAGACATCATGGTTGGTAAAATTTTAAAGGAGACAAACCTGAGAGTATTGCTACATCCTTCTTTTCAAGACCCTTGGATATAAACTTGTTTGTAATGTTTTCTAAAGGTTCAAAGGGTGATGGCAAGTTATTTTGCTCGCTCTCACTTGTTGTTGTACCATCTCTACGACCTAGAGGCACATACCAAAATGGACCTTTGCTCTGAAAAAATTACCAAAGCCTTTTATTTAATAATAGGTTAATGTTCATGTATGATTAAATAAGTAATTGCCAGTGTGTATTTTTTAGTATGGTTTATTATATTAAAAGATGAAATCTAAGAAACATTTCCACCTATGGCAGCCACATATTCTTGAGACCACCACCACTGTACTTAAATCATGTTTTAAATCTATATTTCTGCTTTCTAAGAGATGCCCTGTTTATTTTTATTTGAAGATGCAAATTTAGCAATGTGATAGGACCTCTATGTTTGTTTAACTTCTATTAAATTTTGAAGTTATTACATGCATTTAGTAGGACTCCTACGCAATCTCTTTTTCATTTTATGATCATTAACTAGTATCACTATTATAATAATTTCCTTCTGCATCAAAATTTTACCTTGTGTAGCTTTGATCTTTTAATGCTATCACCAAATTGTGAGAAATAATTTTTACACTATCAATTTATTAAAAAATAAACTAAAAAATAAATGCTAAAGGTTTACACCAAAAGTAATAATAACACAAAAAAAATTGAAGGCTTTATATACTAACAGAAGACTTCTGAATGTCTCAAGCAACAACTGAACATATCTGGCATGAAAAACTTCCATTCCATATTTAACATCTCATGTATAAAAAAAAGACGATCAAACTATAATTTCATATGTAGCAATTATGAACCATAATAATAGCAAAGAGAAACCACTTGAAAATGTACTTAGTCACCATGGAAAAATAAATGCTCTGCAATTTTTTTTTAATGAAAAGGAGCCAAATTCTATTTCACGTCAACAACAAGTCCTTAAGGTATTGTAATTTATGATCTTTTGGTTGGAATTTTCATTTTTCAGGTTTGGAGTTAAGATCATTAAAGCCTCCACGTAGAAGTTAGCAAATTGTTATAATACATTGGAACATCTATGCATAAATTCAACCAAACACCTCCTAAGACAAATTCCAGCATAAACATTATACTGCAAACAAAACCACATATTAGTTATTAGTTCTTTATTACAATCAAGTACTTAATTACGTTCTTTATCCAAACATTCTCAAAATTTAAAGAAAAAATGGAATAACTAATAGTACAAAACAAAACCAGCCATAAACTATTTACTACAATTATTTGATCAACAATCCAAATCTTCTATGGTTGAATTCACACCATCAAACAAGGAAGGCCATCTTAACTTGGCAACCTACAAAATAACCAACGAAGTAATCACAACTTAGTTTTGAAACTGAAACCATATGTAGACTAAAACTGGTCATCAGAAACTTCAATTATTTTTGTGATGTTTTCTTCTTCCATTTGAAATAAATGGTGAGATATAATGAACCTTGAGAGCAAAGATTGCAATCTCCCCACAACTGTCACATATAACTCCATCAAAGTCCAAAGCACATAGATGACCCATGCCCCTGTCTTCCTTCCAAGCATAGAGAATTTTAGAACAAAAATTTTGTGTGCTACAAATATGAACAGAACATGAAACGTCAGAGAATGAGAACATAGATTACAAAGAATAGTGTTAGATTTTCTGGTTGAAATAGAAAGACACTCAAGAACCACACCAAAACTATAGAAGAGAGTTTTAGTTGCAATATAAATGCATGGCCTTTTGTCTCGTGAATTCAAAGAATGTCACATGTGTGATTACTCTTAGAACGGTACTATTACGATCACAATCGTGAATTGCTTCAACACTCACCAATTAGTTCATATCACCTGAAATTGAAACATAAAAGTTACTATAACCATTAACAACCAAACGCGAAACAACCTCGAACAACCAAACATGAAGCAATGACGCAGATGCTAGAACCACTGAATGACCAAAGTAACTGGTCTTAGACGCACCTGAAACTGAATATCTTCACATAACCAAACGAGGGGAAAATGAGAAATTAATGGCTAGTAAAATAAAAATTGAAAACCTAAAAAAAAGGGAAACCATTACCAACTGGGAGCTATGATTGATAAGTGAAGATACAGACAGGGAAATGAAGAGAATCTGGAAGGTACAATTACCTTTTTTTTTTTGGAAGATTTTAAGATTTTTAGTGAAATTGAGAGACGAAAATTTGAATCTACGACGAAATGGTAATGTAGGAAAAGAAGAAGAAAGCGGTAATGAGTTTTGAACGTACTAAAAATGAAAAATGAGGTTTTGTGAAGAGATGTAAAGGGAGTTTTCTCAGGGTTCATTAGAAAACCTATTATACATTTTCGGAGGTTTGAAAAACCTCTGTTATACTAAAAAACTACCGGAGGTTTTATAACCTCCGTTAATAAATCCCCATTAAAATTACTTTTTTTCGTAGTGTGGATATACATGTAGAATAAAGAATAACCATCCACCAGAAACTTTGTTTTACATCTTTAGGTAGAATCAAACCAAGAACCAAAATTTGAAACAAGTTGGGAGACATTGAATCGCATTTACCCAACTGTTTTCTGCCCCTTTCTGATTAATGTTCTTGAAGCCCACATTTGTAAGGATGAAGAAATGCAGGATTCTACTTACCCTAGATATGCGTGTAGCTGTTGCAAACCCTTTTCCACATACAGATATTGGGCACAATTCTAGTTACATAGATAAATAATTATGTTCTTGATTCCACTTTGTCCCACTCGGTCCTGGTATTAAGTTAGATCTTACTCTTTGCTTGCTTGACAAACTTAAAATACACAACAATTTTCATATCATGGAGAATTTAAGACCATAGAAGAGGAGAAATACTAATCATTATATGGAAACTTTACTAAAATAATTGTGTTTCATCCAAAAAGTTGTCACTTAGGTAAGGCCAAATATTTTTTCAGGGTGAACTTTTCTTTGCTCAAAGAATATCTAATTCTTATATTTCCAAATTTTTCCAACAATTGCTGACCACATAGCTCTCTACATGTTTTGCTTAGTGTTTAGGTTGACGATATTAACGTGTTTAAAATTCACTCTAGCTTTGATGTGATGCATGGAGCTCACCTTCGGTCCACTATCACACATGTTTCACACCTTTTTAGATACTTTAAAAGAGAAGAATAAGTGTTTCATACTCTCTTCACATGTTAAGCACAATTAACATAAGGTGTGTTGTAATATGACCCCCTTGTAATAAATTTTTTCTTTATTAATAGTTTATCCCATGATATCCTCCTTTCTAATAATTGTACCCCTAGGGTTTACCATTATATTCCATAACATTTTAAAAACTTTTTTCTCGTCTTCTTTAAATTTTTCTTGTAACTTATTACAGTCCGACCTGACAAAAAATACACCTTCCTTATTTTTCTTTGAGTTTTAATCCGAATATCCTTCCTAAATCTTTGAACATTTATTATACTATTTTAAATATAATACTATTTTATCATTAAGTTGTAAGTTTATAATCATTGAATTTTAATTCAATATTAATTAAGTTGTGAAGTTTTTAAAATGATTAATTTATTACTAAGTAGTATAATGAAATATAATTTATCAAACTTTTTACAAATTCAAAAATTAAATCATAATTCTCATTTTTACATAAACTAATGTGCCACTAGTTAAACATTCAGAGACAAAAGTACGTAGTCAGTTACCTTAGCAATTTTTCTAGGCTTATTATTGTAAAGAGTCTTTACATTTGGCCTCAACTTCCCTCATGTTATCTCGATCCACACACCTTCTTTTATTCTAGAAAATGAAATTTTTGAATAAAAATTGTTTTAAAATTTCAATTTTTAAAAGAAAAAAAAATGCATCAACCTTGCCGATAGTATAATTCTTAAATTATTTTTTTAAGTTATTACTTTTTACTTTTTATATTACGTAATTCAAGAAATTACGTTTTTTTCTTTTAAGAATTCATGACTAAAATTTCAATTAAAAAATTTGTTTAACATTATGTAATATGGATTCACACGATTGCTTAATCCGGGACAAATTTCAGCACAAAAAATCTGAACTTGTCAAAATAAAAAATCAATCTCAAACAACTATTCATCTTAATGATATTCACTTTAGCATAAATAATGCGTCAAAATTAATTTTTTAACATCTCCCCTTCCTCTGTGAGCTCTCCATACCCAAACTTCAGAAAAACAAAAATTAATGTTGCCTACCCAAATTAACAGATAATAGAACCAAGATGGAAGAAGGGTAATAATGGTATTGAATTTGATGGATTTGCAGATGGAAATTATGGGACTGCAAAAATAAACAGCCCGCTTTGTATCCATAACGTAGATCAACAGCGGTCCAATAACAACCGACAAAAGGCCCAATCAACCAATAAAAGCAGACCCTTTCTTCCTACATCTCCCTTTTCTCTTTCTGCAGCTTCATAAAACCCATAATCCCCAAACTACCCTTTAGTTATATCCTCACACCGTCAGCCCCTCACCCCTCTCAAAGTTTCTATTTTTCTAGCGCCTCACCTCATCCCATTTTGGCTCTACCACGGTGAGCAACGACTGAAGTTTCATTGTGACCCGTTCACCGCTGAACCCTCCTTGGACTGGGTCGCCTTCCGCCGTTAAACTCTCACGCACTCCAGGCCTTCGATCTCACCTTGGGAATCACCTCCACGCCCCTCGCCACTCCGTCATGGAGTTGGCGGCACCACGAGACCACCATCACATCTTCTCATTCTGGTGTGTGCAAGAAGGTGGGTGCATTATTGTACCTCTTCCATGCTTCTTCTTAAAGACCGATAGAAAATAGTTCAACCATCACGAAAAAACTAGGTTAAAATACTCTCTTGGTCCATGTTTTGGTTGAAAAATCTCAAATAGGTCTAAGATTTTTTTTAGTCTCAATTCGGTCCATATTTTTGAAAATGTGTAACAATTAAGTTCATTTTGTTAGTATAGAGTTAACTTTGTTAAAGATATGCAACGTGTCATCTTCTCATTTTTTTTAATTTTTTAAATTTTTTAAATTTTTTTAAATTTTTTAAATTTTGTTTTTAAAATTATTCATGCCACGTGTCAAGTCAGTAAGGTGACACGTGTCAAGTCATTGTTTGAATGTCCATATATTTGTTATTTTAATTATATTTCAGTCCATTTTTTTAATTTTTAATTTCATCCTTTCTAAATTGAGATCAAATTTAACTTTTATATAAATTTTATAATGATATTTTTATTAAACATTTTAATAATATTAAGTTTATTTTATATGTTGTTTTAAAATTTTAAAATATTTATTTTAACTTGTTACAAAATTGTTTTAAATAATTTATATACAAATGTTAGAGTTGGTTTAAAATTATCAATTTTATAAATTTAAATATAAAATTTTAAAACAATTTTGTAAAAAGTTAAAATAAATATATTTAAAAAATTTTAAAAAAATGGATTGAAATGTAATAAAAATAACAAATATATGGACCAAATTGAGATTCAGACAATGATTTGACACGTGTCACCTTACTGACTTGACACGTGGCACAATACTAACGTGACACGTGACATAAATAATTTTCAAAAAACAAAAATTCAAAAAAAAATTCAAAAAATTTTAAAAAAATTCAAAAAAATTCAAAAAAATGTGAAGCTGACCCATGGCACATCTTTAACACCATTAACTCTATACTAACAGAATGGGCCTAATTGTTACATATTTTCACAAATATGGACCTAATTGAGACTAAAAAAAATCTTAGGACCTATTTGAGATTTTTCAACAAAAACATGAACCAAAGGAGTATTTAAAAAAAAAAAAACTATAATTGAAACTAAACAAGAAATAATATTATCTGAAAAGTATCCTTCATATGCATTTTGGATATTCTGGAAAGCGCTTTTTTTTTTTAACATTTTGAAATACACGTTTTGCAGATATTTTCGGACTGGCAAGTATCTTTCAAAATATTTTATTCGAAAAATATTTGTAAATTTCAAATTGGGTGTGCTGAAATATATTTCTTATATATTTTGAATTTGGTGTTGCGAAAGATATTTTGGGATCCAAAATAATTTCTAGAACAATGTTTTGGAAAAAATTTTTATATTTTTAAATGATCATTTTAAAATATATTTTTGAATCTCAAAATAATTATTCCAAAATATAAATGAAAATTATGAAACAATTATTTTGAAAGTCATTTATAAATTTATAAATATCTATGTGAACAATCATTTAGAAATATAAAAGGTTTTAGAATAACTGATTTAGAAATACTTTTAGATCTGAATTTTTTCTTTTCAATAATTGTAGTTGAACTAACACTTAAAACTTAACACACCATTAAATCAAAATAAAATAAAAGAAAGGAGTGCAACTCTTACGAAAAATGAAAACTGGATCTAAACTTTAGAAAATGTATATTCTACGACTATATTGATAATATGAAGGGGTATCACTTATGTGATTTCACAACTCATTGGATTATTATTAGTAGGGATGTAATTTTTATAGAAAATAAACCGGAAAATTGAACACACAAATGAAGAGTAAATATATATGCTCAAACTGGAAGGCTTTAAGAAAAAAAAAACTTAATTTGTAGGTTGGCCAAATATTTGTATGGTTTTAAAGTTGATGCCATGTGTTGGTACAAGAGATTTGACTCCTTCATTATTAACCTTGGCCGCAACACAATGAGTTCAAACAATCACCACTTATTTGATGGGAATGATCACTAGTGCAGTACTCCATTTTGGCCTCGATTATTTTCGAGATTCTGCCTCGGTTCAAGAATCGAGGCATATTAAAGCGAGGTCAAAAGGCACTCTCTTTTAGCCTCAGTCATTACCCGAAGCCATAGATCTCTTTTCTGCCTCGATTGCAAAGAGACCGAAGCCATAGATTCAATATTTTTTTTTTTAAAAAATTCGTAGCCTCCACGAAGCTTCCTCGCGCACCAACCATGGCAGTTCACGTTCCACCATTGCCGACAACCACCGCTTCTCCATCTTCTCTACAATGTGTAGCCACCGCAGCACCATACCCCATCGAACTACCATGAGCAAGCTGCCCGCAGTTCGAATTTACAACAACTGAACCATCACCACCGCGCTTGCAGCAACAACAACGTTCAAAACACCATTAACGCTCCACCATGGAAGTAGCGAGAACAAACCATCACACCGGAACAGTTGCAGCAGCGAAAACGCGAACGTAGCACCAACATCACCGTGACACAGATCTGCACTACGTCCAAGCTTTCAGCCACGCAGCCGCGCATCGAGAGTTCATCTTCACGTTGCCACTACAACCATTGAAGACGCAACATCACCACCATCATTTCCACTACAACGCCGGCGCGAGCTCCACCTTTGCACATCGAACTAGATTCGCGACCACCATGGCAGCAGCGGAGACGTATCCTCCATTGCAGCACATACATAAGTACAATGGAGATGCTAACTGAAACTATTTCTTCCAAAAGTCAAAAACCTAAATCGCAGTCGTGAATGCGCAAGAGAAAGTAGAGATAGGAAAAGTGTGTTACCTTGTGGATTTGCGTGAAGCGAAGAGTTGCAGAGCCGCGGAGGAGGGGGAATTCCGTTGAGAAGGAGTTTGGAGTGTAGGTGGTGCTCCCAGAGATGGCACTATTGACGCAACTGCTCCATCGCAGTTCCGTTCTTCAACTCGCCGGCAGTGACGAAGATCCATCACACCTGGGGTTCGCGCAGAAAGAATTGGGGAAGAAGATAAATAATGATCGGGGTTCGCGATTTGGGGATTTTAACAGGCTCAATGGCCTCGGTTGAAGGGGACTCGAAGCCAAAGGGGGTGGCGCTGATGAAATTTATAAATTGGGGTTTCTGGGCAGGGTTATAGGCTTCGGTTCTATTTCAACTAAGGCCTAAAACTGCCCAATATTGCCTCGGTCAAAAAGCAACCGAGGCCAAATGTGTGCTCGCTGGCGCCAATTTTAAAATTTTCATTTCTGAGCTGCCTAATAGGCTTCGGTTCTTAAGAAACCGAGGCCTAAAGCTGCTTACGGCACCGGTTATTTGTAGAACCGAAGCAATATAGGTTGCTAAAATTGGAAAATTGCCACCGCCTCCTTATAGGCTTCGGTTCCACCATAACCGAGGCCTATAAGGCGAGGTAAATTATCAAATATGTACTAGTGGATATTATCATCTTTTTATTGCATGTGGATGACATGTTAGTGTTATGCCTCAACAAAGCTTGAATCCAAAAATTCAATACACAATTGGCTAGAAAGTTTGATATGAAGAACTAGGGAGCAATAAACAACTATTGATGAGGTATGCAAATTTACCAAAATAAAAAGATTCGAAGATTTGGATTTTTTTAGAAAAAATACTCTAAAAATCTTACGACAATTCAACATGCATGATTGCAGGCAAATTTTTATCCCATTTCCTATCAATTGTAATTTGAGTGCTATTAAGAGGATCCTTATATACATACAAGGAATCTCATGTGTTCGTAATGCGTCTGTTTTCAACCTTTGCGCTAAACTAGGAAGCTTTTAAAATTTTGCATGTGGAGAAACAGTACAAATTAGAGACAATTTCACCCACTCAAAAGAGATTCTTTAATTTTTTGCAACTCTAATTTTGCGTCACAGATAGGGTTGGCTAAACTGTCCCTAAAATTTTAATATAATAAATTTTAATTATTTTTTAAATATAATTTATTAGTAGAGTCGGTTAAACCGTCTCTTTCCTTTGTTTTTCAAATATTATATTTTGTAGTATTAGGGTCTGAATAGTCATATTTTCATATTTAAAAAAAGAATATTTTATAGCGTTCAGCAACAATATGATTATTGCAAAGTTTGAACTTGTGCATATTCCAGACTTGTGGAAACTATTCAAACTTATTATTGGAGAGGTTAACCTATTGCAGATTCTAGAGCCGTGGAAACTACTCAAACTTTAAAACACTAACGCTTGCAATGAAAAGGAATTGGAGGTTTTGGATCCTTTCAAGAAGATTCGGAGAAGGTTGTTGTTTGTGCACTTAATGGTGGCGGAACATGTGGTCCTTCTCGTCGTCCGCTTCAAGATCTCATCAATCAAATAGAAAATCTTGTTTCATACAAAATGACACCACAAGCGTTTTAAGCACCACCATTGCAATACATGAGAAGATTAGAAAAAGAAAAAGAAAAGTTGAGAGTTGCAGAGCTATGAACCCTTAAACATGTTTTCGTCTCATATTATTGGAATGAATGAGGCTGGATTGAACTAAGCTGGATGATTTATGGAGCGTAGAAAATTGAAATGTGATGAAGCATTGTTCAATTGATTGAGAGGAGGATCGATGACATGGAACGTTGGATGGCCCATATTGGAGAGTTTTGTGGTTGTTTTCGAGAAAGGTATAGTTTGCATTGGAGTAGTAATTTTGACAGAGATTATTCATTATGTAAATATAATAAATAAGCCTTTATAGCTCATTTACCGAGATGGATGCACATTTTAGTGAAATGCCTTAAGGATATATGGATGGGATGGCTATTCATTTTCCATTTTCAAGCTAGTGGAATTTAGAAAAAAAAAGAATTTATGAAAAATGGAAAATTGAAGTTATAATTAATATATACATCTATTTTCTTATTCTTACTTAATGTCTTTGTCCACGTTACTTTCATGTTTCAACTTAGTTTAAAAACTTAGTATCAAATTATCTGAGATAAATAAATAAATAAATAATTTTAATTTGTTTAATTAATTTATTTAGTTTTTGTGGGTTAGAGGGATGCTAATGAACTCAACATTTATTGTAGATAATAAAATATCTTTTATTTTATTTCACTGTCATATACGTTAATGTAAATAAATTTATATTAATTTTTATTTGAATAATACTTTGAGTCAACTTAGAGTGATCTTCATCCATTCTATTCTTTTTATTTATTTTTAAGTCGTTATATAATTAGTTTAACCCATTTTAGTAGCATTCCTTAAAAGTCAACACTCTTTTATGAAGTTAAAATCCAATATTCTTGTAGTGTCTTGATTAAATTTATCAAGACACTACAAGAATATAGCTTTTATACGTTGTATTTTTACTTGCAAAAGAGGTAATAAGTTGGTTATCCAAGTTATAGGATATTGTAGTTCTCTTTATCATAAAATTTGAATACATGAAAATTACCTAAACATGCAAGGAACTTGGAAACAACTAACAAAAAGTTGTATATTGTGATAGTCAAAGTGTATTGGGCATTGGAAGGAATTGTCTTTCGGTATAAAACATAATTATACTTTACAACCACTACAACATTTTGTAGTTTAGACCACACTAAATTCGATAATGACTAAATAAATGTAGCCTAAACATATAATAAACAACATTTTTATAAATGTTGTATAAATATCATGAAAGTCCATAATTATATAACTGTTGCTTTGAACTATATGGACAAAACCAGTAAAAACGTGGTCTAAAAATATAGGTGAGGTTTAAAATTAACCTAAAAAACTGTTGTTTATTACCTATAATTACACTCACCTATACCATACCTAAAAAACTATGGTCTAATTTTTAGACCATAGTTTTTATAATTAAAATCACAATTTTATATTGTTATCTAAAGTGATTTTTGTTGTAGTGAACGTTGCTTGAGAAGTAAAAAAAAAAAAGAAGAAGGTGGATATCCAAAAGATTTACATTGAAGAAAACATGATAAGTGTTTTGACAAAGTTGATTAGAATTGACAAGTTTATATAGTTTGATACTATTTGGCCTATGAGAAAAATAAACATGATGGAAAAATATAAGCTTAAGACATGGTGTGTGAAGATTTAATTAACTTCATCAAAATTGTTCAGTGGGAGGATGTGATAAGAGAACTATAATACCACAAAAAATTTATCCTGATGCTATTATTTTTCTTGTTAAAAGCACACTGCTTTCTTAGTATGACACATCAAAATCAATTTTTTTTTTTTCATTTTAGAGCATGAGAGTAAAATTAAAAGAGAAAAACATTTTCCCTTTTTAAAGTCCTCATTGAAGTTGTTTTCCTATTTTCAATAGAGAATGATATTATTATTTTTCCTTAGAGTTGAAGAAAAATATTGCAAATTTCTTTCCTTTAATAAAATTAAATTATTACTTATTGTTTATTTCATTTTCCTGTTCATCTTAATTGAGTTCTTATGTGTTTATTTCCAAACTAAACATTTTTTGTGATTCGTTTTCTGGATAAAAATGTGCAAAATTTCTTTTGAATTATTTTCTGCAGGAAAAATTGACATTGTTTATTAGTCGAGAGATAAAATAAATTTCTGACTCAATCGTCCTAAAGAACCTGACGTCACTATAGAAAGGGTGAAACAATCAACTTTGAAACTACGACGTACTTAACCTTATTTTATATAATGATATATTCTAAGAACAAGGGCAATTTTGAAACTTCCCAATGATTCCAAATAACAAATAATGTATATTTTACAAATCAATATTAACTATAGCAAGAAAGTTCATATTTCGGTTTGACTCGATCGAAAGAGATGCATTGATGTACGTTTCCTTTAAAACTACTTTTTAACCTAATCATTTAATGGTTGACTTTCAATAAACAAACCCCATGGACTAAATCAATCCATGACAAATTCTTCTCTCATTTTCTTATACATATCCAAGTGAACTCTTGCAAGTTAAGTATTTTCATTAATGACCCGATGAACGTTTCTTTCACCGAATTGATCCATTCTTAGTCCCAGTCCACCAAGTAATAGGTATGATATTACGTAGAATAGTGCTTCATCTCTATATATAAAGGGGTTGTAGAACACGTTGATCTCCATAACCCAAAAACTAGTTCTATCTTACAGTACTCACCATTCATTGCATGATATAAATGGCTTCCTATAAGCATTTATCTGTTTTCCTCTATTCCTTTGTGTTTGCTTCTGTTGCATCAACAGCATTTTCATCACTGTCACCTGATTATTATGACTACTCGTGCCCTAACGCTTTGAGCACCATCAGAAGTGTTGTGGAAGCTGCTGTGCAGAAAGAGCAACGTATGGGAGCTTCTCTGCTACGTTTGCACTTCCATGATTGCTTTGTTAACGTAAGACTTTCTATGTTTTCACAATATTAATAATGAGTTGTTCTTTTATGTTGCTGTTATTGTCTTTTATGTTAGGTTGTAGTAGATAATGGTGCTTCTTTTGGATACTGTTTCTATATATGTCTTTTGCATGGCTGATAAAAAGAATGATGCAACTGTTGTAGTCTGATAACTGAATTGGTTTTGTAATTGTGACTCAACAGGGCTGTGATGGTTCGATTCTGCTAGACCCTTCACCCACCATTGACAGTGAAAAGAATGCACTTCCAAATGTTCAATCTGCAAGAGGATTTGAAGTTGTGGATGAGATCAAGCAGGCTTTAGACGAAGCATGTGGAAAACCTGTTTTTTCTTGTGCAGACATATTGGCTGTTGCTGCACGTGACTCTGTCGTTGCGGTGAGTGATATTCACGTTCGATGAAATTTGTGTACATATTATATATTACAAAATAAGGATTTTTTTGTGAGTAAGATGAAAGAAAATTGATTTCAACAATTATGTGTTTTCCCTTGCAGCTAGGGGGGCCAACATGGGAAGTGAAACTAGGAAGAAGAGACTCCACCACAGCAAGCCGTGAAGCAGCAAATGCAAACATTCCAGCACCATTTTTCAACCTCTCTCAACTCATCACCAACTTCAAGAACCATGGTCTTGATGAGAAAGACCTTGTTGTTCTTTCTGGAGGCCACACCATAGGAATTGCACGTTGTGCTACATTTAGGGACCATATCTACAATGACTCTAATATCAATCACCGTTTTGCGAAAGAACTTAAGTACATTTGCCCTAGAAAAGGAGGTGACTTGAACCTTGCTCCTTTGGACCACACAGCAGCGAAATTTGATTCAGCCTACTTCTCTGGTTTGGTTCATAAGAAAGGGGTTCTTCACTCTGATCAGGAACTGTTCAATGGTGGTTCTACTGATGCATTGGTTAAAAGATATAGCTACAATTCCAAGGCTTTCTACCAGGACTTTGCAAAATCTATGATTAAGATGGGAAACATAAAGCCTCTCACCGGGAGTAAAGGGCAAATTCGTTTGAACTGCAGGAAAGTGAACTAATTCATTACACAAATGAAGAATCAAGTAAATGACGCAGGTTCTTGAAGGAAACTGTAAGAAAAATTGTTTTGCATGGGTTTGAATTTATTATATTGTAATGTAATGTTTGTAGATGTATCATGTTTCATGATAAAAGATTTGTTTGTTTTTTTGTTTTGATTAAAATTTACTGTGAAGGATTCAAAATAGAAAGAGATTAAGGTTTTGATAAAACTATACGACTACCTTTGATTCAAAATCACATCTCAATTGCATGAAATTACTCTATGGCAGCAACATACTTTTTTATCAGAAAAAAACAATTATATTTAAATGGTACAATTGTATTTTCCCGAGCTATACATAAAAAAGTCATATACAAAATAAAAGAAGAATAGAATTGTCACTTCATGATATCTCCCTCTATATATAATCTTACTATATCATCCTACTAAGACAAAAACGTGACAAAACGTGTATATTTTTTACAAGGTAAACAATGGTTTCCTAAAAACATTACTAGATCAAGAGGTTCCTCAAAACATTCCTCTATAGAATGTCTTCCCAAAAACTTTATGTTACAAGAGCAATATTGTGACCGAAATTATGTGGGTCACAATTTAAAACCATATAATCATAGAAATCACACACTAAACACGGGTCTTTTTGTAAAATTAAACTTTATTCATAAAATAAAAATAACTACAAATAACTCTAGTAATAAGAAATATAAATAATAAAGAAAAATACTTATTTTCTGCTTGAACCAAAAGTTTGTTAAAATCTATGCTAACTTCATCGTTTATGTCTTTCTAATCTAGATTAAGAATTGTGGAAAATAAGGGTGGGCATGAATTGATTTTTTCAAAATTTAGTCTAGATCTATTCTAAACCTAATAAAATAGATTTAATATATAGTCCATATCCATATGAACTAGATCACAAAATTTGGATTTTATTTTCTAATTCAATTTAAATTGCATTAAATCTAGATTCAATCCGCTTTGTCAATTAGATTACATCGAGCTAATATACTTGACTTTCATGTCTATTACACATGTGTTGAGCTGCCTTGACTCAACTTGGACCTAAGTTAACTTATGTTGACCTGGGTCTAGTCCACTTGGCTCGACCCTTAATCCGAGATGACTAAGCTTGACCCTCAATCTAAGATGACTTGACTCAAGCATATGTCTGGCCCGACTCGACTCGATCTTTAACACGGAGCGACTTAGCTCGACCCTTGACCTGGATCGATTCAGTTGATCTTTGATTAAGACCAACTTGGCTTGGCCCTCGACTTGAACCAACTTGGCTTGACCCTTCGACTCAGGTTGACTCGATATAACCTTTCGACCTGGGTCAAATTGGCCGACTCAAGTTAACGTTTAGCCTAAACTGGCTCGTTTAGACGTTCGATCAACTCGTCTCAACTAGTGTCTCAGATCGACTTAACTCGAACCTTCAACTCAGGCCGATTCAGCTTGACATTTCATTCCACACCGACTCGACTTAACATGACTTTCGATCTAGGCCAACTCGACTCGAGTTTGGACCTAGGCCGATTTTGATGGATCTTGTCCTCAATTGCTTTGGCTTGACTTAGACACACCTTTAATTTGGATTTCAAAATACAAAAAATAATTGAAGTCTAAATCTGATCCAAATCCAATTAAGTGGATTGGATTTAAAATAAAATAAAAATATGGATTTAGATTTGGAAAAAAATCATTTAAATAGGCTTAAGGCAATATGAATTTGGATTGTTATAAATTGTATTTCATAATTTGAATCGTTTGCTCACCCCTAGTGCAAAGACATATTGGAATCTAAATATGGGAGATGAATAAATGAAAACAATAACCGTGATGCTAGGCATGAATCATTGTGGAGGGATATTAGAAAAGTGTGTACAGAAGGAGAATACGAGGATTGGTTTCATGATGATAATGGAAAATAAAAGTGGGAAAGAAAATTCAGGTTTGGGAAGATAAGTGGATAGGAAACATAGCACTTAGAGAGAGATTTCCAAGGCTGGATACAAACTTAAATTGTAAAGAAGCAACTTTAGAGTCCTTAGGGAGTTGGTTAATAAGTGTGTATGGAAATTGGGATGGAGGAGAGAGTTCGAACGAGAAATTGGTCAAGTATATATATTGGTGCAAGAACTTCACAATTTGACATTGAAGATGAATGGATATAAGAAACTTGTTTATGCTGTTAAATTAGCATATAAGAAACTACAAAATGAAGTTAGTGGTGAAAAGAGAAAATGTATGGTATGATTTGGAAAGTTAGGCTTACCTTCTACCCAGATTTTCGAATGGAGAGTGATATAAAATAGGGTGCCCACGAAGGATATTATGTACAAAAGGGGGGTCAAGATAGCATGCAAATTTTGTGTGACGTGTGAAGATATGAGTCAATCAGTCATTTATTTCTTAGTTGTAGGATATATGATTGTTGATAAAAAAACTGAGTTGTCTCCCCCAATAACAAAATAATATAAAAATTGTAAAACAAAACTTTAAGAGGCCTCATTTCCTTAGACAGACATTAACAACTGAAGCAATTTTTGTTGTATGATCCAAACGCAAAGCTGTATTTCCACAAATAGTTTATGATTAAGTACACTGACAACTTGAAACTGGACGGTCAAATTCATCTTTTTAAGGAAGAAGTTAAGGTCATTTTAATATCCCAAAACAAGTTCAGTTTTAAAACCATTATACATTGTATTTCTCTTATTAGTTTTCTAATCAATTTATATTTTATTTTATTTTTTTAACAGTTTTACTTTATAATTTATGCAAGATGAAATATTCTAATTATATTCTGTTAAGTAAATTATATCACTGAAAAAAAACTGTGTTGCTTTATGCTCAATGTATTATATTGTATTCATTGATTAGATTCACGCCTCCAATCCAAGACCAAAGATAAAATATTCCAGATTCATTGTGATAAATATTATTCATTGCACATGATATTTTGACGCTGAGAAATTTTACACAAAAGTCATTGGAAAAAAAATGTCATTTACTATGGGTTTGATGCTGATTAACCTTATTGGAACAGTCTTTAACTAACCACATATTTTACTGTATATACTTACGACAAGTTTACAGTGTAATAATTACGTTTATACGTGTTATGTAGGGATTACTTTTTAAATAATTTATATATATATATATATATATATATATTTAATTTTTATATTATATTATATATATAAAATGTACAATTGGGCATGATGTAAGAGAGTAGGTCAAAGTAAAATTTTGTACATGTTCATAATTCCTAAAATTTAGAAG
The DNA here is from genome assembly GCF_004118075.2 of Vigna unguiculata. NCBI lineage: Eukaryota > Viridiplantae > Streptophyta > Magnoliopsida > Fabales > Fabaceae > Vigna > Vigna unguiculata. Next base: position 28,224,768 of record NC_040288.1, read on the forward strand.
GATAATTTATTTATTTGAATTGATAACTTTCACACTAAAATAATTTGTTTGAATAAAATAATTAAAAAGAAATTAAAATTTAAAAAGAATTGGAAGATATTTCAAATAAATAAAATAGAATCATTTTAAATATCCTAAAAAATATAAGAAATTTAAAATTTTCAATAATTTTCATTCCATCCACAAAGGTTGAGTCAAGTGGGCTTAGACTTTAAGTTGATTAAGACCCAAAACTCAATCGAGTCAGTTTGGATTGACATTTCAACAAAGTCGACTTGGGCTGAAAGTCAAATTTCTGGAAACTGAAGTTTTAAAACAATTGGCTTGAGTTGAAGGTTATGACTTGTTAGCCAAAGTCAAAGGACGAGACAAATCGATTGGGTCGAAGTGAAGACGAGTTGACCCAGGCAAAAGGTTAAGACGAGTTGGTTTGGGTTGAAGGTTGAGTCGAGTCGACTTGGACAAATCGGCCCAGATCAAAGGTCATGCAAAGTCGTCCTTGACCAAAAGTAGTGACAAGTTAGGTCCAAGTCAAAGGTCAAGTCCATTCGGGCCCAAACTGAAGATCGAGCTGAGACGAGCCCAGACTAAAGGTCAAGATGACTTGGACTCCAGCCAAAGGTCTAGTTTATTCGAGCACGGTTCAAGGTCGAGCCAAGTTGGCATGGGCTGAAGGTCGAGAAGTTGGTCGGGAAGAAGGTCGTGTCGAATCCATCCGAGCCGGGGGTCGAGCAGAGTCAACCCGAACTGAATATACGACTGAGTTGGTCTAAGACCGAAGGTCGAGTTAAGTCGACCTATAACTAAATTTTGCTGAATTTAGTCGAGTCGGCCCTAGCCCAAATTTAGCTGTATTCGGTAGAGTAAGTTCCGAATGAAATTTGATTGTATTCAGTTGAGTGGACTGTGAGGGAAAATTGGTCATATTCAACTGAGTTGGTCCCAACCGATGAATTTAGTAGAGTCAACCCTAACCAAAATTTGACTGATCAAGCCCGGGTCAAAATGTGGCCATATTTGGCCAAGTCGGGTTTGGCCAAAATTTGGTCGTATTAGGCAAAATTGGCTATGGCCAAATCCAGTCAAGTTGATCTTGACTAAAATTTTGCCGAGTCGGCCCTGGTCCAAATTTGGTCACGTCGTCCCCGACTGAAATTCGTTCGAATTTGGTCGAGTCTTCCCTAGCCAAAATTCAGTCGAGTCGACCCCAGCAAAAATTTGGACGAATTCGACCAAGTCGAGCTCGACAAAAAATCGGTTGACTCCGACCAAAAGTCAGTTGAGTTCGTCCCATGCTGAAAATTGGCCTCGTTAGTCTCGGCAAAAAATCTGCCAAATTCTATGGTGTCGGCCCTATGGACACAAGTTTTAGAAAAATCAATTTAAATTTATTTTATGGAAAATGAATTTTGGATTTTGAACTTAATCCAAATATTTGGATATGGATTTAAATTTGATCTAAATACTTGGATCTAGATTTTAAAAAATCTAATCTACTTTTTCTAAAAACATATATTTGGATCGAAAATCTAATCCAATTATTTGGATCTAAAATAGATGTAGATTAGATCATTAAAAATTCAATCCATTATCACCTCTATTCTACGCCACCAGATTTGGTGGTGGAGAAGATGCACATACTCCTATGGAGATAAAACTTTCATTTCATCATAGCCTATAAGGTGTAAGAAGCACATGCCTTTCGTTAATGACCCCATGTCCCATGTGCATTTGGACTTGTTTAGTATCTCATCTATTATTTCTTTTTACACCCCACTTTTTTCTTCCCCTAGCCCCACAAAACCTGTAATTTCCAATCCACTCCTCATTAAAATTGTAATAAAAGTCCCTACACCTCATTTTTTTAATATTTGTCAAAGTGTTCCAAAACGTATTTCTGGATTTAAAAATTTAAAAATACATTATGGAATACTCAATCTTTAAAATATAAAAAAAAAATCCAAATCCAATATTCTAGAAAATTTAATTCGAAACTATTTTGAATGGAATGTTTTGAAAAATATTTATCAAGTTAAAAAAATAAAATTCCGAACATCCAATCTAAAATATAATTTTTTTTCCAGAACACTGGTCTTTGGAAGAATACGAAGGTTGATGATGAAGACTGTGTATGCTATTCTCAATCTAAATTTTGTCTACCGATTTTTCAAATTCCAACGCATTCCTACTCCAACGAATCTCTCAAATTCAAATCTTTGTTCAGTGTCCATGCCTGTTCAATTTCATTAAGATGAAAACGTCCTATACTTTTTCACCTTTGAAAGACCTTTCACATATTCTCCATAATTTACTAGGAAGTAACAAAGGAGTCTCATGGTTGCTTCGTATTCATGATCAGAAGTTTCATAATTTAACCGTTCATAACTTATCTACATATATAATAAAATTATATACTAATTATTTTGCTAAAATTGTTTATTATAAATGAATAAATATTTAGAAAATCACTTCAAAACTAATTATAATTTATTTCTATGATTAAAATAATTATAAGTACCAATTATAAATAATGATCAATTTTAGTAACTAAAAATAATTAAAAATACCAATTTCTAAACTAAAAATTATTGATAACTAAAATAATTTCTATGATGAATAAAAAATTATAATTGATTTCTAAATTAATAATTAAAATAGTTTTCATTATAAATTCATATCTAAATTAGTTACTAAGATTTTGACTACTAAAAAAATTGACCTTTAATTAAAAAATTGATTTTTAAATATAATTACTAAAATTAGTATTTTTTTTTAAATATTTTCTAGTATAGCAAACATGTTTTTGGTGTTGTTTGTTTCACTGCATGTACACAAATCTCATCTAATGAAATCTTTATAGAAACACACAAGTGTACACTACAAGAAAATTTCTATTTTGCTAGGAAAATTAGAGAGGAAAAAATTTTGTAGTTAATCCCTCACAAATTTGCGAGGAAATAGCGAAAGAATAATATTGTAGCGTGTCTATAGCAAAATAATTACAGATTTACTAGAACATATATTTGTAACTAATCTCTAACTAATTTGCGAGAGAATGGTGAAAGAAACAATTTGTAGCTTCTTCATAGCAAAATAACTACAAATTTACTAGAACATATATTTGTAGTTAATTCCTCTCTAATTTGCAATGAAATAGCGAAGGAATAAAAATGTAGCTAGTTTGAAATAGCTACAAATTTACTACAAAATATATTTGTAGTTAATCCTTCTCAATTAAATTCATACTAAAATTATTTTTAATTTTAGTATAAATATATACTTTTTTAATTTAGATATTCTAATTTTTTTATAATTTAAATATTTTAAAATTATTTATAATTTAAATATTTTAAAAATATTTATAATTTAAATATTTTAAAATTATTTATAATTTAAATATTTTAAAATTATTTATAATTTAAATATTTTAAAATTATTTATAATTTAAATATTTTAAAATTATCTTAAATTTAAATATTTTAAAATTATTTTTAACCTTAATATTTTAAAATTACTTTTAATTTAAATATTTTAAAATACTTTTAATTTAAATATTTTTAATTTTAAATATTTTAACATTTAAAATTTTAAAAATAGTTTTAAATATAATTATATATTAAAATATAAATATAGATATTAATAAATTAATTAAAATATATAATAAAATAAAAGAGGAAATCATATATATAAATTTTAATTTTAGTAAAAAAATTATAAGTTTAATAAAAATATAAATCAAAGAAGGAGATAACTTATGTATACTTTAACTAAGGATATTTTTTATTTACTAAGATAGTTTAAAAAGAAAATTAGTAAAGCGGTTTTCCTTTTTTTATTTAGATTTTTTCTATTTAGAAACTATCTTTTTTAATTTTTTTGAAAGAGACCAACGTGCCACTTGTTCACATCTTCAAACATTTTTGTCTTGTTTCCGTGCTTCTCGTTCACATTTTCAAACACTCAAATGTTCACTTTCTCTTCACTCACACTTTTGTTGTTCTTCTCCTCACTCATACTCTGAATCCTTCGTCTTCGTGCTCATAGTTCAGTTGTGCTCATAGGTACGTGGTTTCCTCCATTTATTTTTTCAATTTTCCATTTTCCTGTCTCATATACTCCCTTTCATTGTCTCAATCTTTCAAGGATAACACTCTTCTCAGTAAATGGAGTAGGTTTTTAAAGATTGAAGGTGAAAGAAGCTGACATAACGTATTTTAAGTTTTAGGATTTTTGATTGATTAAACTATTTTAGGGTTTTATGGTTTGAATAGCAAATTCCATTCAAGAACAAATTGGATGTTTCTATCGAATATATTTCAATGCAATGCATTCGATGTTACAACTTTATTAAGAAGATATGGAATGCTTAATTTGGTTGGTATAAAAAAAACTAATCCTTAGAATGTTGTCAACAGTGTATATGTTGTTCCAAATTTGTTCCAGATTAAATTACTCGAGATATTATATCTGAGTTACTCATCAGGATGCCTAATCCAACACCAAATTGGAAAAAATATTTTGGTGATATGAAAGAAATTTTATTCAATGAGTTTATGGTTAGTAATCATTATGTTAATGTAATGAAGTACTTTTGCATAAACTTTTGCATAATAAATGAATTTAATTGATTTTTATTAATGTAGGATAAGTATCATTTTGCGTCAAATTATGATCGTAGTATGGCAAGAAAGGTTTGGAATTTGACATGCATGGATCGATATTCTGACTCTTTATGTAAGGTAAGGAAAAAGGCAAAAGAAAGGGCAAATTCAGCTAATATTCAAGACTTAAAGGGTCTTGGACTAAGAGGCATTAAGACTGAGATGTGGAATAGATTAGTAGACATATGGGCAACAGAAGAATGGAAAAAAAAGTCTAATGCGGGTAAAAGCAATAGGGCTGCCAAGCCTGATGCCATGGTTCACACAGGAGGATCACGAAGCTTTGGACAACACTTGAAAAAAATGGTATTCACCATTATTATTGCTTAAACATTCTCTATTTCTAAGAGCCAAAGACTTTGGCTAAGCTTTTATCTAGTGTAATAATGTTCATGTATATTTTGTTATGGTGAATTATACAACAAAGTTCATAAAAGAAAAGATGATCAATATGTGTCTAACAAAGCAAAAAGCTTCATTGTAAGTGTATGTGTTTATTCTATAAATGTTAAACTATTTATTTATAATATTGCTAACATATTAATTTTGATGTAGGAATCATATGAAAATGCTATGACTGAAAAATATAGGGAAGACACATCAAAGAATCCTATAGTTGACTCTGATGTTTGGATAAAAATAAGGGGTGAAAATAAGAAAGGTAGAGTCTATGACATTGGTCACAGTTTGGATCTTGACACTAATCCACATGTATCATCTTCAACAGTTGAAGGCTCCTCTTCCAAAAATCCAAATGCAACAACTGAAGAAATCACTACTTTAGCTACACAAATATCTAATTTGCAAGAGCAAGTGAAGACACAGTTGCAAGCACATACTGATATGCAAGCACAAATGAAGGCACAAAGTAGAAATGCAAGCAGTTATGCAACAATAAATGCAAGAGCAAATGCAATATTTTAAGAGAGAATTATTGTCTGCATTAAAGAAACAAGAATGAAGATGTGTCTCAGACTAAAAAAACTTTGTTTTTATTATAATTGTGTTGATACATTACTTTTTGTTGATACATTCTAATGCTTTTGTGCCCTAAAACCATTATATATTGGTGAGAACTTATGTTATTTTGTACAGTTTGCTATAATTGTTGGAAATACTTTGATCATGGCAGGACTAATTTCCTTTTCAAATATGTAGTGCAAATATTGGAGTTGTTTAGACACTCTTGTTAATCATTCATGGGCATATTAAAGAGTGAATAACTATGAAGTAATTGTAATTAACAAAATAATATTTGTGAGCAATTAGTTAAAGATGAGTGAGAATATAATTGCGATAGATTAGTGAGAAAGCAATTGCGACAGATTAGCTACGGATTAGCAAAAACTAAATTACGACAGATTAGCTATGGATTAGTGAGAAAAAAATGGCGACAGATTAGCTACAAATTAGCAAGAAAAAATTGCGATAGATTCGCTACAGATTAACGAGAAATAAATTGCGACAAATTAACTACGGATTAGCGAGAAATTAATTACGACAGATTAGCTACGAATTAGCGAGAAATAAATTGCGATATATGAGCTACGGATTAGCAAGAAATTAATTGCAACAGATTAGCTACAGATTAGCGAGAAATAAATTGCGACAAATTAGCTACGGATTAGCGAGAAACTAATTGCGACAAATTAGCTACGGATTAGTGATAAATTAATTTCGACAAATTAGCTACGGATTAGCGAGAAATCAATTGTGACAGATTAGCTATGGATTAGCGATAACATAATTGCGGCGAAATAACTACAAATTAGCTACAATTTATAAAACTTTCTGATTTTAAGTAGCGAGGGATTAGCGAGGAATTAGCAAGACATTAGCTACGGAATAGCGAGAAAATATATCCCTCTCCAATTAGCTACTTGGATTTAGCTACCAAACATTACGTAGCAATTTAATAGTTAATCTGTTGCAAAACTAGTTAATGAAGGATTAGCTACGGAATAGCTAGGAAATATTCTGTAGCTAATATAAAATTTTTTTGTAGTGTCTCGGGAAAAGGTTTCTTTTTATTTCCAATGGAAAACTAAAAAATAAGGCTTTTTTTTGTATTGTTTGTTCTATCTTGTGTTTTCTATCCCGTGTTGCCAGTAGGTTGCTTTCTCTTGTTCTAATATTAAGTTATCTAGGTTTTTTCAAAGGAAATTCTTATCTTCTTAAATATATTAGAAGAAAGACTATAGGACATTTTTGGTTTGGAAAGATCATATAATATAATATAATATAATATATATATATATATATATATATATATATATATATATATATAAGTTTTGTCATTCAACAATAATTTGTTTTTGTAATATTAGTGATAGGAAATGAAGATCAAGATTTCAAATTTTTGCATTTTTGGGTATATTATTATTATTATTATTACTAACTTTTGTTTTTGTCATTCTTTAATATTATTATTAGTTATTAGCGATAAAAAACTAATAACTTTTTTATCATAGGTAATAATCATGACTGATTTTTCTTATAAAAGAAATATTGATCACATTAAAAATAGTGCATGTTAGAAAATGATTACTCAAATAATACTAATAATAATAAAAATATGAAATAACATAATAACAATTATTAGAGCAATAATAACACTAAGACATATATATAAATCAATAAATATTAATAAGAGATCGACAATTATAATAACAATAAGAAATAAAAAGTATATGAGGAAACAAGTAGAAATAGCCTGGGTTGAGGCACACATAACGCTATCCTTAGAGAGAAAACGCCCATACTGCACAAGGCTAAACAAATACACAATCATATGTGTTTCAAATCAAATCATATGCGTTTCTCTCCCAAGATATAACAACCCGTCAAATCGATCGAGTGCAGCGAAGGATCTCCGAACCTTATGAACACCAATGTCTTAAAGATAATATAAAAAGAAAAGAACAACACTTCGGAGAAAACTCTAGTGTTTGTTATTCTTTGTTGTTGTTATTTTTTTCCCATGCACCTAGGTGATATTTATAGGTAGAAAAGGAAGACAGAGTAAATAATAATAAGAATATAGTCGTTAGCCATAAAAAATATTAACCCATAAATTAAAGGTTTATAAACACATGAATAACAATAAGTTTTTTATTTTAATTATTTATTTTTTAAATTATATTAAAATATTTCTAACAATCCCCCACATAATTTAAAAAATAAAATAAAACAAAAAAATATATTATCTTTTAAAACAAAATATTGTAGTTCAGCGTAAGGAACCTTCCGAGTTTAACCCTTCCGAGTTTAACCCTTCCGAGTTTGACCCTTACACCTAGTACTTATAAACTTCCACCCGAGAAAATGCAGAGACTTAATTGCCTTGAGCTACATCTCCTGTGACCGGGTGTTAGTAAATAACACATACAATATTGGTGTTGATTATAGGTTCTAATAAGTGGGTGCACGTTACGACCTTGTGCATGTATCTTGTTTCATGAGTGTCACTTAGAGACTTGCCCATGTCTCACAATGGCGGCCCCACCATCACACTCACTAGGTAAACCCTCAAAGGGTGGTTTGTGACTCACACCCTTACAATAATTGTCATTGAGTTTATTAAGAGGTATTTTATAAAAGAATATATAAGCATAACAATGCATATAGCTCAACCTAATTATCGCCACAATTTATAGTACACCTCATCATAGGAATGAGACATAAAATTTAATCAAATTATTTGGTGTACTTTAGTCAACAACAACTTCGTTGTTACCCATTGAACTCCATTTCATGGGATTACCATTCATGTGGAGATGGGTGTCCATTGGTGCAACTAATTTATGGGCTATAGTCCCATTCCCCTCGACGACTCAAATACTAGTTTATGCATCAACCATTTGATAATCATATATGCAATGTTTCTCTTTTGACTTGAGAAAGTCAAGAGAGACAATATCATGAGTAGTTAAGTTTCTAATACATTTGTCTCTCATCATTATATGTCAATTTTTCATTGACATTTTTACTAGAAACTTTAAATATAACAATTTGATTATCAGGATGATGCATTGAAAATAGGAATAATTTATGCTTGCATAGTATATCATGACAACAACTTTTTAACATATTTCCATGATAGGACACTTCATCCAAGGTTAAAACATAACCATAACCATAACCATAACCAATAGGTGATTTTTGTGTCACCAAAATCAATATTCAATTTACATTAAAATATCATTCAATCATCTCAAGAAATTGGACATATTGTCATAACTAGAAAAAACACAAATAATATTACATTAGATGGCAAAACGGTGATGTATATATTCATTCACTTTATAATATATAACCAAGATTTTTTATTAACAGGTATGTTACCATTGCAAGACACCCCCACACTTTGAAATATTTTAAATGTGGTTCTTTTTTCTTTCATAACTCATAACAAGTTTTATCACAATCTTTTGTGTTCAAAATATGGTAAGCATGATATAAAAATTTCACTAATATAATGTTACCATATCAAAGCATTTTTTTTTCTTTCTTTTGTTGCACCATTAGATTAACACTATATGAAAATGTTGCTTAATGAATTATACCATGAATTTTACATAAAAACACCCATTTGTAAAGACATGTATTATCACTTCTCTATTTAATTAATTTTGTACCTCAAAATTTTATAATTTGAATGGTCTCTAATCACAATTTCTCAACATCTCAACAATTGTAATAATAGCATGTCATAAATCACAACTTAACATTTTGTAATAATCAAAGAAAACTTATAAATATTTTATTACAAGATAAAGGTACTCAACTCAAATAAATCATCACAAATATATCATTTACCAACCAAAGAACATGTCTAGAATTAATAATTTATTGTAATCAAAAACCACTTCAAAATAACCGTTGTTGTTTGCCTTCCATGCACTATTGATCAGTCATTCTTTTCATATAAATATCAAGCTAAGTTTTTTTTTTTTTCCTTTGCAAATGTAAAGTTTAGTTCAAGTGTTTTCCATAACACAATAGTAGTTTTAATATGACAAATTATTTTATAATTACTTTCAGACAAAACACTTAAAATATATACATGATATAGAACATTTTTATCAATGGTAAGAATAGACAATATTAAAGCATAAATTAATATAACAACAAAAATATTAGCTTTAGACATCACAAAAAATTATTCAATGATCCAAAATTTTATTTATCCAAAATTTTATTTATCCATAATTTCATTTATTGTTACCAATAAAAAAGAAAAAAATAATTATACACATAAGTTTTTAGGCTCAGTTGAAACTGGTTTAATTATAACCATAATAAACACATTAGTTTATAAAATGAATTTTTAGTCTATAGCTCTATATTTTTTTTTATATTTTAGAAATGAATACAAATGAGTAATTAAAAATAGAAATAACAAGAAATTTTTCTCTCTAAGAATGTTAGAAAATGATTACTCAAATAATACTAATAATAATAAAAATATGAAATAACATAATAATAATTATTAGCGCAATAATAACACTAAGACACACACACACACACACATATATATATATATATATATATATATATATATATATATATATATATATATATCAATGAATATTAATAAGAGATCGACAATTATAATAACAATAAGAGATAAAAAGTATATGAGGAAAGGAGTAGAAATAGCCTGGGTTGAGGCACGCATAGTGCTATCCTTAGAGAGAAAACGCCTCTATCGCATAATCATATGTGTTTCAAATCAAATAATATGCGTTTCTCTCTCAAGATATAACAACCCATCAAATCGATCGAGTGTAGCGAAGGATCTCCGAACCTTATGAACACCAATGTCTTAAAGATAATATAGAAAGAAAAGAATAACACATTGGAGAAAACTCTAGTATTTATTATTCTTTGTTATTGTTGTTTTTTTTTTCCGATGCACTTAAGTGGTATTTATAAGTAGAAAATGAAGACAAAGGAAGTAAATAGTAATAAGAATATAGTCATTAGTCATAAAAAATATTAACCCATAAGTTAATGGTTTATAAACACATGAGTAAACAGTAAATTTTTTATTTTAATTATTTATTTTATATTTACAATAATAAGTTAACGTTAGTATTTTTATAATTTATTATAACTTTAATCAATTATAATTTGATTTTGTATCAAATTAATATTACCTATTATTAGTATCAATATAAATATATTATTACTTTTAGAATTAAATATATAAGTAATAATAATATGATAATGATTTATTAATATTATATATATTGACACACCAAAAACAATCTAGTTATTGGATTTTATTTTTATATACTTATAAATTAATTTTTATATAACTACGGAACTTTCAGTAGCTGGAAAGAAATTCATTATTCAGAGATTTTGAAAAATTAAAACGTTCTAAACTTTTAAATGAAAAAGAAAAAAATAAATTAATAGAGGAACTGAACAATTAATTTATTTTTAAAAGGTAAAACCTTTTTTACTTTTTCTTTACAATAGAATGAATAAGTACAAAAGGTATACGTAGTTCGGAAGTAGAGAGGGTTACTTCATGAACAAAATGCCTTATTTATAAATTTTCACCAACCATGCCCTCTAGGTTTTTTTTTTTTTTTTTAAAATTGAAGGGTTTTAACTTTGTTTATAAGTGATGTATAGAGTTGATTATTTACATGCAATTATTGTGAATTGATTTGGGTAATTGACTTTTATTTTACTTTTCCGTTGAAGAAGAAATTGAAAAAAATATTTTTTTTTAAAAAAGAAAGAAAAAGTCTTTCAAAAATAAAAACACTTTTTAAATGAACAAAAACCATAGTTTAAAAAACAAGAATTTTACAAAATAGCTAGGCAATTAAGTTATATTTCAATGGACTGAATCAAGGACAGAAAAATTATTCTATCCATTTTTCTACACAAAGTAAACTTGGGGAAATTAACTTCTTCCTTAATTCTTCGTTAACACCTACAATAAATAAATAGTTTTCTTCCATAGGAAATTGTCTTTCACTGGGCCAATTCCACCCTTTCCCAAGGCATCATATAGGGCAGCCACTATTACTACTTAGATATATATTTCTAAATTCTTAATTAATATATAATTGTCTTGACTTTTGACTGAGTCCAATGAACATCATGATGGTGATTTGATCAGGGTTGATATCATTATTCTATTATTTACTCTACAGCTATAATTCAAAGGGAAACCAGTGCAAATCCCAATTAATTAGTTGTTTCTTGGTCTGGCATGTTTGTGGTGACAAGTATTTTTTTTTTCTTTTAACTAAGTTTCATTTAAAGATGTAGAAGGAAATCATTCCATCTGTTTTATGTAGAGATATTCAAACACTCTTAAGAATATTTAATGCAAGATTAATTCATAATTTGGGTTGAATTTATTTACTCTTTTATTATATAAGTAATAGGCAAAAACACACTTCAACGATTTAAAAAGAAAACAAAACAAAATGAAGCAAATTGTAAGGTAGGAAGACCCTGTCTATTCTTAAAAAAATCATACACAAGAACTAGTTGACTAAGGACACAAAATAGGATTTTGTTCACTATGAAAACATAGCTGGCAAAAACATCACCTGAAAACAATGAAAACTTAAGAAAAACAAACATATATTCAGGCATTTTTGTTTTGTTCTACCAAGAGAATGTGAAGAAGCTATACTTTCATCATGAAAGAGTCAATCTAAAATCACATTTAATTCAAATAATCTTTCAACACCCATATTCACACGTTCCAAATTAACAAAATAATAGTAAGGAGTTCAGCTCAATAGCTGAATCCATCCAGTAAAGAAATTATCGAAAAAATTTTAAAATATAATTTATAGACTTTTACCTTGAAAATACAAGATGCTATCAATATGGACGAAACATGATAACATGGGTGTTTGGTAAATTTCAAAAGAGTTAAGACTTTCCCATCAATTCAACACTTTGTATGGAGAGTTACTTTGAACAAAGTAACTATAGAGGATAATTTGAGTCATAACCGGAAAAAAACGAAGAAATATATAAAAAAATGATTGTATAATATTGACCGTGTATAAAATGTTACAAAAAGTATACATACAAAGTTAACTCTAGAAGTCACAAGTAAATAGGCCTAAAACATGGGTCTATACTTACATCCCCTCAAATTTACAATGCTACGACTAAATATATTGAGAGTTTCTCAAATAAAAAATGAAAGAGTAAAACGAAGTGCGACTTGGTAAATATATTTGTAATTTGTAGAGTTGAAGGAACAAATGGTAAGGATATAGTGCCAAGTTGAAGATGATGACGAGTAAAATGACAATCTATTTCAATATGTTTAATTCACTCATGAAAAATATTATTGTGAGCAATATGAATAACACTTTTATTGTCACAATGTAGAGGCATATGATCTTTCAAATAGACACCTACATCTACAAGTAACCAACGCAACCAAATAATCTCAAAGGTAGTCAAAGCCATGACGTGTTACTCAACTTTTGTGGGTGATCGAGATATAACATTTTATTTCTTACTCTTCCATGATATAAGTGAATCATCAAGAAAAATACACCCCATAGTAGTGGATTTTTGATCATTAAGATCATCATTCCAATCTGCATCACAATAGGCACGCAAGTCTAAAGACGATGTAGAAGAAAGCAAAAGAGACTAAAACTAAGTGCGTCAAAGATACCTAAAAATACGAAGAACAACACCTTAATGAACTATTGTGGGAGCTGAAACAAACTGACTAACAACATGAACAACATGTGCAATGTCTGGACATGTCATAGTAAGATAAATCAAACTCCTAACAATAATTTGATATAAAGTAGAATCAGTCAAAAGAATACCATGCGATGGGGAATATCGTACACTTGTCTCAAGAGGAGTATTAAAAATCTTAATGTCAATAAGCCCAGCACGCTTAAATAGGTTAGCAATATAATTGGACTAAGACAAAAGATAACCTTTGGAAGAAGAAACATCCTCAATACCCAAAAATAACACAGTATACCTAAATATTTCATAGCAAAACAATGGGATAATATAGTTTTTAAAGATGTAATTCCGTTAAAATCATCACTAGTAATAATCATATCATCAACATATAAGGATATCTAAATACGTCATACATTGGTTTTCCTGACAAGTAATACATAATCATGATGAGTACTACAAGAAAATGTCTTATTAGTAACTAATTTTAGTGACTAAAAGTTGTTAGTCACTATAGTGACCAATTTAGATACCAATTTACAAAATTAAAATTCATTGGTTACTAAAATAGTCACTAATATAAATAAAAAACTATAATTGGTCACTAAATTTGTCACTAATTAATTAAAGAGCAATTTAGTAACTAAGTTATTTTGGTAGCCAAAACTATGGTAGCTAATTTTAAAAACCAATTTAGTGACCAATTATAATTTTTTATTCATAATAGTAACTATTTTAGTAACCAATAATTTTTTTACTTTGTAAACTTGTATCTAAATTAATAATTATAGTAACTAACAACTTTTGGTCACTAAAATTGGTTACTAATGAAACATTTTCTTGTAAACCAAGAGAGATAATTATTGTAGAAAACTTCTGAAACCAAACGCGAGGTGGTTGTTTAAGACCATAGAGGACTTATTGAAGTTTTCAAACTTCACCAAATTTGTTAGAGACACATAGTGGTGGAATCATGTAGACTTCGTCGTGTACGAACAATCTTGCAATCCCAACAAGATGATGATGTGGGCAGATTTAGGGTTGGAAAGTAGCATTGTTTGACATTCAATTTATGTGTAAGGATGCATGTATTTGTTTTAATATCTATATATGATTAAATATAATGACTTTTCCTTTATGCTTTATGAGTTTGTTTTGTTATTTGCATAAGACAAGGAGAGACACATTATGGAGAGAGAAAATATTTTGTTGGGGACATGAGACCTAAACACCTTAATATGTTGTTGTCCTTTTTTTAGGAAAGAGCAAGAAAAAAATGCACTATGGTAGGATGCTTCTTTCTGTTGGGATAGAGACACATAGCACACTTGTCTCATCTGAAAAGTAGAGACTGAGCTATATTAGGTCATGGGACAAGGTATCAAGTCTCATATCACTACATTCCATTCTCTTAACTTATACTCAATTATCACCTTTTCTCTTTAAGCTTTCACATAGTCTGAGGTTTTGAGTCCCTTGGGATCCCAACATCTATAGTTCTCATACACTAGTGTAGGGGAGGGATTTGACAATAGTTATTTTGACCTTTTGGCTTCGGTTTTACACCCAATGCATATATTGACGAGGTAAAAAAGGATCTATTTATGCCCCAGTTATGAATTGAGGCATATACGAGGGTTACTTCCTCGATTCTGGAAGGAACCAAGGCCTAATGGGTATCACAAATTTAAAGAAAAAACTTTATGACCCAATAATAGCATGAAACGTGGTCATGATCCTTGTACGCACATATGCACCAACCATAGTGTGCCACATCATCATCTTCAACCTTCTCCCAAATTAGAGTGCCCCACCCTCCCTCTCCGAAGTTAGGGTTTCCTCTCACTGACGTTGGCGCCGCAAACTACGTCGACGGTCTCAACACCATCCTCGTCACTTCAATTCAAGGCGCCAAGGACCGCATCGCGTAGATCGAGTATGTCTTCTACTCCCAACTCTATCCTTAATTTAAATATGACGCCGCATCAAAACGGCACCGCATTGACAGAGCTTGAGCGCGAGGACGACGAGAACATGGCGTTGCACAAGAACCTCGCAAAGTTGGTGCAGTCCAAGGTGTCCACTCTGAAAGACGCCGAAGAGAAGCAAAACGTTGCGTTTTCGAAATTAGAGGACTATTTGAGCGAGAAGGTGAAGTTTCTCATAAGAATCGAGGAGTTGGACGAGAAACTGAGGAGGAGACGCAAGAAGTTGAAGAGGAAGGGGCGTGAAACTTGTTTCTGCAACGAAACTTGCGTTTGAAAATGGAAGAGAGAAAAGTTGTTGCTGCTCATGGGAAGAAGACGAATAGTGGCGCGATTTCATTTTAACCCTAAGAAGACTTATTGCCTCGATTGATTTTAAACTGAGGCATAAACATCTATCTGCCTCGGTTACATGCAACCTGAGGCATATTCCACTCAAAAAGCAATCAAATATGCCTCGGTTATAAGAGACCCGAGACATAAACATCTATCCGCCTCAATTATAGGAGACCCGAGGCATAAACATCTATCTGCCTCAGTTAGATGTGACCCGAGGCATAAAAGTCTGCCACTTGTTTAAAAATATCAAAGCAACGGAAAAAATAAAAATTTGGGGGGGGGGGGGTTATGCCTCAATTCTATGTACAACCGAGGCATAAAAGTTCGAAAAAATTACAAAAGTGGCACCGTGTCTTCGTATGCCTCGTTTGTGCATGAACCGGTGCATATTGGGCGCTATAAAAAGTTTATTCTACACCAATGATAGTTTGTGAGAAGAGAGCTAGCGTTCTACGCTTTTGGAGTCAACATTAAGTGAGTAGCCTTAAGAAGTATTTTCGAACAAGGGAAGCTAACTATTTCATTAGAATGTTATTTGTTCATTGTGAGTTATATGATGTGTTTTTGCTATTCTTGGTTGAGTTTACTTGAATCTTTGAGAAATGAACAAGCATGTGGATAAGTCTATGATTATTATATCTTAAATGAGTTTATAAAAAAACCTTTTTTATGTGGAAAATGGTTTTGGGGAAATTTAATAGTTTTGGATGGATTACATAGAAGTTAGGTCGTAGAGTAAAAATCTATTGAACTTTTAATCTCATGACTATTGTTATATGATGTGACCTTTCCAGCATGAAAGAGTCACTATGTGTGTACACTATAATGTGTGTTGAATGGTGATTGATATAGGCCACCAGTTTCAGATAAAATAATGTAGCTAGGAGTGAGAGTCTAAGGAAGTTTCTTGTGGTATTGAAAAATTGTGTGCAACTAGACTATAAGGGTCTTACCCTGTCATATGTTACAAAGTTGTGGGTCTTGGTTCGGCCAAGAGCCTTGCTCTATAGACTTGTTATGCTCGGGGCTTGAACCATAATTTTCCAATATCAGATGACAGGTGTAGGAATCTCTTAGTGTACTAAATACACTTGCACCCACATGTAGAATCAGGTATCATGCATAATTACATGTTAAAAATTTACATTTGTGTACGTTAATATAGAATGATACCCCAAGTGTGTGATGGTTGATGTGGTGAAAATTTACTATTTTTGCATTACCATGGTTCTGTTTATGTTAGCTCATTTTATTTTCTTATGTTTCGTTGTTTTACTGTACTATGAATGTGTGTTATACGAGAACAGGCGATAAAATAAGTAGTGGTGCATAATAGTGAAGGGTATAATCTTTCCTTAAAGAGTAGTATAGGATGAATTTAAGTATTTTATTTTATATTTAAAATTTCATGTAGGATTAAAAATCCATGTTGTAAGTACTCTAAGTCCTGTAATGATGTTTTGAATATAGCTGGTTGGAGATTTATATCTAAATATAAGTCAATTTGATGTATAAGAGATTTTTCTAAGTTTTTGAGCTATGATTGGATAAGACAAGTGTTTAAAAATACGTTATGAGACGATATACCAGTATGTAATCAGACGAAGTGAGGATTAGACATTGTGTTATGAAGTTCGAAGTCAAATGAATGATTAGAAACAATGGTATTAGATGTTGTATCGCGACTTACTATCTAACAGAGTGACTTCACCTTTATCATATGATAGGCATAAATTAGTCACATTAGATAATATGTTTTCCCGTTAAACATTAGATGCTTTAGAGATGCTGAAGGTGCAACGATTCCAATCTTATCTAGTGTTAATAGAGGTTGTGACACCTAATTATGGGTGTTAGACTTAAAGCATATAATTATGCAAAATTGTTTGAAGAGATATCCACTTATTGCAAAGGTTTCAAGTAAAGCTAGATATCTAAGAGTTCAAAAACAAGTGTGGGATAGTTTCTTCATGTTCTTTACGTATAACACAAATTACACAACATCATTCCCTTATGTTCAATCTTATCCCTAGTTGCAATAATATTTAGGTCCATTCTCCAAAATGAATTGTTTTACATTAGGGATTGCATTTGTATTCCATAATAATTGAAAAAATTAATCCTTTTTACCCCTAATATTATTCTGTAATATTTTGTATGCAGATTTGATTATATATGTATATGTATATCATACTCTAATTTTCATTCTCATAAATTATTATACATGTGTATATGTTTATGTATCTCACACATATACGAAATTGTGACAATCTAATAGGAAAACAACATGTCATCATGAAGAACATTACCATATTTACCCTTGAGAATCACCTTACCAACAGAGATAAGGTCAACATAAGAATCAATGTGGAAATTCCAAAACTGGAGAAAAATCATGACTATTGTCTAATAACAACTAGAGAATAACACTATGCGAAAATTTTACAACACATAGACAACTTTCACATGCCCTTTGATCCAAATACAGTCACACTCTCTAAAGCAAAAATTTAACTTAAACCTCACGACACACTAATACAAGACTATAAGAAAAATACAAATACAAACTTAAAATGTCTTTAACTTGAAGCGACTAAAACCATGAACTTAGAGTTCATTATATAACCACTACCGCCCACGTCATTGCTTATCCTATTTGATGTGAGACTTTCCATCATATATTATTTTCATCAATGAATTATTTTCATCAACTTAATACCATCCTAAGTTGAAATTATTATACAACCTAAAATATCTTTCACAAAAGAGTTATTTCACAATTTCATCTATTATTCCAAAATTTGATTGTTACTTTCTTTCCTATACTCCATGAGATATTATTGTTAAACAATTATTACTTGTCCATATTTTCTTCGAATCCAAAAACTACACAAATTCAATCATGTTTGGGCTAAATAAAATGGTTTATATGAAGATATTGATTTAAACTCTCATTCGAGTCTAATCAACGACATTTCTTACAAAACCTACTTCACCCCAACTCTAATTAACTTTTTTATCAAATTTAATAAAGGTATAATTACTCAAATAATACCCAGTTTAGAGGTAGTGTGTCAAATAGGTACCCAATTTTAAAAAAGTGTCAATTGCATCTCCAAATACGTTAATGTGCATCAATGCAATCCATTTACTTTGAGGCCATTAGAATGGTTAATGTTGACTGATTGAGGTTGATCTAAGATTCAATTTTTGAACACGTGGAAGTTATGCAATTAGTGATGTGGATTTGTGGCTGGTAATGTAAATTAGAAAAGAAAAAAAAAGAATTGTGGATTTGGGAAAGTTAAGTTTGTTGAGGGAAAGAACAACATGAGAAGAAGACCAGGAGAACACGATTTAAGTTTCGCTAGCATTCTTAAGTGAAAGTGTAGTTCGAAGGCATCATTGAGAGCGACATGGGTTGGATCGTGGATGAAAGGTGAGTATTCCTTTGTCTTATACTGGTTTGGTTGTTGATTTTAGGGTTTTATGAGTGTCTTGATATTGGGATGATTTATGGTGTTTAGGTTCACTGTATTGGTTGCTGAAGAACCCCCACGTGTAGTGGCCATAAGATGACAACTTCAGGGCGGGGAGACTATCCATGGTGTTCCTCTATTGTCTCAGTATGTACGTGTGATGATTGATGAAGTTTGAGATCCCCATGCTTAAGTGCCTATGCCAACTTCAGAAATCCAATTTGTTGGGGAGGCTTTAGGCACATTTATAGCTTGACCTAAAACATTGATTATGCCATACTTTAGCCCACCAAAGGTATTATGGCACCATATTCTTAATAGTTCAATCTTACAATTTATTAAGTTTTTGACATCATACCTTTCAAAATCTTTATTTCAATCCACCCATCCAGAAAAATAGTTGGTCTGACGTGCATGTGTTATACGTGAAGATGATGAAATGGCAGAAGCAAAAGATGATCCTCTAGGAAAGCTACTTTTGAAATTACACAAGTTGAAAAGATGATAGGCAAAGCTAAAGTAGGAGTTAAGAGTATTTGGCAGGAGACATTGTACATTAACGTGAATGATGCACTAGAGATCATTGTAGGAGACAAGATGTTGAATATTTCAATCATATAACTATGGTGCAGGTAAGATTTTTTATTATATTTCATATTTAAAACTTGGAAATAGTACCTTTTAATTTATACCTAATTTTCTTTTTGTAGGTACATGGATAAAGTCATTGTGGACCAAGGTTGATCTTCTGTCTATGGACTCATGGAACCTCAGACCATTCAACCTTCGGGAAACTCACATGACTACATCAAACTTTATTTGCAAACATGGATGGTTGAGTCAAATAGAGAGATCTACTTTGTGTCATACATTGATGGGTAAGTGCTTTTGCTTGTAATATTTTATGAAGTATTATTAAGTATTTTGATTAAGTATTTGTGATTGATGGTAGGTACCATTGGCAATATTGGTCATCATTCCAAGACAATTCACAATTGTATGATTTTATTCATGTCATAGGAAGATTCCACCTACTTTGAAAAACATGTTTCAAGAGTAAGTGTTACTTTTTTTCATATCATCTACTCTATTATATTAAAACTAACCTATATGTATCTACTTAGTTATATTAAAACTAACCTATGTTTTATGTTTCCAAAATTTCATTAGAATTGTGGGTAAGCCTAAAGGCCAATAACTTAAAGCATTATATCCAAAGGTTGAAACTCATTCATTTTAAAGTTAAAAATTTCCGCATGTCAACTTATGACTTTGATATATGATTATTTTATTTGAAATGTTTAATGTAACAAACAAGAAGATTCATGGGAATGTGACTATTATGTCATGTCTATGATAAGAACAATAATTCGAATTGCAATTAAAGATTATTGGATAGAGGTAATAATATATATATATATATATATATATATATATATATATTTCAAATATTATAAATCATATCAAACTTTAAAGAATGACATTCATACATGATGAAGTTGTATTACTTTTTCAACGGTTCAAGAATTCATCACCTCTACCAGATGACATTATCCAGACATTAAGATAGGAGTGGGTAGCATATCTATTAGAAAGATGGAGTTGATACCACTTGGATTAGAACTTTTTTCAAAAACTTTGTTGAATAAACATTTCATGATGAAACTTTTAGTTTGGTGTTATTTGTATTAGTTTCGAATACTTTAGTTTTATTATATATAACTGTTAGTCTATAAATGTACTAGAAATATTTAGAAATTGTTCTAGATTTTTTTTTAGGTGTAGGAATGTTGTAAAAATAGAAAAACTTGAAAAAAATAATATTTTTTAACGTCTGGTAGTACCTTGACAGACGTCAAAGGACATCGAGTAAAGTAAACCTCGACATCATTTGATGTTTGGCAAGGCACTACTAGATGTCTACAACCTCTAACGCTGACGTTGGATAAAGTTAGTCTCTCCTGGCCTCGACGTTAATTAACGTATGCACCGCTTTTCGACATTAATTTTGACGTCACCCAATACGATGACGGTGTTTGGGCAGACGTCAAAAACCAAAAATATCGGACGTTAAAAGTCTTTTTTGTATTAGAGATTTGATGTTTTTGTAGTTTCAATATTTTGCTTTTGTTTTTTCTAATGCGGTTGAGTCAGTATTACTTTATTGATTTGGTCCTCCACTATATGTGACGGTGACGGTGTTGAGGTTATGGTGTGGCACCCCTTTGTAAATTATGTTGTTGTCTTGGTTGTATGGTTTGTAAATTGTGTTTCACAATTTGGGTATTTTCTTATTTAACAAGGGGATATATAGATAGGGATATAATAGTTGAGATGAACGAGGAAAATTTCGGAGTGGTGGTTCACCATGGGGGAAGGTTTGTAAATGATGGGTCACTAAAATACGTTAGAAAGAGTAGTAGTTTCTTATGTGACCTAAACAAATGGAGTTACTTTGAGATAATGTCAATTTTGAGAAAAATAGGTTATGCGAATGTGAAGGAGTTGTGGTATTTAATAGGTGGAGGTTCTATTTTGGAAGGGAGGTTGGAGTTGTTGAGTGATGATAGAGGTGCATGTCGTAAGGTCAACATTGCCTCACTGAATGGCCAAGTGCAGATTTATGTGGTGCACTTCATGTGTGAACCTCAAGTAGTACATATGTTAGAGGACCAAGCTATTGTGGAGCGGAAGGGTCATGACCAAGGTCATGAGGAGGGGGAAGGCCAGGACCAAGGTGATGTGAAGGCTGGGAGTGAAGCAAAGTATAATGTGGAGGGTGAGGCTAAGGAAGAACCTATTATAGAGGGTGGGATTGAGGTAGAGGATAATATGGAGGGGAAAGGTGATGAAGAAGTTTTTATGAAGGGTGAGAGTAAGGGTGAAGATAATATGGAGAGTGAGGCTGATGAAGATGTTGTGGAGGGTAAGGCTGAGGAAGAAGTTGGTGTAGAGGGTGGGAATGAGGCTGAGGAAGTTGGTGTGGAAGGTGAGGCTTAGGAAGAAGCTGTTTTGGAGGTTGGGAGTGTGGCTAAGGAAGATAGTGTGGAGGTAGACTATAAAGGTGATGATGACTTTGAGGTCAATAGTTGAACTGAGTCTGAATGGGAGTCATAAGTTAAGATGAATTATATGATGTCATAATTGATGGAAAGGAATTTGAAGATGAATTGTATGATGTTAGAATTGAAGGACATAAAGTAGCTGGAGCAAGTGGGTGTTCTGGAACAAATTCAAAGGTTAATAATGTGTATGACAAGGGGTGTCTAATACTGAATGGGAGTTTGAAGCATTAGATAGTTGTGAATATAGTGATACAAAAAATGATGATACAAACATGTATGGTCACTTTGGGATATTCTCAATGCCCAAAAGTATGGAGGACTACATTGAGAAGTTGGGACGTGCTTCGCTGAAAAGGAAGAATTCACCGAGGCATATAGAACCTATGGTGTGTACAATGATAGGAAGTTAAAAATTTTTAGAAATGACAAAAGAAGAGTTTGTATGAAGTGTTTGGGTGTCAAAGGTAAATGAAAGTGGTATGCATATTGTGCTTATAAGACTACACAAAGTACATGACACTAATGAAGATTATCAACATACACATACGATAGAGAATTTAATGTGCTTTTACTGACTTCAAAGTGGTTAAATGGGAGGCTAGAGAAGACATTACAAGAGAACCCAAATATAAAGTAGACTGACCTGAAAAACAAAATAGGGAGAAAATGGAATATTGATGTTTCAAGATCTATGACCTTTAGGGCTAGGAATATGGCATATACCAACATTGATGGATCATTCCAAGAACAATGTAAATGAGTTTATGACTATGCATATGAACTTTTAAGGTCAAATCTAGGTTCAACTGTGAAAGTCCATGTTGATGAAAAGGAGGGTAATCCAATATTTAAACGACTATAAGTATGTCTCAAGGCTTGAAAAAAAGATAGATTTTTCTCTTGTAGGCCTATAATTTGTGTGGATGGTTGTTTTCTCAAGGGAAAATATGGGGGAGAACTATTAACAAATGTAGGCAGAGATGGAAATGACCAAATGCTTCCTTTGGCATATGCAGTAGTTGAAGTGAAGAATAAGGAAACATGGACTTGGTTTCTTGATTTGATGATTGAAGACCTAGGTTAGGCTGAAATTTGTTCCACATTCACATTCATGTCAGACCAACAAAAAGTAAGCTCTACATTTTATTTCTGGTATGCTTTTAAGGTTTTTTATGACTTGTGATAATTTAACAATGACTCCTTATATACTGAATTTTGCATGGACTATTGCCAACTTTGTAAGAATTGTTGCCTAGTGTGGATCAAAGGTTTTGTGTGCGACATATATATTCTAATTTCAGGAAGAAATTTTGTAGGCAGAAATTTAAAGCCTCTATTATGGAAAATAGAATATTGCACACACCCTCAAGCATGGGAGGCTGTCATGAGGGAGATTAAAGACTTGAATGTAGATGCTTTTAAGCACTTGATACAAATGCCCCTAAGGACTGTATTAAACATTATTTTTATCCAACTCTAACATTGTGTACTATTTTTAATTTGATTTATTTGTTTTGGAAGTAGATTTTGGTCCAGGTCTAGATTTACATCAAGGCCTGCTTGTGAAATTGTTGTGAATTACATGTCTAAGGGTTTCAACAGTACAATAGTGGATGTTAGGAGTAAGGACATCACAACCATGATGGAAGAAATCCGAATGTACCTCTTGAAGAGATGAGCATCGAATAGAAAGAAGATAAATGCATTTGAAGGTTCTATTTGCACAACAATTAAAGACAGACTAGAGAAGGAAGCAAAAAAGATTAAATATTGGTTACCAAGGTAGTATCTTTCATAATTTTTTCATTAAATCCGATTCCCTTGTGCATTTATTTATTTTGAATAATCTTAATTGCAGTTAGTCTAGACAAAAACTTTTTGAGGTCCTCCATACTTATAAGGTTGGGGAGAAATTTGTGGCAGACATAAACAAATAGAAATGTAGCTGTAGGAAATGGACCATAACAACAATTCTCTACTATCACGCACTCACTGCCATTAGATTTTTGAATTTGAATGGAGAGGATTACCTCCCCACTGTTTTTAAAGTCAACCTATGAAGAGACATACTTAGCAATGATATATCCTGTGAATGAACCTCATATATAGGAAATGACCTCTTATTGTGATATTTTGCCTCTTGTTAAAAGAGTCTTGATTGGAAGACCAAAAAAGAAACGAAGGTTAGAGTCCTGGGAGATGAGGAAGGACGACATGCAAGTAAGTCAAGGTGGAACATGTAAAAGATGTGTGTTATGCAGAGCACTTGGACACAAACGAAATAGTTATCCCCAAACACCTCAAATAGAGCAGCAACAAACTCCATCAAATACACAAGGGATAACAATTTATGAACATGGTGAATGAACTGAACCAAGCTAGCCAAGTGAATCACTTCAACCAACTTAGCCTACTCAACCAATTGAAATTAGTGGTGGTTAGCCAAGTCAAATTACTGCATCTCAACCAATTATGCCATCAGGACCACATCAGCCAAGTCACCCAACACAAGCAACTCAAAATTCTTCATGCCAAGACACCTAAGTACCTCAACCAAGTCATATTTCTTCATGCGATCAAATTCAAACAACAACAAGAACCACTAATAGAGAAAAATTGTCATTTAGGATGGTCCAATTTCAAAGCCATGAAGAAATGATTGCAGTTGTTTTTTTTTTTGTATGTTGAATATGTATTTCCTTTGTATTGGATCCAATTTATTTTTAAAGAACAAAATTATGAGTTGCCAGCTTTAACAGGTGCTTTTATTTAGAATGTTATGTGTTTTGAAGAACAAACTTATGTACTCAAATGCATTTTGGATTAATATCATATGTGTGCATTTGGAATTTTATTCATCTGTCTTTTAAGCAAAAAAATGCGTATATCATTGACTCCATTTAGGATTTTATTCATCTATGTGTTCAGCAAAAAAAATACGTATATCATTGAGTCCAATTGGGAATAAATGAACACCTTATTTGGAGTTAACTTTTATTTAAAATTTTATAATTCATGTCCTTATTATAGAACTTATATTGGTTATCATTTTGTGTATTACTCAAACAGTTTGTGTCCTCAAATGGGCACCTTATCTTGATTATCACTCATGGTTCTCTATAAATAACTCAAACAATTGATTCAATTTAACAATATGACTCAAACTTCTCATTCATTCAATAACAATTCATTATGAAACCAAATTTCCAAATACATAGCATCGTACTCACTACACAAGCGACTCTTACAAAATTTTAGCAGTTGTTTGCACCAGTGCAGTAAGGGCTTTTGGCCCCTGTTATTTTCGTCATTCTGCCTCAGTTTTAGAACCGAGACATATTAGGGCGAGTCCAAAAGGGGGTGCCTTTTGGCCTCGGTTATCACTTGAGGCCATAAAGACATTTTTCTGCCTCGGTTGTAGAGGGACCAGAGCCATAAGTTCATAATATTTTTTTTAATTAAAAATTTCGAAGAGATTTTGGCCTCGGTTATGGTAAGAACCGAGGCCATATAATTGAGATTGATTTTCTCATTTCTCCACTTAGAAGAACGTACTGGTTTAGTGCCAATATGGTTACTGAAGCAATTCAAAAAAGGAAATAGACATTTAAAAGAAAGTTGATTATATACAATTACTTGTAACAATGATTAATAGACTTATTCCAGCCTGAAAACTAAAAGAGGAAATTACAAGTACAAAAACAATAGGCCTGTAATGCCAATAAAGAAAGCTATCATAGAAATCTCATGATCACCCTTGATCATTTGACTACCTCACTTTCAGATCTCATGGACAGGGAGGAACAACTTCAAAAAAGGAGAATATCATTACAAATGCCAGCATCTCCATGTAGATATCTCAAACACGAGGAATAAAGGATTCTTCACACTTACAACAACCAAAGTTATACAAAAATTTGCAAAACAATATTTGCTATCTTATTTCAAACGAATAGTCAGTATATACGTCTTGCCAAACCACGTTTCTGTTACTCTCTTGCTACCACTAACACACATAAACTTACTCATCCGAGTTCAGATGAAAGGTTAAATAATTAATTGAAGACGAAAAATACTCACGTTTTCACTCAAAAAAACGTTTAATTAGTAACTAATTTTAGTGACCAAAAGTTGTTAGTCACTATATTGACGAATGTAGATACCAAATTACAAAATTAAAAATTATTGGTTACTACAATAGTCAATATTATAATAAAAAAATTATAATTGGAGACTAAATTGGTCACTAATTAATTGGAGACCAATTTAGTAACAAAGTCATTTTGGTAGCCAAAAACTAGGTAGCTAATTTTTAGTGACCAATTTCCTTTGGTAACCAAAACTATTGTAGCTAATTTTGAAAACCAATTTAGTGACCAATTATAATTTTTTATTCATAATAGTAACTATTTTAGTAACCAATAATTTTTTACTTTGTAAATTGATATTTAAATTAGTCATTATAGTGACTAACAAATTTTGGTCACTAAGATTGGTTACTAATGAGACATTTTCTTGTAGTGTTTCCTCCTCCACGTGCTGAGCTTGCCATCAAGATGAGCACAGTAGATCCACTCATTACTCAGATCAGGCAACACGCCAATCTCACGATATAGGTAGGAAACGACGCCGCCGTAGGCAACGCAATGGCAATGGAGGACGATTTGTTGACACCTGTTCCATGCAGTTAATCACCGCTTTCCCCATCCCTCGCCCGCCTGCATCCGCCGCTCCCTTCATCATCGCCCTCCGCTGGTCACTCCTCCCTCTCACTCGTCACCTCCTCTCCTTTGAGCCCTCCTCCAACCACCTCCTCCTCGCTGCCGGAGACCGACATGGTCGCATTGCGCTCCTTGATTTCCGCCTCAAGTCTCCCTGTGAGTCTCCCCGATCACATAATCAATCTCCAGCTGCTAAAAAACTAAAAGCCAGACAAAGAAACTCATAGCACAAATTAAGAAAACTCCACCGATGATAGGGGAAAACAAAACCCTAGGCGAAGGAAAAAAATTTACAGAAAATACTCACCGACGCTACAAGATTGTGCGACGTAATCATCAGAGAGAGGAGGACGCATCCACTTGGATAGCCGCGCAGTGAGGGCCTGGCGCTGCTCGATGTCGCAAAGAATGATGGACTCTTCGTCTTCTGAAACAAGGGTTTGGTCGATGAACACGTCTTCGTCCACGAAGTCCTCTTCCTGAGTCATTAAGGCTTGCTTCGGCGGTGGAGGTTGTGGCGCCACCGTCGTTGCCGCACGCTTTCTTGAGGTGTTATTGCTCATTGGAAGTGGAAGAGAGAGAGAGAGACGAAAGCGACGAGTGCAGCGTGGCCGGAGGCGAGACACAACGGTGGTCGGAGTAGCGCAATGGCAGCACGACGTGGTTGTAGAGTTTCGCATGGTGGTGGTGGGTGGCTGAAGCAGTAGGTTGTAGAGATAGAGAGAGAGAGAGAGGAGAAATGCAGCGCAGGGAAGAAGAAGAGGGGTTCGCGAATTTTGAGCCCTAATTAAACTATATGGCCTCGATTCAATTAATAACCGAGACATATAGCCCTATTTGGCCCCGATTCAATGCCACCCGAGGCCAAAGACATAACGGTAGTGGCATTTTTGAAATATCCAACCATGTTTTTGGCTTCGGGTCTCTGGAACCGAAACTTATAACCCTCTTTTGGCACTGATTTTTTTGAACCGAAGCATATAACCCTCTTTTGCTTCGGGTTTTAGCTGAACCGAGACATAAAAGTTGTCTGAAATTACAAAAATGTCACCGCGTCATTATATGCTTCGGTTCTTGGCCAATCGAGGCATATAAAGCGAGGTAAAAAGCAAAATCTGCACTAGTGTTGGTATTAACTTACAAACCAATATTACATTAATGAAACCCAAAAAAAATATAATCCCAGTTAAAAATTTAACTCATTTTTCAGGAGCCACAAGTGATTTTTCCAGATTATAAATCTTTCTCCTTTGTCTCCCAATGGTAGCATCTTTTTCATCCCCATTATCTTTATTGAACCATTTGAAGTAATTGCACCCTTTAAATAGGTCATTGGCACCACTCCGCCGTCTACAACAATCAACAAAAACAAATTGTCTGTTAACACATATCCATTTCCCATTGTCACATCACCACACTCTTAACGCTGTATGTGAGAATCTAATGGGATGAACTGCATTGATACACATTAACGTATTTGAGGATGGAATTGACACTTTTTAAAATTCGGATATCTATTTGACACACTACTCACACTCTGAATACTATATGAGTAATTATACCTTTAATAAATTTACATATTGGTATATATTTTATCCTTTAAATGGTGAATATTGTAAATGAATTCCAATTCAATAATTTTGACTATACATATTGCAATTTCTGTCTAAATTGGCTGTCTATCACCTTTTATATATATATATATATATATATATATATATATTTATTTATTTATTTATTTTTATCGCATGTAAATTGCAGCTTCTTGTAGAACACTGCATCGAGAAAATGGTTTTCTTAGGTAGCTTTATTTTATTGTGGACAACGTTATATCAATACTTTTAAGTTGTAGTTTTTAAGAAAGGAGACTTTTATGAGCTTGACTAAACTTTATCTATCTTTCCTACTGGACTTTGTTAGGTGGCGTGAAGGGAAATTATATTATCAAAATGTTACATATATTGAAGTGAATGTGTTTGAATGAAAATTTTCAAGCACGTGGAAATTAATTACATTTTTTTAATTCTCATCATTTTTGTTTTTCTTACAACGATATAGATGACGCAAAACATCCATTCATGTTACCTATAACACTTTCGAAAAATATTTGTGACTACTTTAATGAAATAACTATTTTATTTATATTTTTTCATTGCACAAAAGTGTGAAATATTGTTTAAAAATGTAAACTCAATTTCATTTTTCGATGCACGTACAGTTTAAAAATTAACTTTATATGATAATACGACCATCATTATGTAAGAACTGAGGCTAAGCTTATATATTACCACCAAGTTTTTCTAATAATTGCCTTAGTGGAAGCTTATCCTTCCTAATTTCTCTATATGACTAGTCCAAAGTGTTTTTCATGTAGTGACTCGAAATGGTAATTGTGAAAGTAGTATAATTAATTATGGGAGATAATGGTGAATCTTTACCAAAAGTTTTAGAATGGCCAAAATAATGTACTTAAAATTTTTATATTTAATTATTGTCATTAATATAACAAAATTACATAATTTAGTATTAAAATATCTTTTGATGTTTCTTTTTAAAAAAATAATAGTTTTGAAGTTGTATTTGATATAAATCTAATTTTAAATACGTTTTTCTAACTTCTTCTATATCACTCATTGAATATTCCTATATTTGCATATTTGAGGAAGTTTTCACGTGTTCAAAAGAATTAATATAAAACTCCTCACCTATAATTAAATTGAAAATATGTTTCGATTAGCGACTAATTTCAATGGTTGTTTAGCTACTGATTTTGAAATCGGTGATTAACTATTTTGCAACTAGGATTTTTCGCTACTATTTTCGATGCTAATTCGATGACTAGGGGTGTTAGCAACCAATTTTATCCATTTAGCCACTAGCTTCGTCGGTGGCTAAAATATTTTTTTCTTGTAGTGAGAGAGCTCCTCTAATTAAACAATTGCAACATTAATATCACACTTCAAAATATGTGAAAAAGTTAAATTTTTTGTTTTCATCAAGTAGCTTCCTTTTTTTATCACTACTTTTAAAAAATGAATCTATTGTTTTATTTTTAAATCAATATACTTAATTTTCTTTTTAAAAGAAAATAATAATTTAAGAGTAAAAATAATTTATCAAAATCAAATAAAAATTTGATTGAAATAATTATATGATAATCAAAGATAAAAGTCAATTATGAAAAAACACATAGTTAATCGTTCTTTCTTCTATTTTCATAATATATATATATATATATATATATATATATATATATATATATATATATATATATATATATATATATATATATATAAAGCTTATAGATAAAAAAATATACTAATGATTAAATAGAGGAGAAATGATAATAGAAATAATAAAAAATAAGAAGTTTATGATTAATTTTAACTTTTTCTTTAAGAACAAAAGAAAACGTATAAAAATAAATGATGAGTACGATATCTCAACAAATCAAGATAAAAAAAATAAAAAGAATATTTCAATAATTTTTTATCATTATTTATTGTATTTAATTTTATATTTTATTATTTATTGATATTAAATATTATAATTTAAGAAAAATAAATTTACCTAATTTAATTTAGATAACTTTCCCATATATATTACGTGTAATTTAAACCGGGCGACCACTATAATCCTCCCTGATGGGAGAGTGCTTAGATAAACATAAAAGCATAAGAGAGGAAGCTTCCTATCTTTCTGTGGAGTATTTGAAATGCGGGATAAAGTTGGCCAATAATATCAGCAATAATTTCAGAGATACATTCTTCATCATATTTCAAAGAGAGGCTAATCAAGTTTGTAGAGATGTGGAATAACGACAAAAAGTTTGGAACACCTAAAATATTCATAATTATAAAAACAATCTCCACCAAGTTTTTCAGCTTGTTATGACTAGCTTTAGGAGTACAAATCTCCAAGCAAAGAATAAGAATATATGTGATGTATGTTCACTTATTCAGATCCCATCCTCTCTCTGTTTTTCTTCTATAAAAATAAGGTGAAGCTAAATAAAAATAAGAGAATGCAAAAAAAAAAATATGAAACTTCACTGTTTATTTAAAATAAAAAAAAATTACCTGTATGATCTAGCAAACTGTCTTCCAATTGGCAGGAGATGGGGAAGGAGAAATGATCTTCCACTTTTATATCAAAAAAAGCACGATTGATGTTTAATGAGATTCATGAGAAAACACAACACTAATGAAACCAGAGTCTAATTCATGTTAGAGATTGACAAAACTTTTAATTCAAAATTTTAAGACAATAATTTTATGAATCTTTATCCTTATAAGAAGACTTTGAGTGTTATACTGTACTCATATGAACTACTCATCAAAACTAATCATTGATTCTAATACCACCCATGAATCTTTAATAAAGAAATTTAATGAGGTAACAAACAATACCAATAACATGAGAGATTACATTATTGTCAACCCAAAATTTTAATACAATAAAATTTTGTGTTTTTATCATTATTCAATACTCAACTTTCTCATTAAAATCAAACTTGAATATCAATATAAAAACCATTTTCTCCTAAGTATAATTCTCTAAATTTTATACTTCAATCTCTATTTCTTATTCCTATCCATCTAAATAATATATATAATTACAAATATGATATTAGACATACTTCCAAATCACACATAGGTATCCAAGAAGAATTTTCACTTATATGATCAGTTCATTCGAGAGAAAAAAAATAGGCAATATTTATTAAAGGAAATTACATTAATTCGTTTTTAAGAAAAACATTACATTTTTAATTACCTTTCTGAAAAGTGATTAAAACTCTTTTTTTTATTAATTTAATAAAAAATAGATATGTATACAGTGCATATTGCCCTTTTTACAGTTTACACCATTTTTGTCATTATTCTTTTGTAGTTGGCGTGCGTACATAAATTATCAACTAACACAGTGGACTAGATCAATCACTCCACTATTCTTTATTTTACGATCAATTTCTTAACTGCTAATCCATGCCGACAAATGAAGATTTCGTTGAGGTGAAATGGTCTTTTTCATAGGCTCAGTCTACCATCACTAGGTATGATATGGTGCAGTTCATTTGTATATAATTTTTATGAATCAACAATAAAATATCCTATATTTCATTTCTCAGCACACGTCTTAGTGTCTTTATAAATGCAACTAATGTGGCCACAGAAAAATCAGGAAAATTCCAATACATAATATCAGTTTCAGCATTCACTACATAGTAATAAATAAAATGGCATCTCGATGGTATTTCTCTGTTCTTCTCCATGCCTTCGTGTTTGCAACTGTTGCAAGCTTAGGTTTCTCTCAGTTGACACCTAATTACTACGATTACTCTTGCCCCAATGCTTTGAGCACCATCAAGAGTGTGGTAGAGGCTGCAGTGCAGAGAGAGAACCGTATGGGCGCTTCATTGCTGCGCTTGCACTTCCATGATTGTTTCGTTAACGTAAGACTCTGCATGCATGTGTTTTTATGTACCTAGGTTGTACCAAACAAATATATATGTATGTATGTACCTTGATAGTTTATGCATGTGTTCATATACATCTACCACTATTCTCTCTTAATATGTCATTTTTGTGATGGTGATTGAACAGGGTTGTGATGGTTCGATTCTGCTAGACCCTTCACCCACCATTGACAGTGAAAAGAATGCATTTGCAAATGTTCAATCTGTAAGAGGATTTGAAGTTGTGGATGAGATCAAGCAAGCTGTGGACCAGGCATGTGGAAAACCAGTTGTTTCTTGTGCAGATATATTGGCTATTGTCGCTCGTGACTCTGTTGTTGCGGTGAGTAATTTTAACACAAAAATGTTGAATTAATTAAACGTTAATTACTCTATGATTATTATAAAATTAATCGATTTATATAGTTTATTACACAGTTGGTGGATGCACTAATTAATGCTTATGTCGTTTTAAATATAAAAGTTTTATATCTCTGACAACAACAACAGCAGTGTTTTTTTCTTATTAATTTTTAAAAATTGATAAAATATTAAATAATGTTCTTAATTCTTAACATTTCACCATCAAATTTGGTTAAATTTATTAAAGATTTTATGATAGTTTTTTAATTAATATTAAAATAAAAATATATCAAATTGTGTAAATAACTCAAATGTTATCAAGAAACCTGTTTAAAATATTAAATAAATTTAACAAAATATTATTAAAAGAATTAAATATATGCAGTTTTAGAATTTAAGAACTAAATTAGACAAAAATTAAAAAAAAATTTAATTTCAATTTTCATTTAAAATTGAGATATCAAAATCGTATTTAATATTTTTTTTATGGTGATTACACCATTTTGAATTGAATTAGTCTCCAGGAAAATATATACATGATGTTCCCTTTTGGGATAACTTTCCTACACCAAAGTCAAAAGCCATGTATTACGTACAGAAACCTAATAGAATAATTTTATTACTTTCTAGGGATACACCAAGTCCAAATAACCCATTGGTTGAATCTCAACCCACCTATAAAATTATTTTGGACGTCACAGCGTATGTAGGGTGATAATGACATACCGTGTGTGAAGTTTCAGTCACTGAAATCTGTTCTATGTCCATGCTCAATGTAGCACATACGTTTTTCTAATAACATATGAATGAAACAAGTTGTGAATTGTGAACAATAATTATGCAGTTAGGTGGGCCAACCTGGGAAGTGCAACTAGGAAGAAGAGACGCCACCACAGCAAGCCGTGACGCAGCAAATGCAAACATTCCAGGACCGTTTTTCAGCCTCTCTCAACTCATCACCAACTTCAAGAACCATGGTCTCGATGAGAAGGACCTTGTTGTTCTTTCTGGAGGCCACACCATTGGATATGCACGTTGTTTTAACTTCAAGGCCCACATCTACAATGACTCAAACATCGATCCCAGCTTTGCACAATATCTCAAATACATTTGCCCTATCAATGGCGGTGACCAAAACCTTGCTCCTTTGGACTCAACACCCGCCAACTTTGACGTATCTTATTACTCTAATTTGGTTAACAAGATTGGACTTCTTCACTCTGATCAAGAACTCTTCAATGGTGTTTCTACTGATGCACTTGTTCAACAGTACAGTTACGACAACCAAGCTTTCTTCCGAGACTTCGCTAATTCTATTGTCAAGATGGGAAATATTCAGCCTCTTACTGGGAATCAAGGTGAAGTTCGTGTTAATTGCAGGAAAGTGAACTCTTATTAAACGAAACTAAAAGTGAGGTATATGCTCATATATACTTATGTATTAGAAATTTCAGGGTTAAAATCCATTATCAATTCCTATGTATGTACTCATTCTCTTCTTTGATTTGTGCGAATATCTATAAACGTTCATAAACTAGTGCTATGTGTATGGAATAAATGGGTTCCATTGTATGTTCACAATTGGGATTCTTAATATGCTAGCCAAGCTTGATCAGCCTTGTTTCTCTTTATGGCTTGTTAGGGCTTTTGTGAATATTTGACGGATAAAGTGAAACAGTGTTAGCAGAAAATAACTTTAAGCTTACTAAGGCAACATGATCATGGTTTTTATTAAATGTACCACACCTAGCCGGTTCCGCTAGCATACCAACACATATCACCCTTGATCGATAGCTCATGTCGGTTAAGGCTGGGGGACTGGTGTACCACACCTAGCCAAACTCGACCAAATAAGTAAACGATACATATATACCAAAACAGTCAAATATTCAGCCTAGGCCGAATTAGCCTAAGCCTTACCAGATCTAACCTAAACATCTAGAGGAACAACCTGCACAATATATCATATAACCAACATAAGCCGTCAAGGAAAGTAGCCGGCCTAGGCCGACTACTCTAATATACTCAGTAAGATTAAAGCCCCTCAGCGTTCAATAGGTCCTAAGGGCCTGGGCTAGGGGCCAGGCCCACTTTCAGCCAAAGTCCAAGCCAAGGCCCGACCCATAGAATAACCAGACATAATTAATGCTCTATAAATACACGTGGACCCCAGTAATTAAAAGTACGCATTCATTAATCACAGATTTGACCTTTTTGAGAGTTTTGACTCACTTGAGCTTCGGAGTCCCTTCTGCAGGTAACCCCTCCTGGGTCCAAACCGACATATACCAACCGAGAAGAGACCAACTGAAGAGATAGCGGGCTACATGAGTAAGGTGACGCTTGTACCTAACTTATCTTGTTTGTTCTCTGCAGGAACATTAAAGTATAATATTAAAGTATAATGTAATTCTAGAAAAATATAGAAAATTCTAAAATAGAATAGAAGTATTGTATAACATTGTAGAAAAGTATAAAGATAGAAAGTAAAAATTCATAACATTATGGGGAGGTAGAAAATCTAGAACATTATACAAAAGTTATAGCTAGCAATTTCTAAAATAATATACGAGTCTATAAATACCCATGTATACTAATATTTGTAAGCAAGACAATATCTAACAAACTACTCGCAACAAGAAAAAATATATTATTTTTGACTACTATTTTCACATTCTACTATTTTTACAATTTTCATTATTTTATCAACTATTCCTTTCACAACTTCAAAATATTATAAGTTTTGAATAGTAGTTGGGCTTGCAATTGCGGTCATGGTCACAACTATGGTAGTGCCACTTTTGTTATTGCGTGTCTCCCAAAACGGTATAACAGTCCACAATTGAACCACTACAAGAAATCTTAAAGTTAGAGTTGGCCAAAAATCTCACAAAATAAATAAAACCACGCTAATCATGATTAGTGTGTGTCTTTATGTTGGCCAAAATTCCATCATAAGCAACTGGAAGCTACAATGGTTTATATCGGCTTTGAAAACCAACGTTATTAGCATTGGCCTAACCCTTCCAAATCAACTCTAAGAAAAAAAAAGTTAAAAATGGACTTAACTAGCATACTTTTAATCCACACTCACTTTTTTTATTTTTTTAACAAAATATTATTGATAGTGTTGATCTAGTCAACACTCACCTTTTATTTTAAGAAATATTAATTACATTATCGGTCAAGCTCTTACTCAGTTATATTTTTTCAAAAAAAATGTTGATAGTTAGAAATTCTTTGTGTCTCGTTGAAGTCTCATCGAAAGAAAAACAACTAGGGAGAAGACACAAATGTCGAGAAACACATAGATGAGGATGGAAATGGAGGTTGTTGAGGTTTCATGCGTTGGTCGAGTGGTAAACTATCATTGGAATCTTCGTCAAATGAATCAATTTGGAGATGTGAGGAAGCTTTGGTGGGTTGATCTCTTAAAGAAGAAATGAAAGATGAAAGAGATAATGGTTGCACTCCTTACACTACAGGAAAATAGTAAATTAGAGTCAACCAAAAGTAGACTCTAAGAGTAAAAAACGGACTCTACAACGTCGTCCAAGCGTTCCAATAGACTCTGCATCAAAACCTAAGAATGCTATAGAGTCGACCGTAAGTAGATGCTATAGAATCAACCATACGAGACTCTAAGTAAACGTTATAGAGTCGACTTTATGTAGACGCTATAGAGTGGGTCGTATGGAGACACTATAGAGTGGGTTGTATGGAGACGCTATAGAGTCGACCAATTATAAACGTTATAGAGTCTGCCTCATGTAGACGCTATAGAGTCCGCCTTATGTAGACGCTATAGTGTGGTTTTTCTCGTCCCTAGATGGGACGCTATGGTGTGAGCATAGTCGCGTGAATTTTAAATTAGTTTTGATATGAGTGGGCCTAGCCGATGTTATGACTGACGCAAGCTATAGAATAGCAAACCAATTTGATGTATTTGCATGCTCTATTTTGATATTAAACCTGATAAAAAACATACATATATACATTAAATCATATTCTTTCCAACTTCAACCAGAATTACTCTCAACTTCAAAAGTGATAATTTTGAGCATCAAATTATAACAACATTGTACTTGAAAATATAACAATAAAGGAAGCAAATATTTGTCCAGAAAGTGATTGTGATTACATTGGTCAATAAGTCTATTACAATGTTCACTATCATACTACTACTAAAGTTCTACATTCTTTTTTCTCAAATCAATGAATTGAATGTCTCACTTGCATAGCTAACCAAAGCTAACATGATTCACAGAATTCAACATTCTTTTGGTAAAACTAGAGTTTGCTTTTGCAGCAAAAAGTGAAACAAGACATGAAAGGACTAAAGTAGCTGCTGATATAACACCATTGCTTGCACATACAAATTTGTACGACCATGCTTAATTGTAAACTAGTTTCAACCAACCACCTCCTATTTTACCTACTGCTGAAGGTAACACCCAATGACTTGATAACAAAAATGCAACAAAGTTACATTACAACTAATATATCATATTATACATACCAAGAAAAAGTAACATGAGGTTGACATGTTCTTTTTATTTTACCAAGAAAAAGTAACATACATACCAAGAAAAAGTTTAAGACACTTGTACTATACTTATTATATAAAAGAAAAAACTAGGGTTTTGTTTTTCAGTTCACCTACATTTTGTGTGGTTCATGTGTCTGATAGGAGTAACAAGAGATGGATTGAGCATACACTTCTTTCATAGACCATCAAAGTCTTAAACAACCGGAACAAGAAAGCAGAGAAAGATTCAAAACAAATGTGACTTGCAAGGTGGAGAAAGGCAATGGTAAGACCAGACCAGTGATGGTGAATGGATAACAAAAGGGTTGCAAGAAAATTCTTGTCCTCTACACCAACTTTGGCAAGAACAGAAAGCCATAAAAAACCAATTGGGCAATGATGCAATACCATTTTCTGCAGGCTAAACACATGCTTATGCTAGTACCTCCCAGTCATGTTCGACTTCAATATTGGGATACATTAGGGTTTCACAATCAACAAATCAGATAGGTGTTTTGACCTTACCTAGGAACTCCTGTTCGAATTTGTGAAATCAACAACCAAGTGGGGATTCGCTCAAGCTCCACGAACCTTGAAATTCGTTCATTCACCAATCTTCATACGAAATGGAGGACTGACAGGAATGGAGTTCGGAGGTGCACTGCAAAAGAAATGAGAAATGAAGATGGAAAATAAATGTGGTACACAAATGCAGCTGGAACAACAAAAAAGAAATGCACCTCGTTGTTCAAAGAAGTGAGGAATGCATCTTCCTTCTCGAAGAAGTGAGAAATACAACTTCTTGCTTAAAGAAGTGAGAAATGCAGCTTCTTCTTTGAAGTATTGCATGCGAAGTGGGTTTGAGCTAGCTGAAAGGTCAGGACTCCAAATGAAAGGGGGAAACTTTAATATGCGCGAATCTTTTTAATTTCTCATTTTTCCCTCTTTCTTAGACCCAACGTCGACAAAGAGTCAACAAACGTGGACATTATTGCATCTCAGACTTACACGATTTTATTGCATCATCTTCGAAGACGTTAACTACGACATAAAACTTAAATAATAATATAAAATATTAATATATATTATCTGACTTCCACTTTAAATATTTTATATTTTTTTTCTTGTGTAGCATCGGGTTAGCCTTCATACTTTTTAATCCATAAATACAACTAATTGTATGCTTGGGCAAACAATATTTAATTCTATTACTTTTAAACTTGCATCCATTTTAAAGAGGTTTGACCTTACCATTACCATTATGATTTTTAG
Organism: Vigna unguiculata; assembly: GCF_004118075.2. Taxonomy (NCBI): domain Eukaryota; kingdom Viridiplantae; phylum Streptophyta; class Magnoliopsida; order Fabales; family Fabaceae; genus Vigna; species Vigna unguiculata. Next base: position 28,263,345 of record NC_040288.1, read on the forward strand.
ATTTCATTTATTTCTTTGACTAAGCGTCTACTACACCTACACTTATAATAACAAAAAACATGTTTTTTAATGTCAGTCTAGCACACACAATATTTAATATTATTATTTATTTATTGTTTAATTTACACCAGTTTTAGAGTGGGCTTGACCCACTTTATCATTAATTTTTTATTTTTTTATTCATAAATACAACTCACTAATATTAAAAAAAAATTTAATATCAACCTAGCACTTACAATGTTTAATATTTTTTTTTTAATTTGCGTCCATAGACTTGACTCACTCCATCATTAATGTTTTTAAATTTTATTTATTTATTTTAATTAGTGTCAATTAGACTGACGCTTGTATTAATAAAAGGCCATATTTTAGCGTCATTCTAGCCACACAATGTTTAATATATTATTATTTTCATTTGTTGGTTAATTCGAGTCCATTTTGGAGTAAGCTTGACCCACTGTTTGATTAATATTTTTATTTATTTTCTCTACCTAGTGTTGGCTTGACGAACACTTATATAAATAAAAAATATTTTGAAGTGTCAGCTTAGCCCACAAAATGTCGATTATTATTATTATTATTATTATTATTATTATTATTATTATTATTATTATTATTTAGTCTTTAATTTTTGTTTATTTAGAGTCGGTTTGACCCACTCTATTCTTTATATTTTATTTTGATCGACTCTATTCAATGACAACATTCTTGTAGTGAACATATCACTAGTAAGTTTATATAAGATAATAATAAAGGTTTTAGCATATAAGTTAAAAAAATACTATTCAGTGTCACAAATGAAACTCAATAATTGTTTTTTATGGTAGAAATCTACTTGATAGTATTTTGGTTGCAAACGAATTAGTATCAAAATTGGGACGAAATTAGTATTAAATTTAGTGTCAATTTGAAAGGGACAAAATTGATTCATTTTAATCAAAATTGAGACGAAAATAAATAAAAATAACCAATATAGGGACTAAAAATATAAGAACATTTTGCGCCCACCATGGGACATTGGTAAAATATTTTCTTGGCTAAAAGATATATGATAGTCACTTTATGCCATATTCAAACATCTACATCCTTGGTAGTTGACATGGACACTAACACTATTAGTGTTTTGAAAACATCATTCAATAGTACGAGTAAATACCTGATCAACATCGCTAGGACACGAAAATACTTCTACTCAACATCATAAAGACATGGAGGCCTTCCAAGCACAAAATCAAGAAGAACTTCAACTCCTCAATCAAAATATTGACAATACTAGCCCAACTCAAGTTCGATTAAATATGATCATTTATCATATGTTTTTGTTACATTGTTATTATCTTATTATGACATATATGTTGGCGGATCTTGTCCAATATTTTGGGGAGAACCAAAACAATAATCTCAAAATTTTATATATTTAATTATTGTCACTAATACAATAAAAATGAATATATAATTTAGTCTAATGGTAACTATAAAAGAAATCATCTATATCTAAAGGATTTCTCTTTGATCCTTCAGATTCTTGAACTCTTTAATAATGGAATCAAAACTAAAATTTTCAATTATTTCTTTTTAAATATAAATAACCATAATGTTGAAAAGAAATTCATCTTCCATTTTATTCTACAATCTTGTTTTAATAAATCTTCATTGCAGAAAATTAGCTTTCTGTGTTAGTTGAAACATGAAGAGTTAAAATAAGATGATTAAATGATTAATTAAGTAAAATCTGCTTGACTTTCCCGTTCTTGTCAAAGATTACCATAATTCAAACATGGTTGATAAATTCTTCATATATGAATGGTTTGAAGCATCAACAATAAAATATTGAAGTTGAAAATTTTAAAATCTCCTCTTACTAAAATCTAAAGGATAATATTTGTTCACAAGAGTGCATATATCCTCAATGTTAAAAGATTTATAACCATCCTTAGGAACTAAAACATTACTCAGAGTTAAAAGTTTGATTGTTTGCTCACTAAATTTATATTTAATTCTTGTACCTGCTTATCGACTATAACAAAAAAGATATTCATCTAGAAATGATGTTCCACAATAACATGATCTTTTTTATGTCTAGAATGATCATGACGTACATCACAAGTAGAATTAAAATGAGAATTATCAATGTGATGTTGTTCACACAACAATATCACACCTTTTAATAAATTTTAGCAATCATCCTCTCTCAACTTTTAAATCAAAATTTTAATAAAACAATGAAAAGAAAAATAAAAAATATCATAATAATTTTCTTATTTTTTATTATATTTAATTTTATATTTTATTATTTATTACCATTAAATATTGTGTCTAATAAAATTAATGATACTTAATTTGATTCTCATTAATTCTCGATATACCATAGGGGACATACACTCCTCCCTTGTATGATTCGTCCCTACTCATAACAAATATTAGCATATCTAATAGACCAATTAAACCATATATATACATGAATATTTAATAATATGAAGGATAATTCTTATTTAATACTAAATACTTTATACACTCATACAATCTATATTTTTTTACTGACTTAAACGTTGAAAAGTCTTTTATAAGTAAATTTCACTTTCGATTTCATTAGGAGTTCTATACCTTCTCTGTATAGCAACTCGTCTTCCAGCTAACCCTCATTTGCCTCGAAGATTCTCATAAACTGATATTTCAAGAGGTATCAATTCTTATTATTAGGCCACACTACTGTTTGGTACATTACCCATATACCATGTATGTTTTCTCTCTATTAGACCTTCTATTCTCTACCTTCCGTACGACATTAAAATCACCAACCTTGTATATGTAATTTGCTTTCAAATAAGAAAAAACTTTGTAATTATGTGACTATAATGATTAAAGAATCCTAAAGCCAAAAAAATAAGTTAAGTTGGGACTTGATATAACCCAGTAAAATAACCTCTACAATAGTCTCGTTTTTCTTATAAATTTACCTGCTAATAAAATATAAAAAATTTTAAATTTATTTTTTATATAGGATTTTTCTTTTTAAACTAATTGTCAAAATTATAATTCAACAATATATATCTATATATATATATATATATATATATATATATATATATTATTGTTATTCGTTTACTTTATAAAGTCACGATTGTTTTAGAATTATAAGAAAAAATTATATTCAAATTTAAATAATATTAGTTTATATCATTTGGCTAAATTTGTGAATTTGAATTAGTTGTATCAAAAACAGACTTGAGATCTGGTTTTAAAGAAAGGTGGTGGGATTGGTAAAAAAGGGAGGATTACATTAACTAAATCTCTTTTTCTATATTTGGTGCACGTCCACGATTTTGAAACTTCTGCGTGCTTATAATAAAATAAGAACTTCATTAACTAAGATTCGAAATTTCTTTCCTTGAACTTTCAACGTTAATGGCGTATCATAGTACGTAGCTAGTGCTTTAGTCGAAAACGATGCATCCATTGTATATTCCTTTGTTATTACTCGCTTTAGGTGGCCTACATATATCAATAAACTACCCTCAGTGGACTAAATCAATCATTGAAGTATTCGTTTTCTACGATTTTTTAATTTCTGCTTTAAACCTACCATGAACGTTTCTTCAAGGTGAAACGGTCTTTTTCATGGCTCAGTCCACAAAATTACACGGTAAGATATGGTGCAGTTTAAGTTATTGATATTTCTTTATGGAACAATAAAAAAAAGATTTTCACAGCACACAGTGCCTCTATAAATACAGCAATGGGGCAATAACATTTAATCCAAACAAATTCATAGTACTATAAAACTTGATCAATCATTCATTGCGTATTAACATAGAATGGCATTGCGTGGATATTTCTTCGTACTTGTGTTTGCTGCTATTGCAACCTCAGCCTTCTCAAATTTGTCATCTCATTACTATGACTACTCTTGCCCCAAAGCTTTGAGCACCATCAAAACTGTTGTGGAGGCTGCGGTGCAGAAAGAACGTCGTATGGGAGCATCCTTGACTCGCCTGCACTTCCATGATTGCTTTGTTAACGTAAGACAATCTATGCTTGTGTCCAGCATGTGCATCCTCCACATAGTACATGTTTAGAATGAGTCTGATAAATTTTACTTGGTTTGTGAGGGTGATTTCAGGGCTGCGATGGTTCGATTCTTCTAGATTCAACATCTTCCATTGACAGCGAGAAGAATTCAAATGCGAATTTCCAATCAGCTAGAGGGTTTGAAGTGGTGGATGAGATCAAGCAGGCTGTGGACGAAGCATGTGGGAAACCTGTGGTTTCTTGCGCAGACATATTGGCTGTTGCAGCTCGTGACTCTGTCGTTGCGGTGAGTAACAATAGTTCATTATAACCTCATAACCACAACATTCTTCGCGTAATGTTTACCCATGAAAGAAAGAGTGTGGTTAACGTTTTTTACTTGAATTAGTCTGTTATATGAACTATGTGCATGCACGATGCAGTTAGGTGGTCCATCGTGGAAGGTGAAACTGGGGAGAAGAGACTCCACCACAGCAAGTCGTGCAGCAGCAGATGCAAACATTCCAGCACCATTTTTCAGCCTCTCTCAACTCATCACCAACTTCAGGAACCATGGCCTTGATGAGAAGGACCTTGTTGTTCTTGCTGGAGGCCACTCCATCGGATATGCACAGTGTGCTACCTTTAGGGCTCATATCTACAACGACTCCAACATTGATCCCGACTTTGCCAAAGATCTCAAACACATTTGCCCTACAGCTGGTGCTGATTCCAACCTTTCTCCTCTGGACTCAACTGCTGCTCAATTTGACAAAAACTATTATTCTAATTTGGTCCAAAAGAAAGGGCTTCTTCACTCTGATCAAGAACTCTTCAATGGTGGTTCTACTGATGAGCTTGTCAAACAGTACAGCTACGATACTGAAGATTTCTATGAAGATTTCGCAAAGTCGATGATTAGGATGGGAAATATTCAGCCCCTCACTGGGAATCAAGGTGAAATTCGTGTTAACTGCAGGAAAGTAAACGAATGAGTGTGTATCTTACGTAATGAATAATTCTTGAGGGTGTGACAGTGTTGCACGAGTATGATTTATAATTTATATAAGAATGTATGTCTCCTTTACGATAATTTGTTTGTTTGTAAACGGATTCTAAAGAGGTACAACTTCCTTGGATCACGAGTTATTTTCAATATTCTTCGTAAATAAATGAAAAAAAATATTATGCACCTCCAACTAATACATGAATGACCACAACACCTAGTTTCTTTGAATTCCAAGAGAAAACATCATCTATGAAAACATAGACCGTAGTTGTTGGAAAAACTCACACAAGAAGAATATGCAACGTAAGTTAGTGTGGTGTTTTTATTGATTGAGAATGGATTATTATATAGCCACTCACAAACCAAATATTAACAAACCAAACTAAATCTTAATCTAATCTAATATACCATATTAACAAACTAAATCTTAGATATTCCAACTTACTCAAATAACAACTAACTTAAATCTAATTCATCAAATATAAAATACACTATCACTTTACTAAATAAAAACAACTTTGTAATCTAAAATATAATCTAAAGATTATCTAACAAAATTAAAGATTATCTAACAAAACTCCCTCATAAGCTTAATTTTTCCTTCTTTCATCCCGAACAATCTTCTATCTCCAAAGCCGACTTGCTTTTCTCTTTGATCGACTTGATCTTCTCTTTGTCCGATTTGATCTTCTCTTTTATCGACTTGATCTTCTCTTTGACCGACTTCATCTTAATCTTGGCTAACTTACCCTTTGCTGGTTCTTTATTGTCTTTGTGGCCGACTTGCCATTAACCGGGTTCCTCTGAATATGCTAAGCTCTCTTTAAGAGATCCAACAATTCTTACGCCTTCTTCACACCAAACTTATCATCTGTTTTAAGTCGCCACTTCTCATCTTGCACCTATAGAGCAGCTCTAAGATCGTTCTCGGCAGGCAACTGTCCTTGCAAACTTAACACTTCTTGTTCAAGATCTAAGCTATCCATACTCCACATTTAGCTATCCAAGCTATCTAGATGCTCTACTGAGCTCTCCAACTCCCTTTTAGGGTTGTCTGATGTCATATCCCGACTGGATATTACGAGTTTTTAATAAAATAAAATAGAGCTAATAAATAAACGTCACTTATTGAAATAACATTTCCCAAAACGAGGAAAAATTAAAATTTTATTTGTTCCAATACCAATTATTCAAAATTCACCAAAATATTGAAAGTTGATTACAACTCAAATTATGATAACATCAGTTACTTCAATTCCTTAAAATTTGTAAAAACAATAAAGCTCTGTAGAAAATTCCCTAAGCTAGCCCACGCTCTGGCTCTATGCCTCACCAGATCCACCTACAACATCATATGATTCGTGTACCGCGAACACGATCACCGCTAAACACAAGTAGATAGGGTGAGTTAACAGTTAAAATAAACATATATACAAACATATATATCATTACAAGCACACCAAAGGAATCCCATCCTTTGATTTCATACCATGACGTCTTTAGATGATAACCTCAAGATGTCTTGCCGCCACACCTACAAGCCACAAATTGTAGAACACGTGCGGGAACCAGCTACAAACCATGCTCTGTAATGCCAGGTGGAGTTTCCAATATGAGCATAGTTCGTAACGTCCCAAGACTACCAAACTCGTCAACCAAATACTGAGGAGGGCAATCTATCTGGACCTATACGTATGAGCCACAACTCGTACACTCACATCGACAATACTCGTCAACCCGAGCCACAACTCAAGAGTTCCTCGTGTTCATCCGCCATCCCGAGCCACAACTCAAGAGATGTCATTCCGAGCCACAACTTAAGGAATGCCACGTGTTTAACCCCTATCCCGAGCCATAACTCAAGGGATACGTTTCGAGCCACAACTCAAGAAACATCCAGCAAGCTGACCTTTAAGGTATCACCAAAGCCTTATAGACCACGCACATCCAAGCAAGCAAGCACAATTTCTGTGTTAGCAATATCGCCTGGTGTTGCTCTTAAGCCGACAAGCGAAATGCGCTTCTAAACCGCCTAGCAAGGGACACGTGCCGCCAGGCGCCAAATGCCTCTAAAGCCATTGTCTGCAGGTGTCGCCTGGCGGGTCAAACCTCTCCACCAAGCGCCACAGGTTCTTGTTGCTTTCTGAAATTACAACTATCGCCTGATGGTTCACACACCATCGCTAGGCGCTAGCCTAGTACTCGAGCTTACCAGATTTGACAAATCCTAAATCTTGTCTATGACCACTAAACCCTTACCAATTACCATCCAAGTTACGTCCTAGATTACTAGCTATATTTACTCCATACCAATTCTTCATACTTAATTTTATATACATGAATTCGCTAGTAATATATATCTAGGTATGAAATCTCAATTATGTATAATTCCCTTAACATATGGTAGGGTTAGGTATCCTCAATGAATCCTTTAAAATTATGTTATAGCAAATAGTAGTCCCAGTTTCTTTCATGCCTATAGTTACATACCTCGTGTGCACCTTTTAACTCCAGTAGTGACTCATTATTCCATTAGATTTAAACCAAATATGACGCCACAGCCCGTTCATGCCTTTTACTCAACTATTCACTCTCCATGCATAATTCCCACCACAACACACCTTTATTATCGTCCTCTCATTTCATTTACTTTACTCATAAACTACAGTACCCACTCATGGAAGTCCAACCCCGCGAACCTTCACCCATAAAAAACTCCATTACTGTCATTGCTCTGGTGTCGCCTAGAGGCAATCTAGGAGCTGTCAGGTAGTGCATTACTTTCTGGAAAAATTCCAGATTTGGTATTGCACCTATATGAACCTAAAAATCACCATCACCCTCATTTGACCAATTCATCGAATCTGAGCACACCTAACTGTACTCAAGTGGTTAAATAACACATAACAATTAGCTCTTAGTCCAATTCATGATGCAATTGATTCCTAACCCAAGAATCCCAACTTTTCAAACCCAGAACGAGAATATACCATATTCATCCAATTTCCTCAAATTAACTTATAATCACAACATAATTCAAAAGTTTCTAGCATCCAACCCTCAACCCATAGTTGTAACTCCCTTTTTCCCTAAACAGAACCATCCCAAAAGTCCAAAACAATAAAAACATGACAAATTGGACACGAATCGCCTGGCACGTGTTCATCACCGCTAGGAAGTTCATATGGAACCCAGAAACTGGGTGGCACAGCTAGCGTCGCTTGGTGGCCCACGTCATGCCGCTAGGCGATTCCTCAAAGGAACCCAGAATTACACAACCACGGGTATGCGTCGCCTGACGGCTTTGAGTACCCGCTAGGCAGTTTTTGGAAAATTTCCAAAAACCTAGAATTTTAATACAGTTACTCGAATTCATCATCAACAATGCATGCATTTATAAGAACACATAAAAATACAATGTAAACGAGTCCAACTCTCCTAACCTGGATTCCTTGCTAAAACTTGAATATAGAGCCCCTATTTGATCATCGTTGACTTGCCTTAGTTCTCTCCCAATTCAGCTCCTCTGCCTCACTTAATACTCATTGTTTGCCTCTGAAGTTTTTACCCCCTCACAATGCTTAACAAGGACAAACACTAAACCCTCTCTCCTTCTCTTAATTGGGCACTTAACCAAGCCTTAATTTTGCTTAATGACCTTAAAACGAAAATTGTTATTAACAAGGCTTAATTGCTATTCATGATTCATTATTTGTGGGTTTTCTAGTCCTCTTGGCTGCTCCTAAGACAACAGGGGTTTATGGCCTTTCACATCTCATCTATCTCACTAACACCCTTCCAAACATTGCCTTTACCATCAATCACCTTAGTTAGTTTGTCTCATCTCCTTCCACTGTGCATCAATAAGCCACCTTTCACATTCTCTGCCACTAGAAAGGAACCCTTGGACAAGGATTTTCCTCCACAATAATAACCCTCTTCAGCTTAAAGCTTACAAGATTCTGATTGGGCCATTTGTCTTATAACTCAAAACTGCATTATTGACTTTTCTATCTATCTTGGCAACTCTATTATCTCATTGAAGTCAAAGAAACAACAAACCATCTCAAAAAGTTCTTTAGAAGCTGAATATCGTGCTTTAGCCTCCACCACTTATGAAATTCAATGGATTACATACCTTCTTTAAGATATTCATTTCAACTATATTTCACATGCCCTCTTATATTGTGATAACTAATCAACCATTCAAATTGCCTCAAACCAAGTTTTCCACGAAAGGAAAAAGCATATAGAAATTGATTGCCACATAGTACGTTACAAACTCAACACTGGACTACTCAAGCTCTTACCCATTTCTTCTCCTCTTCAAGCTGTTGACATCTTCACCAAGCCCCTCGCCCTTTCCAATTTCAAGACTCTGCACTCCTTGGGAATGACAAATATATATTCCCAACTTGAGGGGGGCTGATAAATATATTTCTATTATATTCTGTTATTTTAATTTGACCACGTGTGATGAACATGTGCCCCTCTTTTGGTTAAGCGGTTTGTGTCACTACATTCCTGTAGCTTTTTTTTCCTTTATATTATTAACACCTTTCTTTCTAACAAAACACAACAATAATTACATGCGCTCTCTTTCCTTTCTTTATCTCTTTTCTCTTCCACTACTTTGTTTGTTAATACTGTAACATGAACCACCACTACATCATGAGCCAAAACAAGATTCTTCCATATAGTAAATACCTCAAGAAACAAAAAGTGCCATTCCCCTATCTAGGAAACCATACTGAGGTTTTTTCCTTAAACATGTAGCTCTGTTTCTCAAATTTGGAAATCCTTTAACGAAGCGGGATTACTCAAAAGGATTGCAATTCATTTTGAATGAAGTTTGATGTTCCTTCTATTATGACCTAGAGTAGGAAGTGGAATTGCATTGCCATAAAAATTCTAGTTCAACACTGCAACAACCCTCCAAAACATGTTTCCTAAAAAAATGGAAAGAAGAAACTTAATGACTATATTGTTATGGAAACCACGGGAAACCATGATAAGCATTAAACTCGTAACCTTCAAATTTCGTCAGCAAGATTTTGAATGTCAAAAGCACTACTCTTAATTGTGCTCTTAATTATGGTTTTGAATTTAATTTACAATTGGCTGTTTTCAAAATATGTAGTAAATGAATTTAAAGACTTTATTATGAGATTGTACATATGAACATTGTATTCTATATTCTATTGGCACAAATACCCTGGATGATTTGGTGCTTGAAGATTTGATGAAGTTTTGATGAAGGTACTTGAAGCGATTGCCTTGGAACATGTTGGAACCATGCTTACATTGATGAAGATGTGGAGATTTGGTGTTTCACGTGTTGAGCAAGCCTTATGTGAGTGCTCTCTATTTGGATTATTCATCGGGAAAACAAGCTTGAAGATTGTAATTCATCTTGTAGACCATTTTGCATTAATTAGATGTATAAGGTCTTTGTTGTGTCTTTTAATCTGTTGAAATGTTTTTTCAATAGGTTAAATGATGTCTTTTAATATGTTGAATGGAATTTTAATAGATTAAAAGGTTTATTGCAGTAGTCTTAACTGGGACTTATTCAATTAGTTGATTTATTTTATAATCGACTGATTTCACTTAAGTTAAGTGAAATCAACCGATTGATTTGAAAATCAACTTGTTGAATTTCGTAACCGTTTGACTATTAAAGTTTTATTTTTTGAAAGAGAGTAGTGAAGACCATTTTTGAGTGTGAAAAATTTCTGGAAACTGTGGAATTCTCTCTCTTTCGTGATCATACAGAGTGTAGCTGGTGAAGATTGATGTTGGATCATTCTTGGAGCATTTTGCTTGGTGTTTGAAGCTTGGAGAACGTGGTTATGGTAGGCAAGGTTGTGCTACCACTGAGGTTTGGTCTTTCTCAAGCTTTTAGGTTGTGCTTGGTGGTTTTCCAGGTTTGCAAGAGGTGTCTTGCTATATTGGTTTGATTTTTGTGTGATTCAAGAGTCATTGTGTGGTGTTGTTGACTAATTGGGTGTAAATATTTTGAAATAGTGCACAGTCAGGCTTGGGTTGCCTTGACTAAGCAGATGTAGCTCAGGTTTGAGTGAACCTGTATAAAAATCTTATGCATTGTTGTTTTCTCTAACCCTTCTCTCTTGCATTACACTTTAAAGTTTAAAGAATTGTGATCTAAACAATCTTTTGACATTCTGTGTGATCTTGTGTTATCTGCAACATTGTTCATATTTGTATAACTCATTTGAACCTATCTTGACTGATCTTTCATATTGATCTTTATTTAAATCACAAATTCGCATTTCTACACTTTTCACAATTTTTCAGTCGACTATTTTTGTGATTTAATCGGTTGTTTCTATCAATACTGCTTTCTGTATCTGTTTAATGAAATCAATCTGCTAACTCTATTTTTGATCGATTGAAAGTGTGCAGTCCAGGAGTGTTTACATCCATACTTGGTGGTTAATTTGATTCAATTAAAAATTGTTTTAGGCTTTTAAAAATCACCTTATTTTTTAACTAGCCAATTCAAACCCCCCCCCCCTTCTTGGCATTTCAACCATTTCAAAACTTACATATTCAACAACAGAGAGTAAACTCCCTTAATTAACACTTGGGATATATAAGGTAGATTTGATGAATTTGGAAGGCAGGGTGAGAGAGGTTGTGAGTTCAACTCCTCTCACTAAGAAATACGAACAACTAACATTGTTGATTAAAAAAAGAAACACAGAGAAAAGATATACATTGACAAAAAGATAACAATGTTCATCCTTTTCTTTCGCAAATTTGTATTATAAATAAATGACGAGTGTAGCTAATAATCTAATGCTACATTGACTCACAAAAGCAACAAACTACGATATTTAGAGCATTGAAATGAAAGTTTCGCTCGGGTTTCACTAAAAAAATAATGTATGTGGTGATGTTTTTATATGCCAATTTTAAAAAAATATCACAATTTATAATATAATATTGCAATTTGATAACTACCATAATTTACATGTATGGTATGACATTTTTAATTGTCATTATTTTAAATGTCACACTATTAATGAAAAATATGACATTTTAAAGTGTCATTCTATAATAAAACATTAAAAATACTACCATATTTTAATAAATTATTATTTTGTAATTCCCTCTTTTGTTTTTGAATTAAAGTTATTCCCTCCTAATTTTCATTCTCCCTCTCATTTTTTAACACTCACTAAGACTATGTCAGACCCACTCCCTTTCGTTCCAAACCCGCTTGTTCACTCTCGTTCGAAACCCACTAGTCCATACCCTTTTACCCACTCTCATTTCAAACCTTCCACGATGTTGCCTTCATAGGCCAAAAACTCATGTTTCCTTTATGATTCGACTCTCAATTGGAATCAAGAAGATCTATTCACAGTTAAACCTTCAAAATCAGTTTGGGCTCATCGAAACTAGCACTGACGGGAGTGGTGGTTTCAAGGATGAGCACCTAATGTTGTGTGAAATTGTTGCCGCTTCCGGAGAGACTCTGATAAGCGCTCTACCTCAACCTGCCAGTCATCCCCTTCACCGTCAATCTTGCCCCTACTCAGGTTCACTATCACAATGATGGGTATTGAAGTTCCTTGGAGCCTCCATTCGTTGACCAAACCTTAACCTATGTTGGTGCTATTTTGGGTAATTTAGAATCTCATTCGTAGTTTGGTATGATTGTGGTTTTGGCTGGATGAATGTAATACTATTTTGGGTTGCCTTGTTCTTATATATCCTTTGCATTGTTAATTTTGTGTCCTATATGTGATTGAGCCTGTGTGATTTGGTTTATGTTTCCATGTTTGGTGTGTGTTGTTTTGGCTCCCATTTATGTGATTGTGAGTTGTCCAAATTTTATTATTGTTTCGAATGAATTTTGTGCTCACCTTTGTCTACCAAATTGGGTTCATGGTGGATTCTAATTATTGTTGTAGAGGCGAGTTTGGTCCAATTCGACTAAGGGTTAATGTAACCGGTTGATAGAGGAAGTTTTGAATTAGGAATTTGGAAAATTAGTGAATGTAGCATTGTAAATTTTTTATCTTTCTTGGTTTTGAACCTATTTGATTTTGTACAAGTTGATGTTTTATAATGGTTGAGATGTTGAGTTTGGGGTGGGGTTTGTCTCAAAACGTGTCAATTGAGGAGTTTATTCTATGCTTTGAGGATTTGAAGAGGCTTATTTTGGATCAAGTGTGAAATTTATTCAATTTAAAACTATTCAATTACTTATATTCTTTATTCATTGTATGGATCTCTTAATTTATTTCAATTTCACTAACTCATATATATTTATATTATTTCTTCATTGTAGGCACTACATGTTGGAAGTGGTGTGCCATCTCCACATGATATACTAAGATCATGTGGTGGAAGCAAAACACCATAGACTTAGGACTTTTAATGTTGTAATTTTTTTAGATGCTTGAATATATTGGTACTCTTAATGTTGTCTTTTTTTTTTTGTATGCTTGAATTGGTACTTTGGTGTAGTTTTGTCATTTCTATTTTATGGTGTTATAATTTTTTATATATTTTAAATTATCATCAAAAATTAATTTTATTGAACTATGAAAGTATAATAAACATTAAAAATAATAAATAATTGAATACTAAAATTATGACACTTGATAATCACATAATTAATCTGAGAATTAATCATAATGGTGACAATTAGAAATATCATAATATAATGATAATAGTGTTAGTTTAAAGCGCCATTTTTTTCCAGTATATTTCTTAGCCAATTAAAATATTATGTAAATTTTAACTAACATTTTTTTACCTATTTAAATTGACACTATATGTAGTATAAAATGACGATTGTTGCAACGGTTCACCTTTAACCGCCATATTATACTTTGTGATGAAAAGAATTACAACATTTTTGGAAACCATCACTAGAGTGAATAATGGCGGTTAAAAACGACACAAATTACAAAAATAATTGTCGGTATTTACATGTTTTTTTGTTGTGTCTCAAGATGTTTGGTAATTGGTCCAACAAAGTTTTGAACAACCAAAATCCACCACAAGATATAAGACAATTGAAAACAAAGCTTTAAGAGAAAGGTCATAAAAATATAAGGCAACTTTATAAATGTTGTATCGAGTTGTTGATGAGTTAGGCTTTAAGAAGATTGTTGGTGCATCAACTTCAGAGGAAGCGTGGGGTACTTCGCAAAACATGTACAAGGGTTTCGACCAAGTCAAACAAGCGCATCTTCAAACACAACAAGGTGAGTTGGATGCCATGAAGATGAAGGAGTCAGAGGATTATCTAGCTACATTACTCATGTGCAAACGTTAGCCAATCAAATCAAAGACAATGGAGAAACCCTCACGAACGCATGGGTTATGGAGAAAATTCTTCGATTATTCACTAATGACTTTGAAAATGTTATCTCTTAAGCCATACATAAACAATGAAAGAAGAAATAGAAACAAGAAGTCTTGGAGGAAGCCTTATTAACATAAATGACCATCAAGGAAGACAAGGTGATGTATGCACAACACAACTTAAAAAGAGGATGTAGGCGTAGAGGTTGTAGTTTTGGTAGGAATAGCGGTTGTGTTCATGGAATTAGCAATGAAGAGATAGGACAAATACATCAGCAAAACTGTCGAGGACAAGGTCATGGAAGAAAAAGAAAATTTAGTCAAGGGAGATGATGGCCTATGAAGGCAACACTTCGTATAGTGACATGGTGTGGTATCTAGACACCTGTGTTAGCAATCACATGTGTGGGTACAAACATCGCTTTCCTAATATACAAGAGATAGAAGATGAACATGTGTCTTTCGGAGATTCAACAAATGTTGTAGTTAGAGGTTGAGGAAAATTAAGATTTTCACAAAAAGGGTGAAAAAAATATTATGTACTGAATATGAAAAGTAATATTCTCAATATGAAATAATTATTGGAAAAAGATATCACTATAAGAATGCCCTGAATTAGCTACCTAAAATTTGAGTCGGTCAAAAAATGGATGTTATTAGTTAGAGAAACTGATTTTAATGCAACACAAATATAACTACAAAAATTAAAGTGGGCTTTTCTAGTCTGACTATAATAGTTTTCAAAATTAAAAATTATTATAACCTAACACGTGTTGCAATAGAGTGTCAAAATTGAAAATGAAATTTCATTTAAATTAAATCATAATATTGAGCGTGGGTTTAAGGGACACATAGTGAGATTAAAATAAAAAACATTAAAAGTTTGTGTTTATGTTGCCATGACTTTTCATATCCCATGTGATATTTCACTTCTCCCATTTTTTTACATTTCAGAAAAGCTCTATTAGTTATCATGACTTTTCATTTCCCACCCATGTGATATTTATTTTTCCTATTTCTTCTTTATAGAAAAGCTCTAACAGAAAAAGCATGACCTATTTTCCAAATTTCCTTACTTCCCCTTTTCTCTTCAATCTTCAGAAATACAAATCCCTGAAATACATCTCATTCCTCCCTCCATCATGTTGTATTCATTGAGGACTCCTCTGTTGTGTTGTCGTGGTGCTATTGTGGCTTCCTCTGTTCGAGTTGTACCTTATCGTGGCGACGATGGTGGAGCTAGAAGGGTGGAATGCTCATAGAGGAGATCAAGTCGGTGTTGGAGAGAGATTGAAAGGCCATCATCTGTTTGAGGCATTTTATCATATAACTGAAGCGCAACATCAACTTTCTCACTCTCCATATTCAAGAATCAAATAACTAAATGTTATAGCGTCATATTTGAAAGGTTCCCTTTTAACCCACACAGAATGGATGCTATAGCGTCAACTTTTGAACTTTGCATCCATTTTTGGAGGAAGCTAAATCCCCATTTTCTTATAATGTATTCATTGTTTATGAAAAAAAATGGATTTTTGACTTGAAGGAACAAAAAGGATCGAGTACATTCAATAATTCCAGATATCGTTCCTACGGAGACTAACATGATTTAATATAATGGATTGTTTACTAGTCACGGGTACCAAAAACAAATCATGGTGGATATAAGAAAGTAAATTCAGAAATAAAAATGAAGACTTAATCATAAATTCTTACAATGGAAACAGTGAACTTGATTTCAAAAAGTATAAGATAAAAACTTCATCGAGATTGAATTTCATCATTCCATTCAAAGTAAAAATAACAAACAATATATTTCTATTTTGTAACTCACCACGATTTTTTTTTTTTTGCAGACAAGGCTAGACTTGAAAAATAAAAATTTTATGTCAAACAATTTTTACTATTAAGTTTGCATTAATGTCTTATATGTTGATGTTTAAAAATGACCAATGATCACATCCATGGACGTGGACTTTATCAACCTAGCTAGATAGACCTGAATGTAGTATAACAAACCAAATCCAAACAACCTAACTTGTCCAACCCAACTCTATCTGTCACGACTTGATATCGACACACACAAACCGACTCATGTTAACCCTGACCCATAAAACTTTTGTTGCTATTTTGACCTTGTGAATTATTTCTTTTATGTGAATTTTTCTTTTTTGTCCTAAACCCACTAAATTTGAGTCACCTTTTGATATCCACTTTGATCTTTGTGTTTGAGAAAATATCATTACCTATAACTAAACCTTTTTTAATTCAACAAATAAAAGTGCATCAATTCTTCTTTTCTTATTGATTTAACTTATCACCCTCGTCAATTTTATCCTATTTTCTTATGCTATCTATAAATATTTGTTGTTAACCTTTAAACATCCAAACATATATTTTTTTTTTAAAAATAGCTTAAACTTCTCTTTCATATTTTGTACTCCTCTTCCCATGCATATCTTCGTATCTATACCATATTCTTTTTACATCTTCATCGAAAATCTTTTATTATTTGCCAACAATCCACAATCCTAACCTTGTGTTTGGATGGAGCATTTCAACAATGTTTAGAAATTGAAATGCTTTGTATTTGAATTGTTTGTAATTAAATTCCATTCATTTTCTAAATAAATTGTTTGGATAAGGAAATTAAAATATCTGACATTTCAATTTCTTGTTTGAAAAAAAAAATTGAATTTATTGTGAGATAAAATTTAATTTTAACAATATTTATTTTATGCTTAATTATGTTTTGAGTTCATGATAAATTTAGAAACATGCTCGACAACCCATATGGGTCGTCGGGCCCGTCCGGTTCGTCGGGCCCATTGGAGTCATTCGGGTCGTCGCGCACGTTCAGGTCGTTGTGCCCGTCCGGGTCGTCGGGCACGTTCGGGTCGTCGGGCCCGTCCGGGTCGTCGGGTCCATCCGAGTCGTCAGGCACAGTCGGGTCGTCGAGCCCGTCGGGGTCGTTAGGCACGTTCGGGTCGTCGGGTCTGTCTAGGTCGTCGGGGTCGTTAGGCACGTTCGGGTCGTCGGGTATGTCTGGGTCGTTGTGCCCGTCCGGATCGTCTAGAATCTGAGGTTGAGTGAGAAGAATTTCAAATTCCACCTATTTTGAAGGTATTTGAATTTCTACTAATTTAGCTAATTGAAATCCTTCAAAAAAATGCTTGCATTTGAAATGCTTTCTAATTTCTCTATCCAAACAAAGCATTTCATTACAAAGAAATCTAAATTCTTCAAAAAAATGAATTGCTTCATTAAAATACTCTATCTAAACGGCTTTAAAAAAATGATTTCTTAATAAGAGCGAACAAAGATTAGAAACGGGTCTATCATAAGCATAATTCTTACTATTAGGCCACACGTTCATCTATTGAAGTAACAAAAAACCTATCAATTTTACAGTGTGATATACCATTATACCAAGTATATGTTTTATTTCGGAGGTAGTTTTACCATGTCAACCTTGTATATGAATCGATTTATTTAAACCCTGAATTTCTAACTTCCTATTACCTTGAACTGTTTGTCCCTTTCTTTTCTCTACCTTACGTACGACATTAAAATCACCAACCTTGTATATCGAATTTGCTTTCCAATAAAAAAAAAACTTTGTAATTATAGATGTGATTAGTGATACAAAATCCTAAAGCAAAAAATAAATTAGGTTAGGACTTGATAACCCAGGTAAAAATAATATTGATCCCACTTAATTTAAATAACCTTTACTGTTAACAAAAAGAAGAAGATGGATAACTTCCTTCAATAAGAAGTTTTGATGATAATGATAACTTATGAAGAAGTATGACGACTTATGAAGAAGTATGACAAATTTAATGATGATGCATGGAAAAATGTTGAAGACTTAAAAGAATGCTTCGAATCAAGAGATTAACTGAAGAATTAAGAGTTTAGTTGATTAAAGTCTTGTAATATGTGTATGTTATTTAAGATAGTTAAATTAGTAGGTCACGAGTCAAAAGAACCCAAACAACAGAACACTGAACGAAAGTCTTAGTTTTACAAAATGTATTGTGATAATCGATTATTACTTATGATAATATCATAAGTATTCTTTTTCATAAATTGTTCTGGAATAATCAATTATTTCAAAGGATAATCGATTATCAGCGCAAAACAATGTTTTTCAGAAACCGCTATGGAATAATCGATTATCACTTATGATAATCGATTATATATGGCAGTTGTGACTTAACTTCTCATATTCTTAACCTAATTTCTAAATATATAGGCTTCTACAAAGAAAGTGATAGGCTTTCATTTCAAACATACAAAAGTTAGAGAAGTTAGAGTACTTAAGAACTCTCTGTGGGAAGGCTTTGAAAAACCTAGTGCAGGTAGAGCGATAACTTTCATCAAGTAGGATCTTGAGTGATTGAGTATTGCTGCTGTTGGTAGGAAAAGCTAATCATCCTTTGTGTGATTCAAAGGAGGTGTTCATTCCTTGTGTGATTCAAGGAAGGTGTTTTCATCCCTTGTAGATTTCAAGGGAGGTGTCTTCATCTCTTGTGTGATTCAAAAAAGTTGTTTTTTAAATCCTAATCTTTCTTATCATTGATTGTAAGTTTGGTTTATTTTAGTGATTTAGTTAATTTCATTTTTGAGAGATTAACAACTAGACGTATGGTCTTTTGATTTGAACCCGTATAAATACTTTGTGTAATTTTCTCTTCACCACTCTCTTTATTTTATTGAGTTTATTAAAATAAATGAAAGAATTTTAATTGAACTTTGATATTAAAAAAGAAAAATTTTAAAAACACAATTTTTATTAAGAACCCAATTCACGCTCCTCTTGGTTTTTGTCCAAATGCTACGCATTTTCAACATTTACAATATTATGTGATTCATAAATTTATCTGCTAATAATAAAACATAAAACTTGTTTAAGTTTTTATTTAAGGTTTTTTCCCTTTACACTAATTGTCAAAATTATAATTCAACAAAATATATATATATATATATATATATATATATATATATATATATATATATATATATATATATTTATTGTTATTCGTTTACTTTGTAAAGTAACGACTTTTTAGAATTAGAAGAAAAATTTATATTCAAAATTAAAATTCATTCAAATCATTTGACTAAATCTGTAAATTTGAATTAATTGTATCAAAAAACGGACTTGAGAACTGGTTTTGAAGGAAATGTGGTGGGATTGTTAAAAAAAATGAGGATCTACATTAATTAAATATCTTTTTTCTATATTAGGTTCACGTCTATGATTTTGAAACTTCTACGTTCTTATAATAAAATAAGAGCGACCAATTAACTTCATTAACTATGATTCGAATTTTCTTTCCTTGAACTTTCCATGTTAATGGCGTATCATAGTAGTTACTAATTTAGAGGAAAACCGTGAAATCATTGTATATCACTTTGTCATTACTCGCTTTAGTTGGCCTACATATATCAATAAACTTCTGCGGACTAAATCAATCATTGAAGTATTCCTTTTTTACGATTTTTTTATTTCTGCTTAAAACCTAATACCATGAACGTTTCTTCAAGGTGAAACAGTCTTTGTCATGGCTCAGTCCACAAATTACATGGTATGATATGGTGCAGTTTGATATATTGGTATTTCTTTACAGATCAATAAAAAAATAGTCCTCACACCACCTGCTCCAGTGCCTCTATAAATACAGCAATCGGGCAATAGCAATTAATCCAAACAAATTCAAATACACAATATAGGTTTCACCATTTCTCACTGATCTAAGAGCCTATAGGAACTATAGAACTTGATCAATCATTCATTGCGTATTAACATAGAATGGCATTGCGTGGATATTTCTTCGTACTTGTGTTTGTTGCTCTTGCAAGCTCAGCTTTCTCAGAATTGTCATCTCATTACTATGACTACTCTTGCCCCAAAGCTTTGAGCACCATCAAAACTGCTGTGGAGGCGGCGGTACAGAAAGAACGTCGTATGGGAGCATCCTTGACACGCCTGCACTTCCATGATTGCTTTGTTAACGTAAGACGATCTATGCTTGTGTCCAGCATGTGCATCCTCCACATAATGCATGTTTCGAATGAGTCTGATAAGTTTTAATTGGTTTGTGAGGGTGATTTCAGGGCTGCGATGGTTCGATTCTTCTAGATTCAACATCCTCCATTGACAGCGAGAAGAATTCAAATGCGAATTTCCAATCAGCTAGAGGGTTTGAAGTGGTGGATGAGATCAAGCAGGCTGTGGACGAAGCATGTGGGAAACCTGTTGTTTCTTGCGCAGACATATTGGCTGTTGCAGCTCGTGACTCTGTCGTTGCGGTGAGTAACAATAGTTCATTATAAACTGATAACAACAACTTTCTTCGCGTACTGTTTACCATCGTTTTGACTTGAATTGGACTGTTCTGAAAGTTGATTATGCGAATTATGTGCATGCATGATGCAGTTAGGTGGTCCATCATGGAAGGTGAAACTGGGGAGAAGAGACTCCACCACAGCAAGTCGTGCAGCAGCAGATGCAAACATTCCAGCACCATTTTTCAGCCTCTCTCAACTCATCACCAACTTCAGGAACCATGGCCTTGATGAGAAGGACCTTGTTGTTCTTGCTGGAGGCCACTCCATCGGATATGCACGTTGTGCTACTTTTAGGGCTCATATCTACAACGACTCCAACATCGATCCCGACTTTGCCAAAGATCTCAAATACATTTGCCCTACAGCTGGTGCTGATTCCAACCTTTCTCCTCTGGACTCAACTGCTGCTCAATTTGACAAAAACTATTACTCTAATTTGGTCCAAAAGAAAGGGCTTCTTCACTCCGATCAAGAACTCTTCAATGGTGGCTCTACTGATGAGCTTGTCAGAGAGTATAGCTACGATTCTGAAGATTTCTACGAAGATTTCGCAAAGTCGATGATTAAGATGGGAAATATTCAGCCCCTCACAGGGAATCAAGGTGAAATTCGTGTTAACTGCAGGAAAGTAAACCAATGAGTGTGACAGTGTTGCACGAGTGTGATTTATTATTTATATATGAGTGTATGTCTCATTTACGATAAATTGTTTGTTTTCAAATGGATTCTGAAGAGGTACAACTTCTTTGGATCACCAGTTCTTTTCGAGATTCTTCATAAATAAAGAGAAAAAGTTATGCACCTCTTACCAAATATATGCGAATGATTACATTGTATAACTGCGGAGATAGAATAACATCAGACAGTTCGATCCATGAATAAAAATAATCCAATTTCATTCAAAACAATTTAAGTAGAAGTGGAGCAAACTCGTTTTTTATGTGTTTACAGTTATTATCAAAATAAATTTGCAATTTTAGATGGAGAACTAATCTGAAAGTTTTGTTTTTTTTGTCCGTACTACGCAAATTTTCAGCTAAATTACGATTGTGGGCAAGTTTTAAAAAAAATTACAGAAATGGTTGTCATTTAAGAAATCATGGACCCACCAGGCGTTTTTTACAGTCAAGGAGTCAAACAAGGCAAAACGTATTCAAGGCTAAAATCGTGTGGGGGGCATAACGATTTCTTATGTAATCGATTTATAATCGAACTGGTAATTTTGTTTTTCTAAAAAAATGTATTTAGATAATTTAAGCTATAATTACAAAATTTGTAAAATTGATTTAGATGAAATTAGTAATAGTTAATTTCCATAATATATTGTAAAATACAAATGTTGAGTAAGTGAAAGTAAAAGCAAAAATTAGAATTGGTGACTAAGTCATTTAACATCAAAAGCAATGAAATTGAATTAAATAAAGAGAATATAAATTAAGGATGAAGTTGTAAATAAAGTGCAACGTAACAAATTATAGGGTCTACGATGAAAACAAGAAATTAAAAGCTGGAAATAAACATGAACATAATCTACATCTAAGATGGTGGGAAATGGCGGTGCACGTGAGTCATATCTTCCTCAAGTCGACAAACCTGTGCATCTATATCGCAGAAACGGGTACCCACAAAAGCGTAGAGGTTGCGTATCTCATGCATAATATCATTGAGCATTACAGAGGAAGATCCTGAATAGGCTAAGGTTATGGGGACGGTCTCCTCTCATAGTGAATAGGCTGATGAGCAATGTCATGTTAATGCATCCATTCATCATTTTGGTTTTTGACAAAACCAAATGAATGAATGACTTCAGTACCAATTTGGAAATTTCTTATATTGTGCTTCTCATAAGGTTCATCTTCAACTGGAATTTCAAATTGATCAAATATGTTAGTAATCAAGTGTGGATATGGCAAAAGGGCATTGTCCCTTAAGGCCCGTTTCATGTGGTTCCTAATAAGATGAGCCCAATTGATCTTCCTTCCGATCAAGAGAGCCCACATCAATATGATGTCTTCCTCAGTGGTCTGTGCTAGATTACTACAATGGGACAGTACACAACGACAAATAAGATTATGCCATATACATGATTCTACTTTCATTTGCCTCGCAAGTATTCTACCACATATATCTACATTGTCACAATATATAATTCTTTTAGCATCATGACTTGAATAATCAAGTTTCCATTCATCGACCATACTCACCTCAAAGCATACACCCTGACTCTCCAAATTAGTCATAATAAAAAAAAAGTTTGAATCTATTTGAATTGGTACTTTTTTCATTGCACTATGTATAATTCCATTATCAGTGATGCGCAAATTGGAATAAAAGACATAGACTAATTTCGGATAATAAACATCACCAGTAGTAAGGAATGGCTGGAAACTCAAATTGTTCAACACATCACAAAACTCAAAGTTCTCGACATAAAAAAACCCAACATTAAGGTATCTTGGTTCAATGATATATCGGTTGCAAAATTTGGAGGAATACCTTTTGTAGTGTGCATTTGATGAAAATAGAATTTTGGACGAGGAGGGGGAATGGTTTCACCGTTGTGGTTGGCGGTGGCATCGCGACAAAGAGCACCAGTAGAAGTCTTGCGTCTTCTTGATGATTCAGCTATTTTTTTTCAGAGATTTAATCGGTGTGATATGTAGAGAATGGAAAATTATGAAGTTTGGAACGAACGAGAATTTGGTGAAGAATTATGGAATAATCGTCCAAGTGGAGCTGCAGAACGGTGGCCAAAAGAGAGGGACGAGGGTTTCTATAAGACCCGTGAAAATTAATTAATTAAATAATTAATTAAGTAATAAATGCGGGTGGTGGGAAGCTTTGAAGTCATTAAATGTTAATAGGTGTGATGTGGAAAAGTATTAGCTCAAGTGGTTGAGAGTACTTAATTTTGTGAGAGGACTTGGGTTCAAGTCCTATGTATGACATTTGGTGTTATTTAATTGTTTTTATTTGTTTGTGTTGGCATAATTGTGAACCGCGAGTGATATATAATTATAGAATTATAATGGTTATTCCAAAATGTAAATTTGGTATAGTGGTTGTGATTTGGCCTTATGGGTGAATGATCTTGGGTTCAAACCTTGAGGGACATAAAGTTGACTTTATTTTTGTTTGAACTAAGGTTGACTTGAATGTGAAAGGGCAGCGAGAACTCCAGCAGAGGGGGGCTGAAAAACCATAGTAACATTGAATAGGAATTTAAAATCATAATTAAGCCCATTTTCGAGAGTTTTTGGTTTTGCTTTTGTAGAGGAGCACGAATTGAGAGTGGGAGAGGAGAGTTTGGGTGTGCAAAGGGCTGAAGCAAAAGGGTGGGGAATAAGGAACCTTCTTCTTCCCAATTTCATTGCAGAATTACAGGTTAGGGGAGTTGTCCTTCGATTTTGTGAATTTTATGATGGTGTATGGTTCTGTGTTAGTATTATCTAAATTGGAATCTGTATTGGATGAATTCTGGATTATGTGCACTGTGTTTAAGAACTGGTTTGGTTGTGGTTGTTTGCAAAACCCATTTATGCATTATATGTTTTTGGGAAGGAGGATTTTGGTATGGAATGGTTGTGAACATTTAAACCTTGTGTCTTAGTAGTCTAATTTGGATATAGAGCGTGATTTCGACATTGTGTTGATAATGATTGATTGGTATTTTGGTATTGGTTTTGGTCTTTTGGGTGCGTGGACAGAGACCAATTCTGCTAGTTTCGCCCAAGCGAGTCCATCTCGCCTAAGCGAGAGTTGCAAAACTTCGTTTCTGTCTTTGATTTGCGCATCTCGCTCAGGCGACCTGAGTTAGTGTTGAGCGACTTGGTCTCTCGCTCAGGCGAGAGACACTCGCCTAAGTGAGGTCGTGATGAAAACTGCATGGGTTGGGCGCGATTTTTCGATCAAGCGAGGTGGTTGAGATGTTGAGCGACAGAGACTCTCGCTTAGGCGAGAGAGGCTCGCTTAAGCGAGGTCGCGATGAGATTTGGCGTGTTCCTTTGTTGAATCCTTGTCCAAGCGAGGATCTTTATGTGTGTTGGGCGACTTGAGGTCTCGCTCAGGCGAGAAGAGCTCGCCCAAGCAAGATAACGAGGTACAACCACTGTTACACGCTCACTCAGGCGAGGTGGGCTAGCCTAAGCGAGACCGAGGTTCTAGCTTGGGCGAATTGACATGGCTTAAGCAAGAATGGCGCGGAGTCATGTGTTTGTGCACTGTTTGGACTGTTTGCTTGTTATTTCGTAAAGGATAGAAATTATATGCTTGTGTTTGTAGTGTTTGGGCTTAAAGGACTAAGTCCAATAGGGGTATGGGATGTGCTTGATGATTGGACGCATAATGGGCATGGAACTGGTTGAGTTCCAGTCGACTGCTAATGGGCGAGGAGTCCTTAGTATGGTGATTACATGCGTCGGGCGCACGATGGGTAAGGAACTGTTATGTTCCCGTCGGCTACTATTGGGCGAGGAGTCCATAGTATGGTGATTGCGTGCGTGCCAGGGTCCAAGTTGAGAAAGCTTAGATGATTTACTACAGACGAAGAGTCTGTAGGGTAGGACTATGAGCGGGATAGGCTCATAGGGTTGGACCACAAATGGGTTAGTTTCGTGGAAGCACAGTGAAGTCCCAAGACCTAGTTCATGTATGTGACTCATGAGGGACTATGAGATCACAGATGGGTAATTTGAAAACAATGAAATACTTAGTCATGTTACTTTTGGGATGGGCGGCATATTTATTTCATGTATATATATTTATATTGTGCATAGCTCACCCTGTCTGTGTGTGTGTGGCAATGATCGGGTAATTTATTATTCGATAGCAGATGATGTTTCAGGTGAGCCAGGAGAAGCTTAGTGGCGGAGAGTGGGCTCATCATACGAGGGGATTTTAGAACTGTTTTTATTTAAATTTCCATGTAATTTGATTACAATTTGTACAGTTGAGAATATTTGGATTTGTAAATGTTTTAAAGTTTTGAAAGTTCCCGTGTTTTGGAACCAGTTTATATAATAAATGAGGTATTTATTTTCTGCCTTGTTTATTTAGTTGATTATTTAATTATTTTTTTAAGTAATATCCTATTGGGATGTTACTGTTTCATGCAACCAAGAGAGAGAAAGTTTCGTTTTTATATTGCAAGACGACCTATAATCAATTACAGGGTTTTTGCAATGAATTACAGAAAGTTGTAATGGGGCTACTTCGCCTGTTGACCAATTACAAGGGACTTGTAATCCATTACAACGCGAGATTTTTTGCTTAAAAATCTCTGTTAATTGATTACTTCACTTTGTAATTGATTATAGACCCTTTATTTTCAAAAAATATAGTATGTAATTTTTGAGAGGTACGAAATAATTTTACATAGTGTTTTTTTCAGTGGAGCACACAAAAGGTTACACCACACTTACTTGAAATAATAAAGAAAGAAAATAAACCAAATTGTAGTGACTTGTTGAATGTAATATAGGAAATAAATTAGGGAACTATCGATATTTTGTATTCCCGTGCTCATCCGCATACCATCCATAATTGATATTCTCATATTGTTCATGTGTTGGTGGTCGAATATCTCTAGTTTGGATGAAAACCTCAATATATGAAGAAATGTAGGCGTTTCACACATCGATCTAGACTTTGAACATGATTCCACTGATTGATCATCTGTGATACGTCGTGGTCACATTGGTTTCACTGGTATCATGCACAAAGTGTCTGTTGCGTATTGTTGCGGGAAGATGCACTAGTGCATAATTGCATTTTTACCTCGCCTTATTGGCCTCGATTGAAAAGGAACCGAAGCATATAACGGCGTGGTGGCATTTTTGCAATTACAGGCAACTTTTATGTCTCGGTTCAAGAAAAACCCGAAGCCAAAAGGGGTTATAGGCTTCGGTTCAAAAAAAACCGGTGCCAAAAGGTGCTTATATGCTTCGGTTGAACAAACCTGAAGCAAAAAACGTGGCTAGAAATTTCAAAAATGCCACTAATCGTTACGTCTTTGGCCTCGGGTGGCATTGAACCGGGGCCAAATAGGGCTATATGCCTCGGTTATTAATTGAACCGAGGCCATATAGTTTAATTAGGGCACAAAAACGCGAACCCTTCTACTTCTTCCTCGTGCACCGCTGCATCTTCTCCATCTCTCTCTGCATCTCGCTAGTCTCATGGATCCCCTCTCCCTTTCACCTCATGCATGAACAAAGCAAACATCACCACCCATCTATGCCACACCCATTCTGACTGGTGAGCTTTTCCTGTCTTCTCGCCGTTCGTCGCAGCAGCGCCAATGATGGCTTGCAGTGGTGGTTCACGTTCATTGTGGCGACAATGGTTCGCATTCATCGCTCCAGTGAACGATTTCGATTCTGATCCTAGACTTGTCCCAAAACTCAGCGGTACTAGAGCTTCTAGTTTCTTCTAGCACTCTCGAACTTTCGCCCAAATCCGACAAGTCACTGGAGCCGTCATTCCCGGTGGAGAACTCAAACGCGTCGAAGCTGCTCAGCTCGCCGGAAAGCTCCCCGACGTTGCTTTGTGAAGCTCAATGCTCGAATGCGATCACGGAGGTGGGAGAGACCGTCGTTTCAGACGCTAACTTGGAACCCCTAGGTTCGGAGCCAAGGGTTCTAAGAGGGGGCTGCGGCGGCGGCAAAAGCGGCTGCACAACCAACAATGAGAGAGCGTAGGAGAGATGAACCTGGGAAACGACGGCAGCGATAGGAACTATGTTCTCTTGGGGCAAGAAAATTCGTGAATGTCGGGGTGGGTCGTATTGGGTGCACTCCGTATGCCTTAGGACATGAATAATAGGACAAATGGATCTTGTGTTGAAGAGATGAATGCTGCAACATCCATGAACGCTCCTTGCACTGTTTCAGGTTTCATTGTTACGAATGCTTCTTGCTGCCCAACGGGGACAGATGTGTTGTGTGTTCCTAATCAAAGACCGTGCTAGAATAGAAGTCAGTATGTGTTTTAGGTGGTTGATGATTCGAAATGTAGGAGTGATGTTGTGATGGTTCTGTGTGTTTGATTTATGTTTGTTAATTAAATGGTTCTGTCAATGGTAATCATCCTGAGGACAAGGAGAAAACAATTTATGATGATGAACAGAGGAGCGTGTTGTGCCGCGAAAAATTTAATTAAATAAAATATTTTTACCATATGGCTTCGGTTCTCGTGGACCCGAGGCAGAAAAGGAACCATATGGCTCCGGTTCATTTAGAACCGATGCATAAAAGGGACTCTATGGCTTCGGGTAACAACCGAGGCCAAAAGGGGTATCTTTTGGCCTCACCCCAATATGCCTCGGTTCCAGACTCGAGGCAAAATAAGAAAAATAACCGGGGCAAAAAGCCCTTACTGCATTAGTGACGGTAGTCAATTTGTTTGACTATTCTGCGGTCACCACACTCCACTAATTTTGTTATGGTTTCTAATAATTGATTGTACATGCAATTGTGTCTTATTGAGACATTTTTTTGGGCATCCGAATTTAATTCAAGACCAAAACCATAACTACTTTTTATGATCCCAGCGCCTCTCAAGGTCCACTGTAATAAATAATTGTTGGTGAAGTTGGAATGGAGTTTGAGGATGAGGATGAGATGTTTGGAGTTAAAAGAGAAATAATTTCTTCAGTAGATCTTGTAAAAGTCACATATAACTCAATGATTGTGTTTAATGGGAAAGAAGACTTACATTGCAACATTTCAAAAACATCTTCATCAGTCTTTAGTTCAAATTTATGATACATAGTTTGTCCTTCCAAAGTCATGGTTAGTTAACTGAAGTAAAGGTTGTTGATGGATGTGTTAGAGGGACTAGGGATGATTGCACATATTTTTTCTTTTAGCACGTTGTATGTGTAGTTGTATGGAATGTGAAATAGTTGAGGACTATCACATATGAACTTCACACCATCATCATATTCTTTCATTTCGTCATTCGCAAATAAGGTGACGATGTAAGAATTTGTGAAATATTATGATTCGGTGATGCCAAACATATGACTTGAGAAATTGTCCATGTATGAGTTGTGATTAATGTGAGAATGGGCAAAGGAGATGGAAACAAAATAGACTTTAGAAGAGTTTAAATTGTGCAAATGTTAGAGTTGGATGGCCATGGTATTTATAGACTTTAGGAGAGTTCAAATTATTGAAGAATGTAAAACAAAAAAAAAGTCATTACATGCGTACACTAACAAATAATTTACATATTTATAAATAAATGAAAGTACATCATGGGCCCCAAGAGAATTTTTTTTATACAATTATATTGATTAGTGATGCCCGTTTGTGCCACATGTTGGCCTTCGTGTTGGTCATTGAGGTTGTCATTGTGGTTCTAGTGGAGGAGGGGGAGACTGACTTTCCTCATCAGTATCTTCAACTTCTATGGACTGAGAAGCATCTTCAGTGGTATGAAAAGGCATTTCTGGTCGATAATATTGTTATGAAGAAGAAGGCCCATGATATCGCGATGGTGGAGTCATGGTAGATATGCCAAACATCTGCGATGGAGCACCACCAAAGTTGGAGAATTGTGGCATGAAAGAACCACCATACATATGGACCCGTACCAAAGGTTGACTGCAGTGGGAAAAATTCATACGAAGTGGGAACTTGATGAGACGATGATTGAGGTGGCAACTTTGTTCCCAATTCCTATAACTAGGGAAGCATAAAATAACATATCAGTACGATGTTGGTGTTGTGAAAGTGGATGAGGATATTCTTGTGGCATGTCATACTGTTATACAAACAATAATTAATTAACATTATTTACAATAGATGATATAAAAAATAATTTTTAATAATTCTAAAATTAGATTCTCATATCACCATCAGATGAATACTCTACAGGATAAATGTATCAGATGGTATGAATGATGTACCATTGCATGTACGGCGAGTTGTCACGCATATGGCTACTCTTGTTAAATGGTTCTCCACAAACTAGGGAATTATGACGATTATTCCATAGTGTGATAAATCGATGATGATATTGTCGCCAATTAGTATCCCCTTTCCTCGTAAATCAATCATGTGAACTTCATCAAGGTTAATCGGGTCTGGAGGTATATGCTTTGTGGCCACCCAAATTGCCTGACCACCCGATCAACTGGTGAAATTCCACTATAACAAAACAAATCAGAGGAACAAATGCTTGAATAGTAGGAGAAACATTGATGGTAATTAAGCGATGAACCATGGGTTGCAAATAAGGAATCTATAACAATTGCAAAAATTTAGAAAATATTAATTGTGCATAAAATGAATCAAATTTGTTGATAACTTTAATGGAGAATACGTGTGAAAGGAAACTTGTTTTGGTTGAACTTTATCAAATTCCTTCCGAAATTTTACCACAATGGTTTGGTCATGGAAGATGGAATGTGTAGTCCAACACCACTTTACGCTTAGGGAGAAGGCTAAGTTGGCCTGAATTTCTCCATCAGTGACTGGTTGAATTTTTGGAGAGATACATGTCATTCTCTCCCAAGCCCAACACTAGAGAAGCAACATGCATCCTCCAATGTTGTCTTATTGGAACTTATATCGTGATTTAATACACGATATAAACAAGCCAACACTACTTAACCCCAGCTGAAGTTAGAAACATTTGTCAAGTCTTTTAATAATGGTAAATACCTAAAATGAACCAAACTCGCTAATGTATCAAGCATCAACAAACTACCAATTAGTATCAGGATGTGCACACGTGCATACTGTGAAATTGTCACGTGGTCGGCAAGAGCTGGTAATTCTCGAAATCTATTATTCAACTTGGATAACTTAATTTGGTTACCTATGAATGAATTTTGAGGTGGAATATCCCCTAAAAATTAATGGCATAACTTCATGAGGTCACCAAAACTAGAACCAGTGACTGGTTCCCCATCTATTGGCAAACCTAGTTGAAGTGCAACATCCTCTAGTGTTATAGTTGTTTCGCCCAATGGCAAATGGAAGGTGTGAGTCTCAATCATCCATCTTTTGCAAAGTGCAGTGACAAGAATATGGTTTATCTTCATATTTTCCACCTTTAATATGTGGCCAAAACCAACTTGACCTATAACCGTTCTAATCCTTGCATCAATGTGATATGTATTCTTTAAAATCCAATAGCATGTCGTCTTGGCCAGAGAACTCCCTCATTCCCTTTCTATATATCGTTTATCATATGGTCGTCTTGATGCCTCAACAGTGACATGTTCACTGGAAGTTGGTTGTTATCACCCATGATAAACTACATAATACAACCCTTGAATCAAATCAATTAAATAATTGATATTAATCCTTCAATATAACATAATACCTATCCATTTCTTAAATAAAATTTTCATTTGAAAAAAAAAATATATCACAGTACCTATGAAGTTGATAGATGATAAGTAGAATTGTATATTTCCCGTTCTTCTAATTGCTGCAACAAGTTGAAATACAAGTGCAAGAAGATTGAAATGATGTGTAGCAACTACACCTAGCAAGCCTATTTAAATGAAATGTTCAAACCCCACCCACACAATTTTTTTGTCATAGCAATGAAGGCTACAATACCTATTACTACTTTGATTGGCAAATGCATGGTCCAATGCATGTGAAAAGCTTGTAGCTTTTTTTGTCTCCCGCGCATGCCAAGGTTCTTTCTCTCTCACGCATGCCACCTACTTTAATGCTTGCACATTACTTGCCACCTTCCTCTCATGCATGCCACCTACCATTGCCCCAGAAATTTCTTGAACTACAACTTCATAATTCAAGCATACCATTGTTCATGAATAGTATTTGCAGAGATTCCCTTCATAATTTTAATATTTTTGTGCCAATCACTGAATCAACTAATGTAGCGTAGAGAGTGAATAGAAGGAGCATGTGAAACCAAATACAAGACATATAAGGGGTGATGTTTTCTATAGGAGAAACCGTGGGGGTGCGCATTTTCTATTGTGAAAATGTGGAGGGCGGGGGGACGTTTTTTATTGAGAAAACATTTCGGGGCTAATGTTTTCTAATTAGAAAACGTAGAGGGGTACACGTTTTCTAATTAGAAAACATCTTGGGGCTGAACGTTTTGTGTCTGGTGTTTAGAATTTTATTAGGTCTTCTTTTGTGTTGTATAATTTGATATAGAGCACCTTATACCGATTATATATACATGACACAACCACGATATATCTTCACATCTTCCACGCATTTTCATCCTAATTTTCCAAAATTGGTAATTGATACCACTAAACATAGGGGCCCTATGAATATAGGCACCTTCAACAAAGGGGAGTGTGTATTCATCCGTTTCAAATAGTTCAAAATCAATTTTAGGATCACACTTCAGTAAATTTCAAGTACCTAGCTCTAGATACCAATTGTAAGTTTTGAAATGGTTGAAATGTCAAGAATGGGGGTTGGTTGGCTAGTTAAAAAATAAGGTGACTTTTAAAAGCCTAATACAGTTTTTAATTGAATCAAATCAACCAGCAAGTATGGATGCAAACACTCCTAAACTGGACACTTTTAATCGATCAAAAATAGAGTTAGCTGATTGATTTCATTAAACAGATAGAGACAAAAAAAATACTGATAGAATCAACAGGTTAAATCACAAAAACAATCGACTGAAAAATTGGGAAAAGTGCATAAATACGAATTTGTGATTTAAAGCAAGATCAATATGAAAGATCAATCAAGATAGGTTCAAATGAGTTATACAAACATGAGCAAAGTTGCAAATAACACCAGATCACACAAGAATGTCAAAAAGATGATTTAGTTCACAATTCTTTAAACTTTAAAGTGTAAAACAAGAGAGAAGAGTAAGAGAAAAGATGAATGCACAAGATTTTTATAGTAGTTCCACTGATTCCAGAAAGATTTTGCGCTTAATAATGGTCTCCACATCTCTTTTTCAGAAAATACAACTGTTATAGTCAAACTATTACAAAATTCAACAGGTTGGTTTTCAAATCAATAGGTTGATTTCAAATCAACTGATTGAATAAGTCTCAGTCAAGATTACTATAGCTAACCTTTTAATTTGTTAAAAATTCCTTCAACAGATTAAAAGACACCATTTAACCCGTTGAAAAACATTTCAACAAATTAAAAGACATAACTAGGACCCTATAAATCTAATTAATGCAAAATGGTCTACAACATGAATTACAATCTTCACATTTGTTTTCCCCATGATTAATCCAGATAGAGAGCACGCATACAAGACTTGATCAACACGTGAAACACCAAACCTCAATAGCTTCATCAATGGCTTCAAGTACCTTCATCAAAACTTCAAGCACCGAATCATCCAAACCATTTGTGCCAACATTCTCCCCTTTATTTGATGAAGCCAACCTCTAACCTCCATTGCAAATTGCTTCCATTTGGTTGGATGTCATTGAATTGATGAAGTGTCATCTAAGCATCATTTTCCAATCTTTGCTTGAACTTATGAATTTGAAAAATGTTTCCAAAAGCAGTACATACAAGATAATAAGCATGCACAAATGCAAATGCCCCTTATCAATAATATGGGTTCAATTCCATTAATTTCCAATTTAAACATCCAATTTTAATGCTTCCATTATTTCTCACCCTTTGGATTCATCAAATAGAAGTAAAGCATTAAGATCACAAACAAAGGATAATCTTTCATTGATCATAGCTCACGATACAACAAACAGAAATTGAAATAGTGCAGAAAAATAGAAAATTGATACATTCAGTAGACTAAAATTTAAAGTCAATCAATTGAAAAACTACATAACACATAATTAAACACCACAAACACACTAATGCAATGTATGATCTTAAAGGCCAACATACTCAATCATCCTAAAGATTGTTTCTGGTTTGGAATAAAGTCAGCAGATCATGGATGTCATGGATTTGGCCATCTGAATCCTTGAACCTCTCATTGCAAAAGGTGTAATGTGCATTTTGAGACACATTGAGTTCATTCAGTTGATGCAGCACCATCCTCTCATACTGTGAGTACATACGACCTCTGTCCTTTGGAGGATTATAGGGGATAATTTCCATTGGTCCAATAGTGGGCTTTTCCTCTTGATTTTTATTAGAGGTTTGGTTCAAAAGTCCAGTTCACTCATCCAGCTCATCTTCTACATCAATACCAAAGTATTCTATCAATTTGGACACCAAATCCACATAGGACAACCTGAAATCTATGAGCCTCTTGGCCTTGAACGTGTGATAACGAAGCACAAAGATCCAATCTACTTTCACATTGTGTTTGATGCAATACATGAGTATCAAATCTCTCTCATTCAATGTAGAATGGTTGCTCCCACGTGGAACTATGATTTTGTGATAATCATAACAAGAAGCCTTTGATCCACCTTGAGACCGCCAACATGGAAATGTTTGATCTCAGCAGTAGGGTTCCTTAAGCATTGGCCAAAATATTAGACTTTCTTAAACTCTTGCACAACACCAGTTTCATCTTTCCTCACTTGAACACCTCTTGCCTTAAGTCTAGCTACATCCTTCCAAGCCTTCTTGGATATCTCCATGTGGACTCCTTTGACACTAGATAGTAGCACATCATTCTTGAATTGCAAGTTGGTGAAAAACACCTTCATTAAGTCAGGATAGATTTTCCCTAAAAGTTCAAGGAAGGTTTTCAACATTTGATGTTTGAGTTGTTGGAGTAGACTCTCAAATCCTTCTGCTCTCATCCATGAATATCTCAGCACCTTAGGAATGTTGATTTGCTTCCTAGTCATCTTAATGAGGAACACTTGGATTTTGTCCTCATATCCTTCGAACCAAGCCTCAATTCTCTCATGGTGTTCTTGATTTGGAGACCTTGGAATAGGAGGAGTGGAGTGTTCTTCATCAGATTGAACAATACGTTATGAGGCATGATGATTGTGGGTGTGGCTGTTTCTAAGAGATGTATGATGCAAATGCAAGTTTTCAAGTGCAGTATTTATAATTGAACAGGTTGAATTTCAAAAATAGTCGATTAAATGGTGCAGATATATTTTTATTAATTCATTTTAGGTCTAAAGCCAGGTTAATGCAGTTGATTGCAGTATCTCAAGAATTCATGATGTTTCTAATGAGATTTTATGAATGAATAAATCAGTTCAGATTATGTAAGATGCATGCACATTGGAATTACACACCACACATGCTTTTTGGTCAAACAAATCAGAAAAAACAATTCATGGCTCATTGATGAGTTCAAATTTTTGCCCTCATTTAATATTTAAATTTGGGGATTTAATTGAATTTTCTGTGCTTAAAGATTGATTTAATTAGGATTTGTGATTATTGGATTTATTGAGTAAGTTTGGTAAAAGTGGCGTAAAAATTGATTTTAGTTGCATAAAATATTATTGGATATTTTAACGTTTGTTAATGCAGCTGGAATTTATTTTTAGTCAATTAATAATGTGATTTTGAAATATTCAAAGTTACAAAATAAGTCCAAAATCAAGAAATTCTGAGAAAGAATAAATCAGGAGCTAAATGCACCCCCAGATTTTACTTGCACACTCCTTTTAAAGTGGACCACAAAAACCTGTTCTACACCCCCAGTTTTCACTAAGTTGCACCCCTCCTACCACTTAAACTCCACTAAACCAGATCATGCCATGTGGCAATCCTTACCTTTTAAAATTAGCCAACCATAAGCCGCCACGTGTCATAATCCTCCACTCACCCAATTGACCACTCAGATCTTGCCACGTCATCATCTTCATCTCCCAAAACCCTAACCCTAATTTCAGCCACCATGACCACCCTCCACACAGCCGCCGCCGCCAACCTCGCCGACCACCACAGCCCCTTCCACCGTCAACTCGCCAGAAACTGCAGAACCACCACGGACAACGCCACCTTCTTCCTCCATCGCGCCGCAACCACCGCGAGCCACCAGCACCTGTACCAGCCATTTTCCGTCACCACCTTCACGCCGGAAAACGCCAATCTCGTCGGCCACTCCCAACCTTTGCAGCTTCCGTCGCACACCACCTTCACCAGCCGCCACTGCCATTTCCTCGCGCGCCCACTTGCAACATCGCGGCCACCGCGACGCACCAACGACCATCGAGCAGCGCTGCCTCCATCTTCTCCGCGCAACCGCGAGCTAGAACCAGAAACGCGCATTGCAGATCTGAACCTTGCTCCGCCATCTTCTTCCTCGCGCACAACCATAACAGCGCGCCATCATTCCCGCACCACTGCACCACCATGGTCACCGCAGCTTCACCACCATCTTCGAACAGGAACCGCGTCGGAAGAGCTCGCCGGAGCAGCACCACGCCGGCAGCCGCGCCGTCACGAGGGAGGGAGAAGAGTGTGAGAGTGAAACCCGGATTCTGGAGAGAGACACTCTGCGCCACGTGTCAGGCTGCTATTGGACAGTCAAACTGGTCAACTGGTCAAACTCTGGTCAAACTCTGGTCAAACTGGTCAAACTCTGGTCAATTTTGTAAAAATGCTTAAATAAGAGGGGCAGAATTGGAAATTGAACAGAAATTGAGTTGCTAATTAATTAAATAAAAATGAAAGAATTTAGCAACTGACAGATAAAGCCCAAAGTCCAGTGGAAGCCTATATAAAGAGACTTAAGGGAGCAGAAGCGGGGGAACTGAAAAATTTTACAGCTGACAGCTTAGACACTTAGAACTCTCTGGTTTTGGCAGATACCGTCTCCACCACATCTCTCATTCTTTCTTTTATTTTCTTTCTTTCATATCATCATGTATTCCATCAAAGCCATGGAGGGCTAAGCTTTAAGGGTTGATTCCACTGTAATTTCTTAAATGGATTCTGAGGTTAGATGAATTTATATGTTTTGTTATTTTGATTATTGTTGTGGTTTTTGTTTATCTATGTCCTTTGCTTCTAAATTGAATAGAAAATAATGATTTTAAATCTACATGCATGCTAATCATATGAGTTAAGAGGTTTTTAAATAAAATTGAGACTTTACTTTGATTTTGTTTAGAAACTTTCATTTGATTAAATAAGTTTTTGCCAATAATTGAGACTTTAATTTGATTAGAGGTAATTACTTTAACTAAAGTTAGTCAAGACTTTACTTTGATTAATTAAGTTTTCTATTTGGTAAAGAAACAAAGGAATAGACATGATTAGGCATAGTAAAATTAATTGAGACTGTACTTTGATTGAATTTACTATGGATAATCTAACAATTCTCATTTTTAATTGAGACTGTACTTTGATTAAAAATGAGGATGCCAACAAATGAATTGAGTCTTTACATTGATTGATTTGTAAATCAACAACAATAATTAATTTAACAATAATCTCTAGATAACCAATGAAGAATCTTATTTAGAAAAAGCAGTGGAATTGACCTATTTACTATTACTGTGTTTACAATCTTCCGTGTCATTTTCTTTGCATATCAAAACCCCCCTATTTTTATAGTTGCTAGTTTTAAAGTACATTTTTTGAGAATCAAATATTTGAGATCAATTCCGTATTCGTTGTGAGACGACTCAGGGTTATCTTAACCCTAACTATTTTCTTCACTACAAACTGGCAATACTGAAGTTGCTAAAGTAGTGGTAATTTGATCGCCTAACGACAGCGATATCACTCATGCAATATTTGTTGGGGGCAGATAGTACTTGACACAAGATGCTCTCTTTGACTTAGTCAGCTTTAGAAATTAATTCATTCAAAAATTTGCAGTTTTAATAAAATCAACACATTGATATTATAATTCAGTCGACTAAAAATTCAACAGTTCATAAAACTCTGCACACAGAATCTGGTTAAGTGAAATCAATATATTGATTTCGGAAATCAATCCATTAAAAATCGTGAAATTGAGCTTTATATTCCTAGATACAGTTTTAATGAAATCAACACATAGAATTGTGAAAACAACAAATTAAAATTCATGATAGATTAGATTTTTTGCCTACAGTGGCAACTTAATTGAAATCAACACATTGATTTATAGAATCAACAAACTGAAAAATTTAGCAGATCAAAATTTTTGCAAACAGAGGCATATTTAAGTGAAATAAACACACTGAAATGAAAAATCAATAGGCTAAATATGATAGTTTTCAGTTTATGCACACATTAGCTTATTTTAATGAAATCAATGCATGAATTCATAAGATTAACATGCTAAAAACACATCAGACCATATTCTTCATGTCTAATATGCATAATTCAATTCTTAGCTTGTTAAACCTATCTCTAGCTAATAGTTTTGTGAACAAAGCAGCCAATTAATTTTTCATTTTAACAAATTGAAATTCATAATCTTCCTTTTGAACATGATCTCAAATGAAATAATGCCTAATCTCTATAGGTGTGTTTTAGAATGTTGTATTGGATTCTTGGTTAAGTTGATGGCACTAGTATTATCACAATACAAGGGTACGTTACTTAGCTTTACACCATAGTCCAAGAGTTGATGCTTCAACCATATGACTTGTGCACATCCATGTCCAGCTACTATATATTCAGCTTCAGTAGTGAAGAGTGCCACACATGCTTGCTTTTTGTTATTCCATGAGATTATACTTAAGCCAAGTAGGTGGAAAGTGCCACTTATGCTTTTCCTATCCAATTTGCACCCTGCATAGTCAGAATCCGGAAAACCACTAAGAGTAATGTTAGAATCACATGGATACCATAAACCAACATTAGTTGTTCCTTTCAGATACTTTAAAATTCTTTTTTGCAACTTTTAAGTGCGACTCCTTTGGATTTTCTTGGATCCTTGCACACAAGCACACAACAAACGGGATAAATGCCTATTTGCTATAAGATAGAGCAAAGACCCAATCAACCCTTTATATTTAGTTGAATCCACTGGTTGGCTAACCTCATCTGCATCCATAAGAAAATTTGTAGCAATTGGAGTGGCAACTTCCTTGCAATCCTCCATTTTGAACTTTTTCAACAAGTCAAAATAATATTTTGATTGGCTTAAAAATGTTCCATGCTTGACTTGCGATCCTATAAAGTAGGTAAGTTCATCCATCATGGACATATTAAATTCTCCCTACATAGTTGCAACAAACTCTTCACACAAGATGTTATTATTTGAGCCAAAGATGATATCATCTACATAAACTTGAACAAGTATAACATCACTTTCATGTTTTCTAATGAAGGGTATTTTATCAACTGCACATCTAGCATAACCTTTTGACAAGATAAAGTTGCTTAGCCCTTCATACCACTGTCGTGGTGCTTGTTTCAAACCATATAAGGCCTTTTTTCAATTTGAAAACATGGTTAGGATAGAGATGATCCTCAAAAATAGGAGGATGTGAAACATATACTTCATCATTTAAGAAACCATTCAAGAATGCACATTTCACATCCATTTGATGTAATTTAAAGTTACACATGCACGCATATACTAATAGTAATCTCAGCATCTAGCTTAGCTACAAGTGCATATGTTTCATCAAAATCAATGCCTTCTTCTTGATTATACCCTTTAGCAACTAGTCTATCTTTGTTTCTTACTATATTACCATCTTCATCCATTTTGTTTCTAAAAACCCATTTAGTTCCAGTTATATTTATGTCATCACTTCTAGGAACTAGAAACAATACATCATTTCTTATAAATTGATTAAGTTCATCTTGCATAGCAACAATCCAATTACCATCATTTAAGGCATCATTCAAATTTTTAGGTTCAATTTAAGATACAAAAGGATTATGTTCACAACATATTGATTTAAGGCATCATTTCAGTCGATTGATTTTCTGCAACAGATTGTTTGTCTGCAACAAAATTCTTTTCCTACAGTAAATCATCTTCATCTACATTCTTTGACACTTGATCTCGCATCTTAGGGTTAGTTTCATCAAATACATGCATGGATTCTTCAACAGTCATTAGTCTCTTATTATAAACCCTATATGCATGGCTATGTATAGCATAACATAGAAAAACACCTTCATCCGCTTTGACATCAAACTTGCCAAGTTGCTCTTTGTCATTATTTAAGATGAAACACTTACATCCAAATACTTTTAAGTGACTTAAAACAGGCCTCCTCCCTTTGAAAAACTCATGGGGGATTTTCTTAAAAATAGGCCTAATCAAAAATCGATTTAACACCCAAAACTACTTAGGTAGTGAGTTTTCATTTAACATGATTCTAGCTAGTTCTTCAAGTGACCTATTCTTTCTTTCAACTACTCCTTTTTGTTGTGGAGTTCTTGGAGCAGAAAAGTTATGTTTAATCCCATGTTTTTCACAAAAGTGTTCAAATCTTTCATTTTGAAACTCTCTACCATGATCACTTCGAATAGACACTATCTTAGAACTCTTTTCATTTTCTAAAACCTTGGAAAGTCTTTTGAAAGCATGGAATGTGTCATTTTTGGCTGCTAAAAACAAAGTTCATGTAAACCTAGAGAAATCATCTACTATGACTGATGCATAAAGGTTTCTACCAAGACTCATAGTTTGGGATGGACCAAATAGATCCGGATGAATCAACTCCAAAGGTCTTTCAGTTGAAACACAATTTTTGGATTTAAAAGTGCCTTGGTCTATTTTCCCTTTTGACAATCTTCACATACTGTATCTTTCTCAAATTTGAGTTTTGGTAGCCTTCAACCAACTGTTTTCTATTTAGCCGATTAAAATGTTGCATGTGTATGTGACAAAGCCTCAAATGCCATAACCAAATATCATCCTCTATTGTAAGCAAACAATGAATGCTAAATTATGCATGATGCAGATCAAGTAAGTATATATTGTTGACTCTTTTTCCTATCAAAACAATACCACCACATGCATCATATATAAGGCAATTATTAGGTTTAAACATGACTTTAAAACTATTTATAATGTTAAAATATTGTTCCAACTTTCTTGTACATTTTTCATAGTCAAAACTATTTATAATGTTAAAAAACGTTCACCATTCTAATTAAACAAAATAGAACCAAGGAATGTAGCATTTTTAGGAGTCTAAATATTTGTGACAAAACATACATAAACTTCTAAAGAAAATTACTACAATATTTTCCTGGGCTTTCATAATATAAACATCATTTCTCCTTCTTGATAGTCTTCATTGTCTTTGTAGCTGATAGTTTGGCTAACGAAATGTCTTCCAAAAGATCAAAGTCCATCATGATATTTGGTGGTAGTACATAGATCTTTTCTGGACGTCACACGTAAAACAATATCTGGGTCAAGATCAGCAGTCCTAGAAAAGGGCATCTGTAATTACCACCATCAATCTATATTAGAGCTTCCAAGTGTCGAGTAATAGTAGTATGGTAATTATAGTGAAATTATACTTACTAATGAACTATCAGTATCAACAGATAAATCACATACAACATTGTCACTACATTCAGCAAGTTCCATTGCCTACAAAAGTTTACATCAAAATTTATAAATTTCTATCGGACCACCAGTACGACTCATTTAAATACTTACTGTAACATCCTGACTGGATATTACGGATTTAAATAATAAAATAAGAAAACAATAAATACGCATGATTTATTATAACATCATTTCCCATAAATGCGGGAAATTTAAAACTTTATTAGATTAATGAATAATCCAAAATTCATAAATTATAAAACTCGAAATAATATAAAAACATCCTATAAGTGTTTACAATTTATTTCAAAATTATAAAACAATAAAAAGCTCCTAAGCTATCCTCGCTTAGTCGCTAAGCCTCACTCGATCCATCTACAACATCATCTGCTCACGTATACCACGTACACGATCATCGTCAAATACAAGCAAATAGGGTGAGCTAACATAGTAAACATATATGTATATACAATTCAAATGCATATATAAAACACATCAAAAGAATACATCCTTTCGACCCACATGGCCACAACCATGTTGTGATGTCAACTAACATTAAGGAATCCCATATTTTCAACCCACATGGCCACAACCATGTTATTCGTGTTCTACGTCTTCTAGTGAGTACCTCAAGGTGTCTTATTGCCCAACCTGTCGACCACAACCGATAGAGCACGTGCGGGAAACCACACTTCGGATCACACACCGTAACGCCATGTGGAGTTTCCAATACGAACATAGTTCATACGTCCCAAGACTACCAAACTCGTCAGCTAATTGCTGAGGAGGGCAATCTATCTAGACCTATCCGTACTGGCCACAACCAGCACACTCACACCGACAACACTCACAAACCCGAGCCACAACTCAAGAGTTCCTCGTGTTCTTCTGCTATCTTGAGCCACAACTCAAGGGACGTCATTCCGAGCCACAACTCAGAGAGTGCCACGTCCTTAACCCCTATCCCGAACCACAACTCAATGGATACATTCTGAGCCATAACTCAAGGAACACGAACAAACCCACCTTTGAGGTATCTTAGAAGCCTTGTAGACAACGCATCACGAATTCAACAGAACTAATCTGATACCACATTATCAATTGCCTTGAAAAATACCATTGTACTTTTCTTTGCTTAGGCTAAAATCCTTCGTCCAAACATCCAAGCCCATCTCGCTTAAGTTAGGCTCACTAGCTTGAGCGAGCCCATAGTACAATAGCAGCCCACGAAGTCTCGCTTGAGCGAGCTCCTTCTTGCTTGGGCGAGACCATCCTTCGCCCAGAATTGATGTGTCTCGCCTAGGCGGCGAATTGAAACAGAACCATCAACCATCGAAATTCTCGCTTAGGCAAGGGTCTCTCGCCTAAGCGAGACGAGCTTTCGCCCAAGACGAAGCTTCACGCATGAGTGAGATGCTCAAGCAAGGGCTTCCAACACTCTCGAGTTCTTGCTTAGGCGAGGCACACTCGCCTAAGCGATATGGCCTGTCACCCAAGGCCAAAACTCCCCACTCGAGCGAGACGCTCGAATAGACACAAACGCAACTCTCTACTAACCTTGCCTAGGTGAGCCTAGCTCGCTTGAGCAAGAATTGCAGACTTCTGCACTGTGACGGCAACAGACACTTGCAACACATGCACAAATCACATCCCTAAACCAAACTACGCAATTGGAAGTAGTGCACAAAGCTTATGGACATAATTTAGACCTAATATGGTCCTCAAATACAAGTTGAACCAAAAATAACATGTACAGTGCAGAAACCCCTCATATTCATGCAATTTGGAAAGAATTTCGATCATCAATATCAAAGCACCCAAACCCCTAATTCAGATCATATATTAGCACGAATTTTCATGGCATACAATCATCAAAATCATACACATGAAACAACAATACTAAAATTCAGTTCAACTCGCCTAACCTAAAATTTCCTTCGCTTATAATTTGAATTATGCGTCTTCCCTAGAGTACCAATACTCTCTCTTTGATTCTCTCCCAAATCAGCTCTCAAATGCCCCAATACCCTCTCAAATTCGCTCTCCTCTAAAAGGTAAAAATAATCACACTGTAGAAACCTTCTCACCCAAATTTAGCCCTTCTTGGCTGCCCTTCTACTAGGGTTTTCTCTACCCTTTCACATTCAAGCCACAAGTAATTGTTAGCAAAAAGAGAGTCAAATTTGGGTTCACCAAGGTTTGAACCCACAACCTTGCCTTTGTCAAATCAATGCACAACTATTCAACCAATTCATGTTTCATGACAATTTCTATAAATATAGGGTTACATTATCACTCCACAAGATCAAACATATTATTAAAATAATAATAAATCCAACAACACATAATTGGCATACATAGGACTTGAACCCAAGTCCTCTCACACAATTAAGTACTCTCAACCATTTAAGCTAGTACTTTTCCACGTTACCTCAATCAATATTTAATGTCATAAACGCTCCCACTACCCACATTTATTAATTAATTAATTTCCGCAGGTCTTATACTTACTAAAGAACTCTAGTATGAGTATGTATATCAGAGTCACTGCCACTGATACGTTTTCCAGTAACCATTGTCTGCATTATCTCACAAACAATTAAAACATAGAAACCACTAACATTGGTATTAGTAAACACAGTAAACTTAAAATCTACTCATTAACGACTTCTCAGTATCAGGTTGTATTTCATAGGCACAATTTTCCTTAGCTTCAACAACTTTCATTACCTGCAAAATTTGTTCTTTTCAATACAAAATAATTAAAATTAGAACCTTAGTTTGTCCAAGAAGACTACTAATGTGAACTATAATTTCACGATCACTTGAAACTCTCATTATTGAAGCAGGTCGGTTATTTGTTAGAGCTTAACCTTGAAAGCCAAAGTACACCCCAAAATAACGTCCAGATCCTCTAGAAAACACTTAAAATCCTCCTCACCATCCTAATACATACAAAAAGAAACATGAAATGAAATATTAGTATGATTTTCACACTATTATCTTACTATAGGAAAAACAAAGGTGTACTACCTTGATCATTTTTTTTCGCAAATTACCAATAGATACACCAATTAGATTGATGTAATCTTGGTCCTAAAGCATGAAGTTAACAACCTTTTTTTGATCAGTCACTTGAATTCCAAGCTTGTATCTACAAACATATATTCAATTATAAATAAGATTGTAACATAGGCAAACTATTACACATCTGTTACGAATTACTAAAATCATTATATTCCGCAGGTATTACTAACCTCATTCTTGGATACTCACTATAACCATCATAATTCAAACACTTAAAAGAACCAACTTCATGTGTTCTTTTTGTGCATAATTTACAAATCAAATAACTCCAACCATCATTTCCTAAGTTAAATTTAAGTGTATGTGTAACAGTTACACATGAAATCTCCTAAACCAATAAAAGAAGGGTTAATAATAATGACAAGTGTTTATAAAAGTTTGCAAAACAACAACTACCTCTATCACAGTCAAAATCTTTGAAACACTTTTAACAACAATTTTATACATAAACTTATCAACATGACGAATCTGGGAAGATCCACTGTATTGGCTTCCGTCTTCAAAAATTTCATGAGCACATTAAACATGAGTTAGTGTT
Organism: Vigna unguiculata; assembly: GCF_004118075.2. Lineage (NCBI taxonomy): Eukaryota > Viridiplantae > Streptophyta > Magnoliopsida > Fabales > Fabaceae > Vigna > Vigna unguiculata. The sequence continues at coordinate 28,308,035 of NC_040288.1, forward strand.
TATCAAATATAAAGATTTATTGAATAATATAGTGGTAATATAAAAATATTACTTTGCAAATTCCTTCCTAAATTCAATCAATTCAGGTATATCATCTCCAAATATGAACTTCGATCCATTTCAACAATTAGACAATGACATTGACCATGGACCTATACAAAATAATTTAAATTAATTTACAAATTATGCACATTACCTTCGAAACGAATAAAGAATATAAAAAAGTTTTGTCACTATAATAAAACCTGATGCAACCTTTATCTTTGCCTGAGTAAGAATAATAGCAGGATAAGGTGTTTCACGACTTGATAGTGGTCGTACCCCACCAAATTAAAACACTTAAAATGCAGTATATGAAAGTGAACCAAGTCGTCTCCCAATGACCAATATTTTCATTCAAAGCTTCAATTTCCAGATGAACACAACAATAACACATGGGGGGTTTGGCAGACAGATTCAGAATGTTAATCAACGGATTAAATTGAATGCGATAGTGATTAAAACCATATTGACATCCTTGATTCAAACACAATTTCACTTATCATAGGCCACCAAATTAACACCAACTCTACCTTATCTCAATCCACTAGATAATAATTCACTAAGCGAAAATTACAATCCAGCTTCATTATGCAATTAAGCAATGCACACATCCTTAAATTCGTGATAGCCAAGCTACATACATTAAGCATGAATGTATCTTAACCCAAACGTATGCAATTACTCTGTAAATTAAGCATTAACAGATTCACTACATGCATTCCACAAATTCAGAACAAAGACGTGGTAGATTTCACAAAACAAGCACAACCTCAAAGCTTCATTGCATTTTTTATCAAGGAGTCAATATACAAATTTAGCTAGACATGGAAATGAGCAATTAAACACTTCAAATCTGGAATCACAAAAACAGGACCAAAAATCCTAATTTTTGAATTCTGAAAACGCAAATCAAGAGCAAAAGAGAGATTTCAAAGCTTCAATGGAATGCAAAAATGGTGTTGTGATATATAAATCTGAAAACCCCATCAATGGGTGTTGTTCCAAGTCAACAAAATCCACAAAATGAACTGCCCAATGTAGAAAACAAAATCAAAACGCAAAACCCTCAATGGGTGCTGTCAAATGTGCATAAAAATGGTAAAAATGAGACAAAAACGTGAAAAACTGCAAGGTGCACTTCCATGGAAGCTTGGAGAGCGAAAATGGAGGTTGGAGAAAGGTAGAAGATGAAATGTGTTGCTGGTGCATGGAAAAGAAACCCTATTCTCGTGGTCACCTCAAGTCTGTTAGCATTATTTACAAAATTGACATTATGAGCTGCAGAATTACAAAAGTGCCACTCCTGGGCCTCTAATGTTGGCCCATTCACTCAGATGACGTGGAAATGATGTGGCAATTCTCTTCAACTGAATATTGATGTCCAAGCTCCAAAATTGCTTCACCCAAATACCTAAAAATAATTAAAAAAGAAAATTAGGCCAAATAATGTGAAATTAGTCCAAATTCGGAATAGTGGCCCAATAAAGCTCAACTGATGAAAAACACTATAAAGATGAACAATTAAGCATTGAACGACTGTCAAATGGGTACACAAAGGCTAGTGGAATGAAAGAAAATAATGACTCATCACTTTCCCTCCAATAACTAACCAATCTTATACAATATGAATCCCACAGAGTGCAACTGATTGACGCACCACTAAATTAATAAAATAAAAATAACAACTTCAAAACAACATTAAATCGATATATTAAAACTGCTCTATCAAAAAAAAACATTAAAACTTCTAAATTTTGATACATGTTTATAACTAGATATAACATTTATAAAAACAAGAAACTTTGTCTATAAGTTCAAGATAAACAATAAAATTTAGATGTTCAAACTAATAGAATATTACAATATCTTTGTTTCTTCGTAAAAGTAAAATAGTAAAAGTCTAATATAACATTCTTTACTATCAATCTTAATCTTGATTTGAATCATTTGTTTCTTCATTAGGAACACTCCCTTGACACCTGACATAAAAAAAAATCATAATTAGTAACATTCATTATAATCACAATCATGATCAATGAAGTTTCATTAGTTTTCTGGCCACCAAAGATATATATATATATATATATATATATATATATATATATATATATATATATATATATATATATATATATATATATATATATATTAAAAAAGCCTTGTAAACAATTCAAGACACAAAAGCACATACTTCTCTGTCCAAAAGCTATTCAGATTAAGAATGTGTTTGGATTAAAAGTTCAAAAGGATTCTTGAAATTACACAAGTTTGCTTGAAGCAAGATTGATTGTTAGATACAAGTATGACCACAACATATAGGCATCTATGAAAATAATCTTCCTATGCGGAATTATATAATAAAAACAATAAACTCAAATCTTCAAACAGACATGCCCACGTCCAACATAAGTATTCAAGAGATCGAAAAGAACAGAGTTTACTCACAAAGGTGGTCTTCAATTAGCTTTTGATTGTTGGTGCCAACGTCCAACATAACTGGAAGTATCTACAGTTGGAAAAACATGTGGTGAGTTCAAATGAGTTTTTCCATAAGGATTTTAAGCAAGATTACTCATCCTCCTTTTTGTTTGCTTCAACCGCTTATATTATGAGACAAGTTTCTGCCAAGTCCGTTCAATGAACTAAAATTAGCTTATGTACAAATTAAAAATAAAATATTTGAATAGGTTATATAAGATAGTAGTTTCTACAAACTATCGTATGCATAAACTAATTTTAACTTATGAAAAAGTCAATTTCAATTTTTTTTCTTCCTATTTCTCTCTCAAGTTCTTATAAAAGAAGTTCATATAGAGAGGTCCTAAAACATATTAGAATTTGTGTTTAGAGACTAATTTAGGTTCAAAAAATTAACTTGTAAATTAACAAACACTTATAGAAGTTATCTTTGGGATAAACTGCACACCAAGTAAAATGGTACCAGAGGCTATAATGAAGGCCGCCTAAGGAAGCCACAATTAGGCTGGGTTAAATATCACTTCCAACAAAACTAGAATGTGCTTGAATTGATCATTGTCAAATGTACTTAGAGACAAATTTTAGAGAACAAAAAGAGCTTTTGGAAACAATAAACAAACAAGGCCTAATTGTCAGCCAAAGAAAGATGTATTCAATTTATCATGGACAACTCCAAGAGCTAGCTAACAGCTGGGAAGAACTAAAACTTTAAATATTTAACTAACATGACAAAATAAAACTCCCATTTTCTATCTCTTGAGAGAACCACTTTTCCTCGCCTTAATAATCTAGTGGGTTTATTTTGTTTATTAAACCTTTACTGTTTTTTTCTTTATTAGGTTTTTTATTCATTTTCATTAGAATCAAGCACTAGGATGGCTCTGGTATGTCTCTGGTAAGGCAAAGACTCATATATATTGAAGGATTTATAAAGAAAAGAACAGAAAAATTATCTATAACAAAACTATCCTCCTTGGTCTGGGGATTTCTCTGTACATTATTCTTGATAAAGTTTAAAGTAGAACAATTATTCCCCTCAGATAGGTATTAGGACATAAAAAGTTCACTCATTAGGTAAACAATATGATAGTTACTTGAGCGAGAACCATAACAACTAGTTGAAGACTTGGTTCCAAGGTCTCTTGGACAACCTGAAAAATAAGTGGAACAGACATAAATACACAAGAAATGCCATCATAAGGTTAATAGTACAAGTGTTAATAGAAAAATATTACAGCGGTAGCTCCAGCCTTTTCCAAAAGTTTTGACGTTTGGGAAGTATTTGCTCAAAGCCCAAACTATTCTATAATTGGCTCCAAGTGAATCTACAATTATTGTAGTGACACTTGCTCTTTCAGCTCCAACCTTATGTAGAACCTTATCATAGAGTCGAAAGCATGTGAGGTAATGAAGATGCATGGAAGCTCAAGTACTCAAGTTCTAAGATTCAATCTAAGTTCCAAAACATTTTCCAAGTGATTAGCAACAACTGCATTTACTTTGTTAGGGTGTCAATATGTTTGAAATTGTTCATTAGGAGTTAATATTTCTTTTTAACATGTTTCTTTTCCTTTTTCTTCTTTGGCTTTGACAAAAATTTATCCCTTTTGGGTTTATGCATGATTCACTTGATCCAAAGCACCAACAAAATAAATAGTACACCACTTACAAAATCAAAAATAATTTGTATGGTTATCTCACACAACATTTCTAACACATATTTTGTATAAACATCATGATTGATTTTGACCAGTTTTTTTCTCAGGAAAATCACACCTTTGGCTTCTTCACCTACCTTTATTTTATCAAGCACGCTATTTCCCACTCTATGGAATGCCTACTATGACATTTTTATAAACCTGACTAAGAAAAAAAAATATACCTTGATGTTTGGGTTTTTCTGCTTGAGAAAATTTCCAGCACATGTTATTAATCCTTTAGTTCCTATCCTTGCAACCAAAGCATCAATGTTTTCCCCTGAGTCTCTACAGATCTCAAGGCCTGTTGTCTCGTAATGAGTCTATATGAAGAAAATGAAATTTTTTTAGCATATCTTATAATCAGTCCCCAACGATGAGAAGCATTGCCTATTGGTTCATTAAACAATGTATGAACAACCAATCAAAGTCTTTCATTTACAAAAACAACAAACTAAATACGTGAGGTATATGAAAAGAATTAAGATAAGTGGAAAGGTACCAAATGCCAGAAAAAGTGTGTTGACTAATCATGGAAACACAAAAATCAAGATGGAAACCCAAAATAAATTATGGAAATTGAAAGAGTTAGGGAATGAGAAAGAGAGAAACCGAAATCAATTCAAAAATCGAGAGCAGCGACACACAACCGGAATGAGATCTTCAAAATGGGACGATGAAATTAGAAAGATGAAATTGAGAGAGAACTAAGACGATATTAGAAAGATGAAATTGAGAGAGAAATATACTCAAACACGGAGGGTGAAGAATAACGGTGAAAGGCACGCAGAGAAGAACGAAAGCTTCTTCGTCTTGTCTTCCTCGTAGGTACACAGTAAAGAGAGAAGAGCTGAATAGTCAAACTGAAAATTGTAAAAGTTACAAGAAATAGGGAAATGAAAAAAAGTAAGGTGAAACCTAAATATGTTACCGGAGTTTATTTGAAAAACCCCTAACACTTTTGAAGTTTCTAAAACCTCTGATATTCTCTTTCTTGTCAGAGGTTATTACACCCTCAAGTAATAAACCTTCTTTAAAATTGTATATTTTTGTAGTGCATGATAAACTAAATAATTAAAAGAAATAAAAAGTATATATATGGTTACTTAATTAATTGTGAATATTTTAATAATTTAAACAAAAATAGAAATATGGTGGGACGGATATTATGACAAGGATATGTACATTCCCATCCCCATTCAATACGAGAATTCACTATCAAAACGGATCGAGTCATACCCACAAGTTTATTTGTCATCTCCAAATCTATTGTTGAATACGTGTTAGCTAATTATCTTATATATTTTCGATCTTATATATTTTCGGTCGTGTTTATTACTTTATTTAGGATGAGACTTTAAACATATAATTTTTTTTATTTTCTGTGTTAATTTTCAACTAAAACAATTTACAATAATTTATACTAATCTATATACAAATTTTAATTTAATTTGCAAACTAGTGATTAAAAATATTTTTTTAGTTAAAAATTACATTATCGGAAATTTTCATTATCTGGTAGAATAATTCCTAGAAAGTTTCTATAAAAAATTGTAAAATTTAATTTTATGAAAATTTGATATAAATTTTTCGAATTCCCATAAAATGTGTTGACAAAGAATGATTAAAAGATTTTGATGATGATAAAGATGCTGAAGAAAACACTTGAAGATATTGAAGACAATATAGTTTATGTTTAAAGATTCTTATTGTAATAGACTTAAGCTTTTTCTAGTTAGGTGCTTTTTCTAGTTAGGTGCAAAATTGTTAGGACAACAACCAGCTCACAACTCCTCTGAGAGAAACTCATTTTTCGCAAAAATCAGTATGGTAATTGATTACCAACTTATAATAATCGATTACCAACTAAAAAAATTCTATTTTTCAAAACCTACTTAAGATAATCAATTACCACAAATGGTAATCGATTATTACTGGCAGTTATAACTTGGCTCTTGAAAAACGACTTGAAATAATCGATTACCATTTATGATAATCGATTACCACAGACAGTTATAAAAATATTTGTTCAAATTTGTACATGAGATAATCGATTACCATTTTGGGTAATCGATTAACACTGCAAAACTTTGTTTTCGAAAATCACTGGAATAATTGACTATCTTAAATGGTAATCGATTATCCTTGGTAGTTTCAGCTAAACTCTTCATTTCTAACTCAGCCTGCGAAAACCTCTTTAAATAGAATTCAGTTTCCAAACTTCAAACCACCTTTTTAAGATTCAGATTTTTTGTGCTGTGACTGCAAATTGTTACTATGTGAGATTCTTAAAGAAAGCTTTGAAAAACCTAGTGTGAGTGAGTGATAACGTTTTCTAAGTGAGTTCTTAGAAGATTGAGTGTTGTGTTGTTGCTAGGAAAGCTGGTCATCCTCTGTGTGATTCAGGGGGAGTTTTGTTCATCTCTTGTGGTTGTTCAAGTTGTTCAAGAAAGGTGTTTTCTAATCCTTACTCTTATATAATCTGTTGTAATCTGTTTATTATAGTGATTGAGTTAATCTCTTTGTTTAAGAGATTAACAACTAGACGTACGATATTTTGATCTGAACCAGGACGTACGATATTTTGATCTGAACCAGTGTGTATCTTTCTCCTTTAAACTCTTTATTTATTTTCATTTACATTTAAAGTAAGTGTGATTTTAAGTTAATCATTTAAATTTTAAGAAAAAATTTTAAAACCTGTTAAGACTTATAAAAATCCAATTCACCCGTATAAAAATCCAATTCACCAAAAACCATAATTTAAATATTTTTAAATATTAAATATTCCGCTGTGCGATAGATACCAACAAAATGTTTTCTAAAAAAATTAATACGAAAATTAATTGTGATAATACAAAAAAAAAAGTTATAAGGAACTGTATTTAAATCTTGTCTTTTTATATCATGTATTACTAATTTTACTATGGAATTGGATTAGGATATATTATAATATACCTTTGAAAAAAGAAGTAAAATAAATATAATTAAAATGTTATTATTTAAAGTCGATATATATAGAATGTTCTTTTATCGATATAAATATCAAAATATCACTGCTCCAAAAGATATAGGAGGTTTCTATTTATTATCTTAAGTGCGTGGTTTATAAAATTTGTATCATTTCATTCGCTATTCATATAATTTAGTATTTTGGTACCGGCCAACCATCAAATTAGCTTAGCAAAAAAACATATATTTTAGTATTTTGTTACCCCGACCAGCCAACCATGAAATTAGCTTAGCAGAAAAACAGAGAGTTAAGATAAAACACAAGCATCATTTATATATGCTCCATTTGTTTATTGATACAAGGAGTGAGAGGTGGAGCTCATTTATTGGTACATGATCCGAAACATATTTCCATGTTCTCTCTACATGAGCTCTTACACCATACACACATTTTACTTCATGTTTATTCAATACACAAATGGACCATTTCTTCCCTTGCTCCTATCCTTCTGTTCTTCATCAGGCCGTGCATCCACAAAGTAAGATTCGCTCTGCTTCTTTATCAGCTTCTCAACCTTCTCACCAGACGCAGGGAACGTTAAATCCAACACCTCTGTAGGTATCTCGCTTATCACATTGTCTTCCTCACCTTCAAGTTTTCAATCACACATTACCAATTGTAAATAAACAACCCCATCACCCATAAACACAAAACAAGAGTATAAATATATACCTGCAAGGAAGTATCTCTGGTTGTTCTCAGCATTGATACCGAAAGCAAAGAAATTCAGATTGGAGGTAGCGTTGATGGCAACAGGATAAGTTGCTGGGATTATAAATAGATCGTCTTCAGACAACTCAGCACTGTACCTCTGCACTTCCCAACTTTCCTCTTCTTCATCTTCTTGCTGATGCTGCTTCTGTTGTTGTTGGTTTTGGTTTTGCCCAACAAGTTCAATGTTTGCTTCTCCTCTGTTCATCACCAGCATCACCATGGCCTTAGAATTGTAGTGTGGGACAAGAAGACCTCCCTAAAGTTTTTAAAAAAGAAACCATTATTCAATTAGTGTCTCAGTACTAAGATTTTATAATTAAGACGACAGTGAATAATAGAACTCAGTTACCTCTTTCATATCCACAGAACTGATGAAGACGTCCAAGTCCTGGAGTTGGGGGTTTTTCTCCGGGGTGATCTCATACCACCTTCCAAATTTGTTGGAGTAGATGGGTTTGCGGTTTCTCAGGTTGAGTGGTTCATTTTGGGAGGAGGAAAGGGCTTTCCTTGAACCAGATTTGGCATGTTTGAGCAGTTCGCGAATTTGTTCCCTTTTGAGTTCCACAATCACTCCCTCTTCCTGACTCTCCTCGCCTTGTTGTTGCTGTCCCTCTCCAAACAGAACCCTGTTTATCTCCTTGAACTCACTCTACAAAAAACGTGCAAATATATATAATGCTATCATTCAACAAGTCTGACATTAAACAAATATATAGTTAGATGTTGTGTTTTTGCTTACATCGAAGGAGGCCTCTAGAACATTCTTGCTGAACCCTTGCAAGTAGGATTGCTGAGCTTCTGTGCTAGATAGGAAAAAGTCCTACAGGAGAAACATTTATTTAGAGAGAAATTGAAAGTTAGAATAAAAACAGTTATAGTATGGAATCACAGAAGGCAGTACTTGAAATTTGTGAGGGTTGTTAACGGGTATGGCGAGTTTGATTATTCTGAGATTGTCGTTGTCGTTAGGGTTAACCAAAAAGAAAGTGGTTCCTGCAGGGATCCTTTGAACATGGCCTTGCTCAAGAATGAATGAGTCTCTGCCGTCAGGGTTCACCAAGGTGAGTATGGCTCTTCCTGTAATTAACAAATTGATTAAGCAAGTGTGATGATGTTGGGTGAGTAGTGATTATTGATTAGTTGATTACTTACCATTAAGGACAACTAGGAGGAAATCGGCATCAGCATGGTGAGGAAGGAGGAGGGTGTTGGGTTTGGACTTGAACTCTACAACACGGTAGTTTTCAAGATTCTGAATTTGTTTCGTACGTTGGTCGAACCTCTGGAGGACCCGGAGATGACCATATTGGTTTTTGAATAGAGTGTGGAACCACCTATCGGAGCTGAAGTAGAAGGGGTTATTTTGTTCTCGTGACTCTTGTTGGCTTTCTTGGTGCTCGTGGTGTACAATGCCGAAGGAAACAGAAACTGATGCCAGGAAAAGAATTCCCAGCAACAGTAGAAGTGGAACCCTTGCTCTCATCATAGTATAGTATTAGTGAATATATGCTGAGTTGTAATACAACACTTGATGGATGATGAAAACATGGAGCGAAGATGGGTATTTATAGTTAGTTGTGCGAGGGCTCTTGATAACACGTATGGACATGGATTGCATGCAGATTGACGTGTGTTGAATTGAAGATAAGATGAAGAGATAGAGTGGTTTGTGATGATGGTGAAGGTGGATTGCGTTCATTGGGTGTGGACGAAGAACTAGGCAATGTGTTGGTGTATGAGTTGAGATGGTGAGCGATTTGAAGTGCATGTTGAGCACGTGTTGCAGTGCATGGCATTTAGACGTTCATGGACGTGGCGAACGGGATGTGAATAAGTTGAGTGGGGTAGTGTGCATGCGTTTTGTTTCTTTGTTTTGTCTTTTCTCTGTCTTCATTGGATTTTTCTTGCTCTTCGCATGCATGATCCAAAAGACTGCACAGTGCTACGTCAGCGCACCGTAATCGTATTCATGGACTTTATATCAAGGTAATGATATAAGATGGTTTAGAGGTAAAATTAGAGAAAGACTTTCAGCTTTTTCTACTAATATTTAAGAATTATAAAATTAATTTAGTGTGTTTATAAAAAGTGAGAGAAATTTTGAATTTAACTCTGTCTATTTATAAAAATATTAACTAATATTGGTAAATAAAAGAAAAAAAGTAATGACTGTCACAGTGCCATCTTTTTTACCATGCAACGACTGATATCAGGATAGTATGTGTATTAGGCTATTGAACATATGCGCAATGGTTAAAACCTATATGATGTATTGGAGTTCATTTGGTTGCTGTTTCTGCTACAAATTGCTGTATTTATGTAGGCACGGAGACAGTGAAAGACGCGTGCTTTGGAGAAAACTAATATACACCAAGTTTTTTTGTAGTTTGTTCTTAGAAAAAAAATAAAAAATGCTTGTGACTCCACTGTGAGATTTTGAGAATCGAAGTTGTCTGGATTCTAATTAATGAACCCCTCTTACAGTAACACTCTTCATATGTTTTAATTACCAGATTTTTCATTTAATTGTTAATACTATTTTATAACGTTGTCTTTGCCATACTGTTATTTCTTAAATTTTGCCAATACATTTCTTCACTCGTATTGATTAAGAGTGTTATAATTTAAAAATAATTAGTGCAAGAAATATTATGAATTTAAACTTGTAAAAAAGAAGGAAACACTAATTCTAACTTGAGATTTATATGGACAACAAGGAAGAAAGTAAATGTTGAGTATTAAGAAAGAATATTAGCAGGAGAACATGTTATTCCTTTACACATGACATACTTTTCTCTTTACCAATGGCATGTTTGGAAATAATTTTACAAGAGAGTTTCAACGTGAAAAAAAAAATAGTAAGGCAAAAATACATACTATTAGCTTCATTCAATGGTTTATTTTTAATAAATTTTACATTGACTTAAATCAAATCATACTAACATGATGATCAATACATTCAAATTTTCATTAATTTGCTTCCATTAATTATTGTAATGAAAGAAGCAAGTAACACTAGTACAAAATATGTTATGTTTAACTCTTTTTTTTTTCTAGTTTTTTTTCTACTTCCGTTCTATTCATCGCCTTTCATTCGTTATTGTGGTGATATTGAACCAGAGAGAGATAATGATGTTGCATGAATATTGCATGAGTATTATTGAAAGGTGTGTTTGATACAAGGAGAAGAAGCTTTTGATATAGGCAAGCCTAGAGAGAAAAACTAATTAACAGAAAGAGAGCCTAGAGGAGAACTAACTAACAAAAAATAACTATATTACGGTTACAATAGAGGTATACTGCATATACCCTTAACACGCCCCCATAAACTTAGGGTGGATGCTGCAATCTAGAGACCCTAAGTTTATCACAAAATTTTTGAAAATTATCTCTTGAGATAGGTTTTGTGAGAGCATATGCAAGCTGAAGTTGGGCTGGGATATGTTGAACATGAAGATGTTTCTTGCGAACGTGGTCACATACATGGTGGACATAAAGAGCAAAATGTTTTGTTTTTGAATGAAATATGGGATTGATAGTAAGTAACACTGCGCCAAGGTTATCCGAATATGTAGTAGGCGAGGGAGGAGAAATAGAGAGCTCCACTACTGGAAAATGGGCTTATAATGACAGGTAAAACGAGTTTACTATGATAGGTTTTCTGGTGTCATAGTTTCAGGAGTCATAGAAAATGCGCGCTTTTTATGACACTACAGAAACCTGTCATAGTAAGTCAGACTTACTATGATAGGCAATCCAAACTACGTCATAGTAAGTCCGATTTTTTTTTAATGATTTTTCTATTTTACCATTTTCCTTCCCATTCAATTTACCTACAAATAACTTTCATATCACCAGACCAAACAATTCCAAACCAAACCAAGAACTTGTTGTATACTCTGATTTCAGCGGCCTCTTGATAAACATCAGCATGCTTTCCCCTTAGGCGTTGTAAAGCAGACTCACACTCTTTCCACTGACCAACCTTAGCCTGTAGAAGATGACATGTGTTGAATCTAATCATTTAACAAACAGAAGAAAAAACTTGGTTGCTTGTGTGATATGTGTCCAACATGCATTGATGAAAGAGAAAAATTCCAGAAGCTAAAAACAACTCACCAGCCACTTGGGATAATCAAGGATGAAGGGAAGAGTCAGAAGGTGCACAATAGAAGGAACAATTCTTGAGATAAAGACAAATTATATCAATTCCTGAAAAAGAGCAACATAAGGAGGGCGAACGGCGCGCGGTGCAGGGAGGACGCGCGGACAGCTCGCGGATGGTACACGGGTGACGCGCGGACAACTCGCGGATGGTGCACGGAGGATGAGCAAACTGCTCACGGACAGCGCGCAGACAGTGCAGACGGCACGCAGACGACATGCGAACAGTGCAGAAGACGCACGGACGGTGCGCAAAGGACGAGTGGACAGCTCGCGGACGACGCACGTACAGTGCGGACGACACGCAAATGGCATGCGAATAGTGCGAACGACGCGCAAACAACGAGCGGACGACGAGCGAAAGGTGAGCGAACGACGAGTGGAAGGTGAGCGAAAGGCGTGAGAACGGTGCGCGAATGACTGTTTCGAGAAAGAAACTATGCTTCTGAATGTTGGAGAAAATGGAGACGAGAAAGAGAAAAAGAAAAGAGGGAAGAAAAAAAATTAGGGATTTGAAGATATTATGACATGTTTCCGTAAATCTGTCATAATATATTTTTAACATAATTTCAATTTTGCCATCATGCCCATCTACTATGATTGGTCCTCTGCACCTGTCATAACAAATTTTCCCTTCTCACTTATTATGATAGATTCCTTTTTACCAGTCATAATAACTGTTACTTTTATTACAAAAATGCCACCGGTCAACTTATTATGATAGGTGGCTTATACCTGTCATAATAAGTCGTCATAGATTCCTCTTTTTCAGTGCTGTTTGAGAAGCGAAACGATCCAAGAAAGTTCAGATGTGGCGGAGGCAATGCTGTGAAACTCTGCTTCAGTGGTTTTGTTGCGGGATACAACAACTTACTTTTTGGAGGACCACGTGAGGAGATTTGATTCTAAATATATGCAAAACCCGGAGGTTAATTTTCTATCAATGGGATCTGAACCACAGTCAACATCTGCAAAGCAACGAAGGGTAAGATTAGTTTTTGGTGTGAAACGAATACCAAAACGAGTGGTTCCAACAACATATCTTAAAATGCATTTAAGTGCTTGCCAATGCTGTAGGTGTGGTTGGTGCATAAACTGAGAGACCTTGTTAACTGCATATGTGAGATCAGGTCGAGTGAATGTAAGGTATTGTAGAGCTCCAACAATCTCCCGATATACGGTGGGATCCGAAAACGCTTCAGATCCATCCATGGTTAGCTTGAGAGAGGTTATCACTGGTGTTAGCTGAGGTTTTGCAGAAGTCATGCTTGCTTTAGATAGGAGTTGATTTGCATATTTTGTTTGGGTAAGAAGAAGCGATCCACTTGATTGCCAATGGGTTTCAAGACCTAGAAAGTAATGAAGCTTGCCAAGATCCTTGAGCGAGAATTTTTTGTTGAGTCTAATGATAAGAGTCTGAATGGCAGATAATGAGGTGCTTGTGACCATAATATCATCTACATAGATTAGAACAAGTATGATGCAAGTTGAGGATCAGTGAACAAATAACGAAGGATAAAAAATAGTTGATATAAACCCAAGGTTAATCAGTGAACAAATAACGAAGGATTGGACCAGTGGCTTACGAGATTGCCTTACCCCCACAGTTGGCAAACCTTCACCCAGTGTTTCACGTCTCACAGTTGAGGAAGTACGTGTTTGACCCAGCTCATGTGTTAGAAGCCGAAGATATACAGATTAGGGAAGCCCTCACCGTGGAAGTACCACCCATCGCTCTTGAGGATAGCAAGGTTGAGGAACGCCGTGGAAAGACCGTTAGTCTTGTAAAAGTCATCTGGGATCGGAGAACGGGTGACTCGACTTGGGAGTTAAAGGAGGACATGAGAAAATCACATCCACATTTGTTTACCTGGTGAGTCTTTATTTTCGAGGTCGAAAATTTTCTTGTTGGGCAGAATATGAGACCCCCTTTTTATTTCTACCCTAAAGTTAGTGGGCTGCCCTTCTAAGTGGGCCTAAGGCCGGCCCAACAAATAAAGTCACTAGGTCTGCCCTAAACATTGCACTTCTTCACATTTTCAGAAAACTATTGTCCTTGTCTTAGAGCCGCAGCCGCCTTTTACTTTCGCTAGGGTTCCGACGTTCTTCCGATTCACGTTCCATCTTGGCCATTGTTCTGCTAACGTAAGTACTCTTTCACCTTATCGGCTCTGTCTAGTGTAGTTTCGTAGTCACAGTGGGAAACTCTATAATGACTCGTTTAACTTACTGTTCCAGTTTGCGAGTCGGGTTCTAGAGCTGTTGTGCTCCTTGTTTCAGTGTAGAAGTCCCATGCAAACCCATTTCCAAGTAAGGGAAGTTAGAACCCTTCGGTTTGTTTGGTACGAGTTTGCTATTTTATGTGGTTGGTGATCTCCTTGTGTTTGCCTGTTGATATGGATGTATGATACGGTGGGATTGTTGCTTGTGGTATGTATTCGCGTCTGTTGCAGGTGAAAACAGTGGCAGACACTGATAAACTCGCCCAAGCGAGCTAGTCTCGCCTAGGCGAGATTAACAGAGGCTTGTCTAAGCCTTTTTCTCCACGAATGGTCGCCCAGGCAACCCACTGTGGTTTTTGAGCGAGCGAGCATCTCGCCCAGGCGAAAGGGGTCTCGCCTAAGCGAGATCCCGCGAGTGCTTCTGCTCCCTTCTCGAGCCCTCGCCTAGGCGAAGGGGGAGCTCGTCTGGGGGAGACCATCTCGCCTGAGTGAGACCCTTCAGCCCTGAGCGAGGGGCTGGGCGAGACAGTGTGCTGTTTAGATGTTTGGTTGTTTCTGGATGGTTAGTATTGGTTTGGAAATGAATGGTATAATGAGAAACATGTATATAATGGAATGTTATGTATGCTTGGCATGTGAAATGAATGAGTGGTTTGGAACTAAAGGAACACGTTATTGATATGAGATGAGGCCCTAGACTCATGGGGTGGTGATGATCAGAGGTATAGATTCGAAACATGATGCGTATGAGGAATTAATCTCAGGGGTTGGTATGGAAATGTAAATATGATTTAATGTTCTCTTATTGCTGAGTTATGAATGTTGGTCCGTGTCAGCGTGTAAATTCCTTGGGGTCTCTAGGTGAGACCTCCGAGGTCGCGCTTTAGTGATCGGGCGTAATTTCATGGCCCCTATTAGTGGGTGTCCATGGTGGTGCCCCATCTGTATAACTAAGTAAGGATTCAAGTTAAGGTTGCATCCAATTTCGTCCGGGTAACAATGATAAAATAAAATAAATAAATAAATAATTAATTAATTAAAGTTCAATTGAGAAGAATAAATAAATAAATAATTAAGAAAAGAAAAGAAAAAATATGTTTTGGTTTGAGAAAAATAATTATCTATTTATTTTATTATTATTATTATTATTTTTTTTATATATTTTATTTTAGTTATTACATTATTTTTCTTTCTATTATTACAGCTCCTTTTTTTGTTTTACGTCTCTCATTCTAGTTTAATAAAAAAAAAATAAAAAGAAAAAAAAAGAAAAAACAGAGAGAAGGGAAAGGGGAAAGAAAAAGGTAACGTAAAGCCTCTCTTTTGTCAGACCCAAGCATGCTATGCTATCATGGTTTTGTATTGGGAAAGGTCTGTGGCATGGTCATGATGGCTGAAGGAGCAGGAAGCAACATCTGCTCTCAGTCTGGTCCCAAATTTCAAAATTGGAAGGTGTAGAGGGTTACATAATAAAAAGGGGAAGATTCATGAGAGGAGGGGTCTTTTTTTGAATTACTACAGAGAGGGGAGAGGGCACTAGAAATCAGTGAGGGAGAGAAGGAGTCAAATTTGGAAACGGAAACAAAGCTGTTAGTGCATTAAGTTTTATTTTCACGGTAAGTGTTCTTAACTCCTCTTTAGTTTATGTTACCGTGACTTGATGTTGTTGTTGATGTTCATGGGTGTATGAATTAGAGCTTATGTTAATTTGATATTGATGTTCATGAATGTATGGATGGTTTGGAATGAGCATGGTTATTCTTTTGTTTATTCCCATTGCAACTGGTACAATAAAGAACAGAGCACAATTTCTTTTATTTTATTTTTTATTTTATCTGTTAAGATATGTTCTTGTTTGGATGTTACTGTTGTCCGGGTGAGTGCTGGAAAATAACCTCATCCTCAATCTCAATCTCTCTCGCCACCATCATCTTTCCCTCATCACCTTCACCTGCAAGACTGCCAAGCCAGAACCCAAACACAACACCACAAACAACCAGAATCACATTCATTTGTCATCATCACTGTCACATACTCGTTTTCACCAACACACAACTAGCACACGAACGAGCCAACATCTGTCTTGACTCACCTTCAAGTTCATCCACCTGCACGAAAATCAGAATCACAGCCCTCACCCATGCAATCCAATACTGCATCGGATCAAAACCCCATTCTAGTCTCATTTTCTCCGATCAGTCACATCCAATCATAGCACAGAGATAGGCAAAGGAGTAGAAACCATCGCCGGCGGCGAGGCCGCCGGCGGTTCGGAGCTTTGAACGGAAATCGTAGCGACCCTGGGTGTCGCGAGAGCAGCGCGACTCGAGCCTGAGAGAGGGAGAGTGAAGGTCGAGCGTCTCGGGGTTCTCGCCGTCAACGTCTGTGGTGGACGCCGCTGCCGCTGCCGAGAACGAGAGCGACGTCTCCGGCGTCGATTGACGCCGCCGGCAAGCTGGCCGTATGTTGGCGTAGAGGTACCTCACGCGAGGCGGATCGAATAACGACGTCGTCGCCGGCGGGGCTTGCGACGGTGGTCGGCATCGTCACTGGTGAGTCAGGCGGTGCAGGCGCGGTCCCAGAGGTCAGAGGTCGGAGTCGTGGTGGTGTCAAGGAGAAGCGGCTGCCATGTGAGGGGAGGAACCCTTTTGTTAGGGTTTTCTGGAAAAAAAGAAAAAAAGGGGGGGCTGCAGGCTTTGAGTTACCACACGCACCCCCTCTTTTACCTCAACCCCACCCTCCTTTTTTCTTTTCTTCGTGTACACCCCTTTTTTAATTCTTACACCTCTGTTTTGCGTTTCCTTAGCACATTCCTTTATTTACCGCACGCACCCCACCTGTTACTTCACGCACCTCTCACATGTGATACCCCTGCACCCCATGCCTTTGTCTTTTGTTTTTGGGTTTGTTGTTGTATTTGCTTTGTGCACCCCACCAATTACTCGTGCACCCTTACTTTTTTGTTTTCCACTTTTATCCATCTTAAATATTTTCATCCTTTTATAAATTTACTTATTTATTTATTTATTTTTATTTATTTTATTTAAAAAAAAGAAAACAATTATATTCGAACATTATAAAAATTAAAATATAGAAAAAAATCAAAAAAATGGTTCTCTTTCATTTTTATTGTGTCTGTCCGACCGCCCGCGTCGTGTGACACTTTCTTCCAAATAATTTAAAAAATACTAAAATAATTTTCTCTCCCTTTTAGTGTCTGCCCGATCACTCGCATCGTATGACACATGTTTTCAAATAATTCAAAAACACCAAAAAATATATAAAATTTCAAAATACAAAAACATCAACGTTTTTAAACAAGATATCTTTTTAAGAACTACGTGATCCTTGATTCTCCACCGTGAGATACGTAGGAGCAGGGTCAGTCCTTGTCAGGTTCACCTCTAAAAAAAATCAAATCTTTTTTTTTTCTCAATTATTTTTTTTCAAATATCTTTTTAAGAACTACGTAACCCTGATTTCTCATTTTTAATGAGAATACGTAGGACCAAGGTCAATCCTTGTCGGGCCCAAAAAACAAAAAAATATTATTTTTGTTTCTTTTTAGTTTTTTTTTTGTCTTATTTTTTTTTGGGAAAAGTTAATATTTTGAAAACCACATCAACTTTGCATTTTTTAATTAAAGGTACCGCCCTTGGGCGGGCGCGATAGGGTGCTAACACCTTCCCTACGTGTAACCGACTCCCGAATCCAAAATATGGTTTTTCGCAGACTTGTCTTATCTTTATGGTTTTCCATAGTTTTCCAGAATAATGATGGTGGCGACTCCTAAATCTTTTTTAAACCCATTTCTTTTTTCGATTCGCCTTCCCGTCGCGATTCCGGTTGCGACAGCTGGCGACTCCACTAGGGAAGCTAGAGAGTCAAGCTATTTAATTAGATATGCGGACTGAATGTGGTTTTCCTTTTTTTTCTTTCTTTTTTATTTATTTATTTTCTTTTATTTCTTTTTTTCCCCTTTCTTTTATTTCATTATTATTATTATTATTATTATTATTATTATTATTTTGTCTCTTTTTTTATTTGTATATTCTTGTCTCTATTTTAATTTATTTATATCTATCTCTTGGAATGATTGTGTGTAAATTGTTTCGCATATTTTGTTATATATCCGCCTGGGAAGTTTTCTGGTTGTTTTGCAGGTGGGGGTTATGGTATGCATCATCCTCCCTCCACACACACACACTTTGTGCATATCATGAGCGGGGCCCTATACCCGGGTCTGTGTAACTTAGAGTTAGAGGGGATTGTGTAGCAGTGCCACAGTGGATGAACTTCCCAAGTGGTCATTGTGAGAACCCCAGCTAGAGTTTATTTACTTCGTTGGTACTCCCACATCTTGTTGTCTACCAACTGTTGTGGGAAATGCCTAGAAGTAGGCCATAGCTCTAGTGTCCTTGATCCTTAAGTATTAGGGAACTATCCTGGTGAGCGCATATATTTTACCTTAGGACCATTAGGCATCGAACCTCTGATAAGGCACAAGGGGAGACATGTGCATTACCTTAATTCTCATCTTATTTTTCTCGCTTTATTTGAATTAGCAATGAAGTCATGTGTCTGTACTTTCTTTCACGGCATCATCATACATGCATTGTGATTATTTGTTCATGCATAACATGTACTTTGTCATGCCATGCCATAACATTTCTTGTGATTCTAGGTCAGAAATTTTAAGGCTGTGATTGAGTTTGTGAAAAAAAAAGAAACACAAGAAATTAACATGGGATTTCAAGTCGGAGGGAATTTAGGGTCGGATGCCTTGAAGAAGAAGTTACCTATCAGGGTTATAGATAGCAATCTGAATGGTTTAAGGGAAATAGTGCAACAAATGAAGACTATACAGAGGAACGCTTTCAAGAAGCAATATGGGAACTTATTGAGGTTGTTGAATGTGGAAGTCCAAGCGTCGGCAGTCACCGCTTTGGCCCAATATTATGATCCGCAGCTCAGATGTTTCACCTTCCAGGATTTTCAGTTGACACCAGTAGTAGAAGAGTTCGAGCAGATTTTGGGTTTGTCGGTGGAAGATAAAGTCCCTTACAGATATTCTAAGCAACGAGCATCTATCTCTACGTTGGCAGGAATCTTGAAGGTACACCCTGCTGAGCTAGAGAGTAAAATGGCCTCCAAGGGCAACTCGAGGGGGATCCCCCAAGGATATTTAGAAGGGCACTTGCGTCGTTTGGCTGAGAAAGAGATAGGGGAGACGTTCATGGATGTGTTGGCTCTCACACTATATGGAGTCGTGCTCTTCCCTAACATGGAGAATTTTATTGATCAAACGGCCATCGATGTGTTTGTTGCTTACAAGATTCATTCAGAAAGTCCAGTCACTGCGGTTCTAGCTGATGTGTACGGGGGTTTGAATTTGTGCTACGCACTCAAGAGGAAGAAGATGTTATGCTGTGTACCTATATTGTATGTATGGTTTATATCCCGAGTCCGCTTGGGTACAGTAAATGCTGAATGTCAGATTGGGGAATTGCCACATGGCGGCGTTGAAATTCGAGGGGCGAAAGAATGGGCCCAATTCTGTGCAGGTTTGGATGGGGGAAAGATTAGATGGTGTGTCCCTGGGCTGCCCAAGTCGCATGTCATTTCTTGTGGGGATTTCCCTAACGTCCCTCTGATAGGTACCAGAAGTTGTGTGAATTATAACCCTGTTCTGGCGCAACGACAGTTTGGGTGTCCAAATAAGAGCTCTCCAACTCCAGAATCTTTGGTCGCCATATGGACTTATTATGAAGAAGGAATTTCTCAAGATCTAATTCGACGAGTTAGGAGTGCTTGGGGTGAGGTTTTGCGTGCAGAAAAAGACCCAAGGCCATGGGTAATGGACGGGAAAATATCTTACCGACGATGGATTCTGGAAAGGGTTAATATGATCAAGTTACCTTTCAAATCGGACTCCCCTGCTCCGGAGCGATTGGAACCTGCTGAGTCTGAGGAGGTGAAAGGGCTAAAAGAAGAGATCGAGAAGATGAAATTAAAAAATGCCAAATTAATTAACGAGCTTCAAAGTCTCCGACATGAGTATGTGGATCTGAGGCGTGATAATGAGGAAATGACAAAAGCGTATGAAGGGATTCTTAGGCAACAAATCAAATTTTTTTTTTTCTCAATTATTTTTTTTCAAATATCTTTTTAAGAACTACGTAACCCTGATTTCTCATTTTTAATGAGAATACGTAGGACCAAGGTCAATCCTTGTCGGGCCCAAAAAACAAAAAAATATTATTTTTGTTTCTTTTTAGTTTTTTTTTGTCTTATTTTTTTTTTGGGAAAAGTTAATATTTTGAAAACCACATCAACTTTGCATTTTTTAATTAAAGGTACCGCCCTTGGGCGGGCGCGATAGGGTGCTAACACCTTCCCTACGTGTAACCGACTCCCGAATCCAAAATATGGTTTTTCGCAGACTTGTCTTATCTTTATGGTTTTCCATAGTTTTCCAGAATAATTATGGTGGCGACTCCTAAATCTTTTTTAAACCCATTTCTTTTTTCGATTCGCCTTCCCGTCGCGATTCCGGTTGCGACATTAAGGTTGCATCCTGACACTCTAAGGAGCCAGTTAGTCTCACTTAGAGCGGACTGACTCCTGTGGTGAGAGTAGCAGGAGGCCTGAAATTCAGTAAGGGCTAACCTTGTGGTGAGGGAAATTCGATTCATTGTAACACTTGTAACACATAGCTCAGGGTTGAGCAGCTCGGGGTTGAGCAGAGGTATCCACCACAAGTGCAAGCATCCGCTAAATCCGACCAGGTTATACGTATCCGGATGAGTCGAGTCGAGTCGTAGTGTATTGATTGAAAAGTCTTAATATGCTTGAATGTTGTGTTGGTATTGAATGGTGAAAGTATATTTAATTGTATGATAAATATGTTGTTGGCTCTAGCTTACCCTTTTCTTGTTGGTTGCTTTGTATGTTGTGTTTCTATCTTCGCGATGATCATCAATTTATTGATGGGAGCAGATGCGAGGGATAATCGTGGTCATCAGGGAAGAGGCGACTCTACAGCTTAGTTTTCTTGGAATATCTTGAGGGCTACGGCCTATGTATTTGTCAGTTTTACTTATGCTCGTATTTCCAACAGACTGTTTATGATGTTCATTAGTTTTTGGCGGCACCGTGGTGTGCCTTAGTTGTATGACCTCATGTTTAAACTCCGAAACTGCACTATTGTATTATAATCAAGTGACATTTTCTTTTAATTACACTCATTAATTAATTGGGGCGTTACACTCACAGTGCCATCTTTTCTACCATGCAATGACTGATATCAGGATAGTATGTGTATTAGGCTATTGAACATAGGCGCAATGGTTAAAACCTATATGATGTATTGGAGTTCATTTGGTTGCTGTTTCTGTTACAAATTGCTGTATTTATGTAGGCACGAAGACAGTGAAAGACGCGTGCTTTGGAGAAAACTAATATACACCAAGTTTTTTTGTAGTTTGTTCTTACAAAAAAAATAAAAAATGCTTGTGACTCCACTGTGAGATTTTGAGAATCGAAGTTGTCTGGATTCTAATTAATGAACCCCTCTTACAGTAACACTCTTCATATGTTTTAATTACCAGATTTTTCATTTAATTGTTAATACTATTTTATAACGTTGTCTTTGCCATACTGTTATTTCTTAAATTTTGCCAATACATTTCTTCACTCGTATTGATTAAGAGTGTTATAATTTAAAAATAATTAGTGCAAGGAATATTATGAATTTAAACTTGTAAAAAAGAAGGAAACACTAATTCTAATTTGAGATTTATATGGACAACAAGGAAGGAAGTAAATGTTGAGTATTAAGAAAGAATATTAGCAGGAGAATATGTTATTCCTTTACACATGACATACTTTTCTCTTTACCAATGGCATGTTTGGAAATAATTTTACAAGAGAGTTTCAACGTGAAAAAAAAAATAGTAAGGCAAAAATACATACTATTAGCTTCATTCAATGGTTTATTTTTAATAAATTTTACATTGACTTAAATCAAAGCATATTAACATGATGATCAATACATTCAAATTTTCATTAATTTGCTTCCATTAATTATTGTAATGAAAGAAGCAAGTAACACTAGTACAAAATATGTTATGTTTAACTCTTTTTTTTCTAGTTTTTTTCTACTTCCGTTCTGTTCATCGCCTTTCATTCGTTATTGTGGTGATATTGAACCAGAGAGAGATAATGATGTTGCAGGAATATTGCATGAGTATTATTGAAAGGTGTGTTTGATACAAGGAGAAGAAGCTTTTGATATAGGCAAGCCTAGAGAGAAAAACTAATTAACAGAAAGAGAGCCTAGAGGAGAACTAACTAACAGAAAATAACTATATTACGGTTACAATAGAGGTATACTGCATATACCCTTAACACGCCCCCATAAACTTAGGGTGGATGCTGCAATCTAGAGACCCTAAGTTTATCACAAAAATTTTGAAAATTATCTCTTGAGACAGGTTTTGTGAGAGCATATGCAAGCTGAAGTTGGGCTGGGATATGTTGAACATGAAGATGTTTCTTGCGAACGTGGTCACATACATGGTGGACATAAAGAGCAAAATGCTTTGTTTTTGAATGAAATATGGGATTGATAGTAAGTAACACTGCGCCAAGGTTATCTGAATATGTAGTAGGCGAGGGAGGAGAAAGAGAGAGCTCCACTACTGGAAAATGGGCTTATAATGATAGGTAAAATGAGCTTACTATGATAGGTATTCTGGTGTCATACTTTCAGGAGTCATAGAAAATGCGCGCTTTTTATGACACTGCAGAAACCTGTCATAGTAAGTCAGACTTACTATGATAGGCAGTGCAAACTACGTCTCATACAACGTGTAGCTGGTGAATATTGATATTGGATCATTCTTGAAGCATTTTGCTTAGTGTTTGAAGCTTGAAGAGGGTGGTTATGGTAGGAAAGGCTGTGCCACCACTAAGGTTTGGTATTTCTTAAGCTTTTAGGTTGTGCTTGGTGGTTTTCCAGGTATAAAAGAGGTGTCTTGTTGTGTGGGTTCATTCTTGTGTGATTCAAAAATCATTGTGTAGTGTTCTTGCATATTTTAAAAGTATAATGTTGTGAACTTTGTAAATCTTTTGAAATAGTTCAAAGTCAAGCTCGAGTTGCCTTGGCTAAATGGATGTAGCTCAAGTTTGATTGAACTAATATAAAAATCTTGTGCATTCAAATTTTCTCTAACTCTTCTATCTTGTATTACACTTTAAAGTTTAAAACATTATGATCTAAATCATCTTTTTGACATTCTTGTGTGATCCGGTGTTATTTGCAACTTTGCTCATGTTTGTATAACTCATTTGAACCTATCTTGACCGACCTTTCATATTGATCTTGCTTTAAATCACAAATTCACATTTATGCACTTTTCCTAGTTTTTCAGTCGACTATTTTTTGTGATTTAACCTGTTGATTCTATCAGTATTGTTTCTGTTTGTATCATTTTAATGAAATCAATCGACTAACTCTATTTTTGATCGATTAAAAGTGTCCAGTCCAGGAGTGTTTGCATCCATACCTGGTGGTTGATTTGATTCAATTAAAAACTGTATTAGGCTTTTAAAAGTCACTTTATTTTTTAACTAGCCAATTGAACCCCCCTTTTGGCATTTCAACAATTTCAAAACTTACAATTGGTATCTCGAGCTAGGTACTTGAAATTTACTAAAGTGTGATCCTAAAATTATTTTTGAACTATTTAAAATGGCTGAAAACAAGCTCCCCTTTGCTGAGGGTGCCTCTATTCATAGTCCCCCTATGTTTAGTGGTATCAATTACCAATTTTAGAAAATTAGGATGAAAATCTTCATTGAATCAATAGATCAAGGAATATGGGATGCAATCCTAAATGGACCCTACACTCCTAAGCATACTGTTGAAAATGTGTAGGTTGACAAGCCCTAGACTCAATGGACAAAGGAAGAAAGGAGAAGAGCTCAATATGACTACAATATAAAGAATATCCTCACATCATCCTTAAACATGGACGAGTTTTTTAGAGTTTCCCAGTGTAAGATGATGTGATCCCAACAAGGCTTATAGCTTGGGCCAACGCCTAAGCCCAAATCATGCTCAAGGCCTAATCCATGGCCATCATGCTCCTAAAGATCCAAGCCCAATCAAAGGTCCAATAACAAGAGACATGCTTAGAAGGATCCAAATGGGCTTGCCTCAAGAGGATCAAATTCATCATGGGCTTTATATGTTGTTCTCATGCGCTAAAGAAGACATCAAAATATGAGAGCACACATGATTGAAGCATTAGAATAACTTTTATTTTGGGCCAATTGTTAGGCCATGTTTTATTAAACTTGTTGATTAGCTTGCAAATTGGGCTAATTCAAGCCCAATTATGCCTTGGCTGAGAATTACTCTCTAAAGACTCCTTCCACATGGTGCCAAGTGTAATAATGCATGAGACATCTAAAAGAGGACACTTGGCGCGAGATCCTAGCTCCTTTGCATCCAATGGTTCCCTGAGCAACTTGGAGATCAAGTCATGCATTTGTATTTTATTTCCTTTCTCATTTTCCTTGCATCCTTCCCTAGAATAGATTTCTCTTCTAGGTTTCCTTTTTATTTCACCTTCATTGCTTCAAAAGCCTCCAAGTTTGAATCCACTCCTCCATTTCACTCCATTTTCGCTACAGCCATGGACCTTCTCCTCTTCATTTTCGTGCTACAAGGTCTATCATAAGAGTGCAACGGAAATGTTGGAGGTGCTTGAAGTGACGCATGAGGGAACTAATGACGTGAAGAGAGCAAGAAAGTATGTCTTGATTCAAGAGTATGACCTATTCAAGATGCAACAAGGAGAGTCTATAGCAGAAGTACAAAAGAGATTCATGCATATTGTCAATCATCTCATAGGTTTAGGTAAGGAATTTGACAAAGAGAAGTTAAACATTAAGGTGTTGAAGTGTCTATATAGATCTTGGCAACCAAAGGTCACATCTATCTCAAAAACAAGAGATCTATCTACATTGTTTTACAGAAGAGATCTAGAAAGGTGTAACCACGATGGACACAACCTATCAAAGGGTACCAAGTAATACAAATTTGTTTTACAGGTCATAAAAGGTGAAAAGAAAGATATGTGGTACCTTGATAGTGGCTGTTCGAGACACATGACAGGTGACAAGACCAAGTTTGCAAAGTTAGAGTTGAAGAAGGAAGGATTAATTTGTGACCTATGGAGATAACATCAATGGGAGAATACTTGGAAACATAGTCATAAGCAATGGATCCTCTTTCAACATCAAGAACGTGCTACTGGTAGAAGGGCTAAAGCACAATTTGATAAGTATAAGCCTTATAAAACGTACAAGGTGGTCCTTAAGATGTGTAATAATACTAAGTTTTGTTTCAACAATTGGAAAGTTACATTTTAGCCTATGAATTAAATTGTGCATATTGAAAATTTCTTCAAAAGACTTTCATATCTTCATCGATAATACCCTCATTTAATAAGCCTAAAAACGTGAAATACTTAAATTTGACGGAGTAGTACAACATACTAATGCCTTAAAGCAATGAAGTTGTTGATTGTTTCCTGCACTAGAAGCAATGTCAAACACTGCATTATTAGTTTACTATCTAATAGATAATATAATCAAATCTAAATGTATAAAGTTGGTAGACAAGACACACTAAGGTGAAAAGACTTGCATTTAGTAGCCACAAATCATGTTTCCCAATGATATGACTTTATAATGGTGTTAAATTTGGCGGTAAAAATTCAGGATTCATCCATCCACTAACATGCAATCCGGAAAATATGAGTATTGATTATGTAAACAAAGCCTTTAGTGGATAAACTGATAAGAATTTGGTAAACAATACCAGATTTTTTATCTTTGCATGTTAATTCTAACTAATCTAAGTACAATTTACAAGATAGCTTTAAACATAAAAACACATGTTCTTCATATTGACTTCCAGATGGCTTTTAGGCTTCTTTTGTCATCATCGAAATCTTGCTTTAGCATTTGACTTGTATTTGCTTTTGCCAACAAAATGCACTTCTGCCTATCCAATGAATTTTGCAGTTCCAATATTGTGATTGCCCATTTGTCAGCACGTAGGTTTTCTACGCCTTCACTAAGCATTCTTTAACAAACTTCGCATCCAGATACTACATTCAAACAAAATTTGTTAAAACGACATAACTATAAACGAAAACTATAAACACATAACTATAAATATAAACCATACCAAAGAAGATGCTTGAACATCATAAATACTTAATATTTTCTCACAATCAGCAAAACCAACTTGAACTTGGGTGTTGGAAGCACTGGCCAAATCTCTCTTATAAACTATTTCAATTCCTTGGGTCGAGAAGATCCTGTGAAGAAAGGTATTGTTTCCTACATAATGTAAATGTACGAAACAAGGAGAACTCAACCCATAGAATGAAACGTATCGACAAAAACTAAACAATACCATCCTCCCAGCCTCATTTGTGTCCATGTATACTTCAAACTTTTCTGACAAAGGATCATACAATTTGACCGGATCATTAAAGAAAACTTTATGCTCACAAAATATTTGGAAGTGATCGGGAAAAGTTAACAACAACTATCACAAGAGTCAACAGAAAGCCAATATTACAAACAATATCTATACATTTACACTACAAATTATAATAAAAATGGACTAAACTTGCATACCATGTTTGGGATGAACTGCACCGTGAATGCTTGGAAAAACCTTACTGAGGATAGATGGTTACAAGCAAGAGCATTCTTTCTTCTACTAGGATACTCAATCCTATTTCAGTCCAAATCGAACACCCTTATGCGAAAGTATCGATCTCCACAATAAAGAGTACACATGTGTCCAACATTGTTAAGATCTTAAAACCACATTATCTCTTGAAACGAACATATCTGTCTCTAAGCAAGAAGAGTTTCTTCAAACTCTATGTTGATCACGTTTCATTTCGGATCACTGTAAAAGTTTGTACCCATAACTAGTTGTTGACATGAGAAGCCAAGGTGGTTTGCTTCTTGAAGATTTGATGAAGATTGAATGAAGCTCTTTTGAACTATCTTGAAGCCATTACCATTGGAATGAAACCTACATTGATGAAGGAAATGAGATTTGATGATATCCATGGTGATCAAGGCTGGAACGTGTGTTCTCCAAGTAGTTACATCATTAAGAAAGTGTATTTGTAGTTTGTAATTCATGTTGTAGACCCTATAGTATTAATTAGATGTAGTTTGGTCTTTATTGTGTTTTTAATCTGTTGAATGGTTTTTCAACAGGTTAAAATGTCTCTTTTAATCTGTTGAATGGCTTTGTAACAGGTTAAAAGGTTGGCTGCAGTAGTCTTAAATTGCAACAAATTCAATTAGTTGATTTAGTTTTAATCGACTAATTTCACTTAAGGCAAGTGAAATCAACCGATTGATTTGAAAATCAACCTGTTGAATTTGGTAACAGTTTGACTATTTAAGCTGTGATTTTCGAAAGAGAGGTCTGTTGATCATTTTAGAGCACAAATTTGTTTTGGAAACTTGTGGAAACTTTCCTTCGTGATCATACGTGTTGTAGCTGTAGAAGATTGATCTTGGATCAATTCTTGGAGCTTTTGGCTTGGTTTGAAGCTTGGAGAAAGTGGTTTGTGGTAGGCAAGGTTGTGCTACCACTAAGGTTTGATCTTTCTCAAGCTTAGTGTGTGTGCCTGGTGATTTTCCAGGTCTGCAAGAGGGTTCTTGTTGTGCTGGTGTGATTCTTGTGTGATTCAAGAGTCTTTTGTGGTGTTTTTGCATATTTTGGAAGTGTAAGGGTGGATACTTTGTAAAACTTTTGAAATAGTGCAAAGTCAAGCTAAGGTTGCCTTGACAAACTGGATGTAGCCCAGGTTTGAGTGAACCAGTATAAAAATCTCGTGGTGTCCTCCTTTTTCTAACCTTTCTCTCTTGCATTTTCTTTTTAAAGTTTAAAGAACTTGTGCTTTAATCATCTTTTTCAGGTTCTTGCATATTTTCATGGCATCTGCAGCATTGAGCTTGTTTGTAGAATCATTTGGAACTGGTCTTGATCATTCTTGAGCATTGTTTCTGGTTTAAAATTCAAATTCGCATTTCTGCATTTTTTTCAGTATTTCAGTCGACTGTTTTTCTATTTCAATCGATTGATTATACCAGAACAAAATCTATTTAATAAAATCAATTTGTTAACTCTGTTTTTGATCGATTGAAAGTGTACAGTTCAGTACTGTTTGCATCCTAACTTGGTGATCTATTTGATTCAATTAAAGGTGGTTTTTAGATTGCAAAGATAGCCTAAATTTTCTAGCCAATTCAACCCCCCCTTCTTGGCTTTTCAACCATTTCAAAACTAACAATTGGTATCTACAGCAAGGTACTTGAAATTTGATCAAGTAAGGTCCTAAATTTATTTTGAACTACTTGAAATGGATGAAAACATGTTACCCTTTGGTGAAGGTGGCTCAATTCATAGACCCCCTATGTTTAGTGGCATTAATTACCAATTTTGGAAAATTAGGATGAAAATCTTTATTGAGTCAATAGATCAAGGGATATGGGATGCAATCATAAATGGACCATATACTCCTAAGCATATTGTTGATGATGTGCAGTTTAATAAGCCATGGACTCAATGGAATGAGTAAGAAAGGAGGAGAGCCCAATATGATTGCAATACAAAGAATATCCTCATTTCATCTCTCAACATGGATGAGTTTTTTCGTGTTTCACAATGCAAGAGTGCCAAGGAAATGCGGGAGGTTCTTGAAGTGACTCATGAAGGAACCAATGATGTTAAGAGAGCAAGAAAGCATGCCTTGATTCAAGAGTATGAGCTATTCAAGATGAAACAAGGAGAATCCATGGCGGATGTGCAAAAGAGATTCACTCACATAGTCAACCATCTCATATGCTTGGGTAAGGAATTTGACAAGGAAGAGTTAAACATCAAGGTGCTAAAGTGTCTTGATAGATCTTGGCAACCAAAGGTCATGGTTATCTCAGAAACAAGAGATTTATCCACTTTGACTACAGTTACATTGTTTGGTAAGCTTAGGGAGCATGAGATTGAGATGCAAAGGCTTAATGAGCTTGAGTCAAGTGAGAAAAAGGTTAAGAACATAGCCTTGAAGACTAGCACCAAGAAGAATGAGGAACTCGAGGATGAGGTGGCTGAATCAAGTGAAAGTGAGAACTTGAATCTCCTTGTCAAGAGGTTTGGTAAGTATCTCAAAAGGAAAGGTATCAAAGGTAATCCCAAGAGGTATACTTCCAAACACAATGAATCAAACTCTTCTGATTTTACATGTTATAACTGTGGAAAACAAGGACATATCAAAATTGAATGTCCAAATGCTAACAAAGAAAAGGAGAAGAGTGTTGATAGGAAAAAGGAGAAGAAGACAAAGGAGAAACGTGCATACATTGCATGGGAGGACAATGATGATTCAACAACAAGTATCTCCTCACAAGATGAGAGTGAAGAAGCCAACTTGTGTCTCATGGCTGGTTATGAGTCATCTTCCTCAAGCCAAGTAAGTTCTCTAGACTTAAATGACTATAATCAATTGTTGCATGATTTTGAAGAGTTGCATAATGAAGCAAACAAGATTTGTGCATCAAACAATCGGTTGAAAGGCTTAAACAATTGGCTGAAAAACAAAGTTAGCCAATTGGAAAAAGAAACAGCTAATTTAAAAACTGATTTTGAGCGTTTAGAAATGATTTATAATAATTCAATCGACTGTTTTAGAAATCAACCGGTTGAAAAACCTTGTGAAAACTGCACAGTTTTGAAAAATCAAGTGAAATACCTTATAAAGACCTGTGCAAGGTTCACAAGAGGGGAAGCAAACTTAGAGGTTGTTCTTGATTCTCAAAATTGTGTGTTTGGCAAAGCTGGACTTGGTTTCAATCATTCTTTTCAAAAGAAAACCAAGAAGTTCTCTAGTTTCTTTTCAAAAAGTATGCCAAGTGACATGCCATTCATTTCATGCAACTACTGTATGCAAAAAGGTCATGTTATTAAGAATTGTCATGCTAGAAAATATGATGTTCCTAAAGGGATTATGAAATGGATCCTAAAAGGGTCTAGAAAGTCATAACCATGATGGACCCAACCTATCAAAGGGTACCAAATAATCGAAATATGTTTTGCAGGTCATGAAAGGTGATAAGAAAGATTTGTGGTACCTTGATAGTGGTTGTTCGAGACATATGACAGGAGATAAAACCAAATTTGCAAAGTTGGAGTTGAAGGAGGAAGGGTTTGTAACCTTTGGAGACAACAACAAAGGAAAAATCCTTAGAAATGGAGTCATAGGCAATGAATCATGTTTCAACATCAAGAATGTGCTGCTGGTTGAAGGAGTCAAACACAATTTGATAAGTATAAGTCAACTATGTGGTAAAGGCTTTAAAGTCATGTTTGAACCAAATAGTTGTTTGATATATAATGCACATGGTAGTATTGTTTTGATAGGCAAAAAAGTCAATAATATATATCTACTTGACCTGCATCATGCATCATTTAGCATCCATTGTTTGCTTGCAAAAGAGGATGATACTTGGTTATGGCATAGAAGACTTTGTCACACACACATGCAACATTTCAATCGGCTGAATAGAAAATAGCTGGTTGAAGGACTACCAAAACTCAAGTTTGAGAATGATAAAGTGTGTGAAGCATGTCAAAAAGGAAAACAAACTAAGGTCTCTTTTAAATCCAAAAATGTTGTTTCAATTGAAAGACCTTTAGAGATGCTTCACATGGATTTATTTAACCATGAGCCTTGGTGGCAATCTTTATGCATTAGTCATTGTTGATGATTTCTCTAGGTACACATGGACTTTGTTCTTAGCTGCCAAAAATGACACTTTTCATGCTTTCAAAAGAGTTGCCAAGATGCTTGAAAATGAAAAGAGTTCCAAGATAGTGTCTATTCGAAGTGACCATAGTGGGGAATTCCAAAATGAAAAGTTTGAACACTTTTGTGAAAAACATGGCATTAACCATAATTTTTCTACACCAAGAACCCCACAAAAAAATGGTGTTGTTGAAAGGAAAAACAGATCACTTGAGGAACTAGCTAGAACTATGTTGAATGAAAACTCACTACCTAAGTACTTTTGGGCTGATGCAGTCAACACTGCTTGCTATGTTTTAAATAGAGTGTTGATTAGGCCAATTTTGAAGAAAACCCCTTATGAGCTTTTCAAAGGGAGAAGGTTTGTTTTAAGTCACCTAAAAGTATTTGGATGTAAGTGCTTCATCTTAAATAATGGCAAAGAAAGTCTTGGCGAATTTGATGCAAAAGCAGATGAAGGTGTTTTTCTGGGCTATGCTACACAAAGTCATGCATATAGAGTCTATAATAAGAGATTGATGACTGTTGAAGAGTTTATGCATGTTGTATTTGATGAAACTAACCCAAAGTTGCAAGATCAAGTGCCAAAGAATGCAGATGAAGAAGATCTACTGCAGAAACATATTTCTGCTGCAGAAAAGTCTACTGCTGCAGGAAATCAATCGGCTGAAAAGACAAAACAGTCGACTAAAAAAGCTGCAGACAACAACTTGCGCAAGGATTGGATCCAGCCTAGAGGTTTATCAAAGGACAACATCATAGGTGATATCAAACAGGGAGTATCTACTAGACGTAGGATTGTATTTTGTGAACATGTTGCTTTTGTATCTCAAATTGAACCTAAGAATGTGAATGATGCTTTGAATGATAGTAATTGGATTGTGGCTATGCAAGATGAACTCAATCAATTCACAAGAAATGATGTGTGGTTTCTAGTACCTAAAACTGATGATATGAATATAATTGGAACCAAATGAGTTTTTAGAAACAAAATGGATGAAGATGGTAATATAGTAAGAAACAAAGCTAGACTAGTTGCTAATGGTTATAATCAAGAAGAAGGCATTGATTTTGATGAAACTTATGCACCTGTAGCTAGGCTAGAAGCTGTGAGATTACTCTTAGCATATGCTTGCATGTGTAACTTTAAATTGCATCAAATGGATGTGAAAAGTGCATTCTTGAATTGTTTCCTAAATGAAGAAGTGTATGTATCACAACCTCCTGGATTTGAGGATCATCTTTATCCTAACCATGTTTTCAAATTGAAAAAGGCCTTATATGGTTTGAAACAAGCACCAAGACAATGGTATGAAAGGTTAAGCAATTTTCTCTTATCAAAAGGTTATGTTAGAGGTGCAGTGGATAAAACACTCTTCATTAGAAAACATGATAATGATGTTACACTTGTTCAAGTATATGTTGATGATATCATCTTTGGTTCAAATAACAACACATTGTGTGAAAAGTTTGTTGCAGCTATGCAGGGAGAATTTGAGATGTCCATGATGGGTAAGCTTACCTACTTTCTAGGGCTGCAAGTCAAGCAACTCAAGCATGGAACATTTTTAAATCAATCAAAATACTGTTTTGACTTGTTGAAAAAGTTCAAAATGGAGGATTGCAAGGAAGTTGCCACTCTAATTGCAACAAATTGCCTTATGGATGTAGATGAGGCTGGCCAACTAGTAGATTCAACCAAATATAGAGGGTTGATTGGGTCTTTGCTCTATCTTACAGCAAGTAAGCCAGATATTCAGTTTGGAGTATGCTTATGTGCTAGATTTCAAGCAAATCCAAAGGAATCACACTTTAAGGCTGCAAAAAGGATTCTAAAGTACCTTAAAGGAACAACCAATGTTGGTTTATGGTATCCATGTGATTCTAACATATCTCTTAGTGGCTTTTCAGATTCGGACTATGCAGGGTGCAAATTGGATAGGAAAAGCACAAGTGGTACTTGCCATTTGCTTGGATCAAGTCTAATCTCATGGAATAGCAAAAAGCAAGCTTGTGTGGCACTTTCCACAGCTGATGCTGAATATATTGCTGCTGGACATGGCTGTGCACAAATCATATGGTTGAAACATCAACTTTTGGACTATGGTGTAAGGCTAAGCAAGGTACCTTTGTATTATGATAATACTAGTGCAATCAACTTAACTAAGAATCCAATACAACATTCTAAAACCAAGCATATAGAGATTAGGCATCATTTCATTCGTGATCATGTTCAAAAGGGAGATTGTGAAATCAAATTTGTTAAAACTGAAAATCAATTGGCGGATTTGCTTACAAAACCATTGGCTAGAGATAGGTTTAACAAGCTAAAAAACGAATTAGGCATTTTAGACATCAATAATGTGGTCTGATGTGTTTGTAGCATGTTAATCTTATGTACTCATGCATTAGTTTAATAAAAATATGCTGCTGTATTCAAAATCAGTCAGTTGATTTCACTTAACCAGATTCTATTTTTAATCTTTGATGCTCTGATGCTATTTTAGTCGATTGATTCTGTTTTTTAACGTGCTGATTTTACTTAAACTGTGCATTTACTCATGAATTGAATTGTTAAGCTGACCCAGTCAAAGAAAGCATGTTCTTGTCAGGTACCATCTGCTCCTAACTACCCATTTCATCAGCCATGTGTTACTTTTACAGAATTGTTTGACCAAAAAGCATTCTAGTGTACAATTCCAATGCGCATGCAACTTACATGATTTGAACTGATTGATTCTCTCATAAAAATACATTGAAAACATCATGAATGCATGAGATATTATTTTGGACTGCATTAAATTGATTTGGGTAACCTAAAATGAATTAATTAGAAAAATTTGCACCATTTAATCAACTGTTTCTGAAAATCAGCTTGTGGAATTAAAAATATTGCACTTGTATTGCTTCATTTGCATCATACATCTCTTAGAAACAACCATACCAACACTCATCATGCCTCGTCATTCCTAAAGAGCTATCCAATCTGATGATGAACACTCCACTCCTCTTACCCCAAGGTCTCCAAATCATGAAAGCCATGGAAGAATTGAAGCATGGTTTGAGGATCATGAGGATAACATTCAAGTATTCCTCATTAAGATGAATAGGAAGCAGATCAGCATTCCTAAGTTGTTGAGGTTCTCTTGGCTAAGGGCTGAAGGCTTTGAGAGCCTATTCCAACAACTAAAGCATCAAAAGTTGAAGTCCTTCCTTGAACTTTCAGGGAAAATCTATCCAGGCTTGGTGAAGGTGTTTTTCACCAACTTGGAGTTCAAAAATGATGTCCTACTGTCCAGCATCAAGGGTGTTCAAATGGAGATCAACAAGAGAGCTTGGAAAGATGTGGTTGGACTCAAACCAAGGGGTGTGCAAGTGAGAAAAGGTGAAACTAATTCAACAAGATGCAATACTATGGTGAATGCTTGAGAAATCCTATTGTTGAAATCAAACACTTCCATGTTGGTGGTATCAAGGTGGATCAAAGGTTACTTGGTATGATTGTCACAAAAATCCTTGTTCCACGTGGTAGCAACCATTCAACATTGAATGAGGGAGATTTGATACTCATGTACTGCATTCAACACAACATTCAAGTGGATTGGATCTATGTGTTTCGTGATCACATGCTCAAGGCCAAGAGGCTCACGGATTTTAGGCTTCTATATGTGGTTTTGGTGTCTAAATTCATTGAATTCTTTGGTATTGATGTAGAGGATGAGCTAGAAGAGTCAACTGGACTATTGAACCATACCTCCAACCAAAATCTGCACAAAATGGGCTTTATCAAGGTGGGAAATGGATGGACAACTGTTGGAGATGTTGGTGGTGGTGCACATGACCATGAATCTGGTTCAAGTGGGGCAAATCAAGAGGAAGAACCAACTGCTGGCCTTATGGACTTGATTCCCTACAACCCTGCAAAGGATAGAGGCCCCGTGTACTCACATTTTGAGAGGATGGTGCTGAACCAACTGCATGAGCTCAATGTGTCCCAACATGAACATCACAACTATTGCAATGAGAGGTTCAATGCATTGGATGGCCAAATCCATGATATCCATGATATGCTCCACTCATTCCAGACCAGAAATGATCCTCAGGATGACTGAGTGTGGTAGTTGCTTAGGATCATGCATTGCATCCTTGTGTTTGTGATTTTTCAGTTTAAGTTCTGTCTGTTTCAGTTGGTTGTTTTTCATTTTAGTCGGCTAATTGTATCAGCTTTATACATCTATTTTCTGTTTTCAGTTTCCATTGGCTATATTCCCTTCCACTATTAATCAAATGATATGCAATGCTTGTTATTTTTATGTATTTGTTCTGTTTGATGAATCCAAAGGGGGACAAAAATTAGAAAAAATGGAAAATGGATAATTGATCACATTAAACTAAGCTTTAAAATTGGAATCAATAATCAAATATGAATTTGAACCCATATTATTGATAGGGGGAGCATGATCACATTTGTATACTTGCTAGCTTGTGTGTATTGCTATTGTAAAATGTTTTTCAGGTTCACAAGCTTCAAGCTAAGGTCTTACTTCATCAATTGGTATCCAACAAATGGAAGCATTTTGCAATGAGAGATAGAAGAAGATGGATGAAAGGAAATAGAGGTTGGCTTCATCAAATCAGGGGGAGATTGTTGACATGAGAAGCCAAGGTGGTTTGCTTCTTGAAGATTTGATGAAGATTGAATGAAGCTCTTTTGAACTATCTTGAAGCCATTACCATTGGAATGAAGCCTACATTGATGAAGGAAAGGAGATTTGATGATATCCATGGTGATCAAGGTTGGAACGTGTGCTCTCTATGTAGTTACATCATTAAGAAAGTGTATTTGTAGTTTGTAATTCATGTTGTACACCTTATAACATTAATTAGATGTAGTTTGGTCTTTATTGTGTTTTTAATCTATTGAAAAGTGTTTTTTAATCTGTTGAATAGTTTTTCAACAGGTTACAATGTCTCTTTTAATTTGTTAAATGGCTTTTTAACAGGTTAAAAGGTTGGCTGCAGTAGTCTTAAACTGCAACAAATTCAATTAGTTGATTTAGTTTTAATCGACTGATTTCACTTAAGTCAAGTGAAAATCAACTGATTGATTTGAAAATCAACCTGTTGAATTTCGTAACAGTTTGACTATTTAAGTTGTGATTCTTGAAAGAGAGGTCTGTTGATCATTTTAGAACACGAATTTGTTATGGAAACTTATGGAAACTCTCTCCTTCGTGATCATACGTGTTGCAGCTGTAGAAGATTGATCTTGGATCAATTATTGGAGCTTTTGCCTTGGTTTGAAGCTTGGAGAAAGTGGTTTGTGGTAGGCAAGGTTGTGCTACCACTAAGGTTTGATCTTTCTCAAGCTTTGTGTGTGTGCCTGGTGGTTTTCCAGGTCTGCAAGAGGGTTCTTGCTGTGCTGGTGTGGTTCTTGTGTGATTCAAGAGTCTTTTGTGGTGTTTTTGCATATTTTGGAAGTGTAAAGGTGGATACTTTGTAAAACTTTTGAAATAGTGCAAAGTTAAGCTAAGGTTGTCTTGACAAACTGGATGTAGATCAGGTTTGAGTGAACCACTATAAAAATCTCGTGGTGTCCTCTCTTCTCTAACCTTTCTCTCTTGCATTTTCTTTTTAAAGTTTAAAGAACTTGTGCTTTAATAATCTTTTTCATGTTCTTGCATGTTTTCATGGCATCTGCAGCATTAAGCATGTTTGTATAATCATTTGGAACTGGTCTTGATAATTCTTGAGCATTGTTTTTGGTTTAAAATTCAAAATCGCATTTCTGCATTTTTCCAGTATTTCAGTCGATTGTTTTCCTGTTTCAATCGATTGATTATACCAGAACAAAATCTGTTTAATAAAATCAATCTATTAACTCTGTTTTTGATCAATTGAAAGTGTACAGTTCAGTACTGTTTGCATCCTAACTTGGTGATCTATTTGATTTAATTAAAGGTGGTTTTTAGCTTGCAAAGATAGCCTAAGATTTTAACTAGTCAATTCAACCTCCCCCTTCTTGGCTTTTCAACCATTTCAAAACTAACAATAGTGATTTCCCCCATTGTTCATAAAAACCTTCTTCAAACTCTAGACAATCCTATGACATAGAAAACCACAATGATCCATAAAAATAAAAACTTTGTTCAAAAAATAAAAGAGATGGTTGAAGAAGAAAATCACAAAAAATAGAAACTTTGGTCCAGAAAATACATCTACACATAAAACACAGAAAACTTATAGAAAATGAAAGATGCAAAGGGACCAACCTCTAAGGGTTCCATGACCGTGACGGAGTTCTGGTAGAAATTGATAAAGCTATAATGCTTCGAAGTAGACATTTGATGGTCGGACCCTACTGTAACTGGTGAGGATGACTCCTTTTCTTCTTCCTTTCTGAACAACAACAACCACAATGATCCAAATTTCTTTTAAGCAAACTAAATGAAACGTCTCAACCAAATCAAAACACCCTGACTATATATATCAACATGCTTCACAAATACCAGTATGTAGATGTCTCAATAAGACATATAATAATTCCTCATCTGCCGCCACCTCTTCATATTCTCATAAAAATTTTATTTACAATTTAATTATATTCATTCTACCCAATAAATAACGTTTATCATAGTATTTAAATTATCTACTATTAGCTTGAACCTACAATTAAAAAACTTAATGACAATATATATAACATTTAATCCACATACGTTAAATTTAAATTTACTGGCAATTAATAAATTTATAAACCAATAATATTTCAAATATAACCAAAATTTAAAACAACATAATATATAACAAAAATTAATTCTACGTAATTATATCAGTTATATATTTATTTAACCAATATAATCATTACATATACTTAAATTAACAATTAAAGCCTTTAAAATCATTTAATTATAAATAATTCATTTATACAATAATGTTAAAATATGTTTTCAAAATAACAAAATTTAAAACACCAAAAACACGACCCGTTCTGTTTAGTGTTTAGTTGAATACTAAAGTTATTACCTCAAATGTTGTTTTTTCATTAGCTTTCTAAGCAATATGATACTGGCATTTTTATAATCCAAAGAAAAAAATGGATTTAACATTTTCAGTTACTATTCATCATCTAACCTGAACTAAAGTATCAAGTGGTGTTGATGGTGAATAAAGTTGCATTAAATGTATAAACATACAAAATTATTGTCACGCTCTTCGAGCTGCGTAATCATCTATCTTATATTACACCTAATGTGAAAATGCTTCTCAATTATAATTTCATATATTACATATTATAAATAACTTAATTTATTATTATTTTCATATTATATATATATACATATATATATATATATATATATATATATATTTTCCTTAACACAATTTATAGTAGAAAAAATAACAATATATATTACGGATATATTTTATAGTATATAAATGTTTTATTATTTTTAATTTTATTTTATCTATTATTAATTAAAAATGTGAAATGACAAATAAAAAAAATAGTTTGTGAATACTTACATATAAAGATGTTAAAATAAATTTTAATCTGTAGAGTCAATCTGTCTTACAAATTCAATCACTCAAAAGTATAATTACAAATTTTAATCAAATAACAATACTGTTTTACTAAATCTTACTATTCAATTAATGTCAATTTATAGTTTAAAACAAACTAATACATATCTAACTATTATTTCTAATCTTATTATTATTATTATTATTATTATTATTATTATTATTATTATTATTAATATTAATGTTATTTTTACTATCGAATATAAATATTAATTACTTCCTATTATAAGGACTATTTCTTTTAATTAATTAGACCAAAATCAAATTTTAATAATTAATTAAATCAGTTATAAATTTAAATAATAAATCAATCACTATATATAAATTTAAATAATTAATTAATCATCGTATAAATAGATGAAAAATAATAATCATCTAATTCATATGTATATTGAATAATAATTTAAAAAGATAATAATAAAATCCACAAAACACGACCTGTCACCAATAATAATAACCAAAATTAAAAAAACATAATATATAACAATAATTAATTCTATGTAATTATATCACTTATATATTTATTTAATCAATGTAATCATTACATATATTTAAATTAACAATTAAAATCTTCAAAATCATTTAATTATAAATAATTGATTTATAGATAATAATATTAAAATATGTTTTTAAAATAACAAAATTTTAAAAACACA
Organism: Vigna unguiculata; assembly: GCF_004118075.2. Taxonomy (NCBI): domain Eukaryota; kingdom Viridiplantae; phylum Streptophyta; class Magnoliopsida; order Fabales; family Fabaceae; genus Vigna; species Vigna unguiculata. The sequence continues at coordinate 28,347,515 of NC_040288.1, forward strand.
AAACAAGACCCGTGCATCCTGCTAGTTCTTTATAATATGTTTATTATTAGATTTATATATAGTAAAATAATTTTATCAATTGTCAGAGATGATGAAAAATGGATGTGAATTGGATCATTAAAATTCTAATCGATAATCATCCCTATAAGAAAGGGAAAAGGATTAAGAAGATTGTGATGACGGCTTGGTTGGATCATTAGTTAGTTTTTTAAATTCTAGATTTCTATGTAAGCTATTTGAATGACTTTAGGAGCATTAGTACCACTTTATATACATATTCTCACTTTTACAAGTTAAATAATCATATTCATTTCAATATTTGTTAAATTTTAGATTTTATTTTAATTTAGTCTCTATTTTAATTAAAATAAGTTAATGCAATCCTTTTTCTTAAATTCATTGCAAAAATTTATCTTCACAAATACAGTGTTTTAGAAAAGGTAAATGTAATAACTTTTAATATTCAAAAACTCTACAATGAAAAATTAGTGTAATCTTCAAACTCCTACTTCTACCAAAGGAACTATATTGATTTTGTAACTCGCACAAGCCATTGGTTATGAAGTTTTGATTATAGTTGCAAAAGTCATTGATAATTGTTAAGGGTATATGCAGTATACCTATGTTGTAACCGTAATATAGTTATTTTCTGTTAGTTAGTTCTCCTATAGGTTCTCTTTCTGCTAGTTAGTTTTTCTCTCTAGGCTTGCCTATATCAAAGGCTTCTTCTCCTTGTATCAAACACACCTTTCAATAATACTCATGCAATATTCCTGCAACGTTTTCTCTCTTTGTTTCAAGATCACCACATGGTATCAGAGTTTAATCTTTTTTTTCTTTACCATGACTTCCGTAAACACACACAACTTTGAAATCTCCTCCATAACTTCTTCATCCTCTTCTCCTTATACGTTCACCTCTACCCTTTCCATCAAATTAGAAGATTAAAATTTTTTGGTTTGGGAGCATCAAATTCTAGCCACCATCTACGGGCTATAGTTCTACCACTTTCGTGATGGTACTCTTCCTCCACCAAAATTCTTGACGACAACAGCAGAAGCATCCTCCATAGTCAATCCTACATATACTTATCACCAACAACAAGATAATCTCATTATGACATGGCTTTTGGGTTCGATGTCGTCTTCCATGTTAACAAAAAGGGTTGGTTTGCGTACCTTCGCTGCCATTTGGCAAAAATTAACAGTATACGTTACAAGTCAATCTAGAGCTCGTGTTAAAAAGTTAAAAATTCAACTCTGAATGACAAAGAAAGATCATTCCATATCTATGTATATTCTTGATATTAAGAAACTTGTAGACTCTTTAGCTGCCATTGGATCTCCTCTTTCCGATGCCGATCACATTGAAGCCATTCTTGATGGCCTACCAGATGACTATAATGGCTTTGTCACGTCCATACTCTTGCGCATAGAACCATACACCATTGAAGAAATAAAAGCCTTATTTCTCGCACACGAGGAATGCTTGGAAAAACACAAACAAACTGATAATGTCTTTCAAGTTCATAGGTAGGTCTCAAGATCGTGGTGGTAGACAACATTCCCGTCAACAGTTCTCCGTATGTAGAGGTCAAAATTTTAGAAATAGATCTTCTTAGTCCATACCTTCCCATCAAAATTCTAATACTCGCATTCAATGTCAATTATGCCTGAAATATGGACATTTTGTTGCTTCGTGTTGGCACCATTTTGACCAAGATTTCCAACCTTCAATTCAACTGCATCATTCTCATGTTTCTTCTTCCAACAATGATATCTTTAATCAAATTTCTACTGTTTCATCCATGCCTGAGTCCCTTTGGTACCCCGATAGTGGGGCTTCCCATCACATAACAAGTGATCCTTCAAATTTTACATCTAAAACAAACTACAATGGATCTGAACATGTTAAACTTGGCAATAGATCAGGTTTGACTATTAGCCGTATTGGCTCTACTACTCTTTCTTCTCTGTCAAATTCTTCCAATTTTATGTGTTCCAAACATCACAAAAAATCTCTTGAGTGTGTCTCAATTTGCCAAAGATAATTGTGTATATTTTGAATTCTTTCCTTCTCATTGCAATGTCAAACACCATGTAACAAAATAGATACTGCTCCAAGGTCAACTTAAGGACGCTATATACGTTTTTCCTACATTGAAATGTTGGCCCCAACCTCAAGCTAACCAAGTTTCGACTATTTCTACGTCAATTCTGGACCTATGGCATGCACGCATGGGTCATGCAACATTTGACACCATCAAGAAAATTCAGACATAACAAGAAAATTTGATATTATCGACGGTCAAAATTTGTCGCTAAATCAACATTACTGACGGATTATCGATGGTAAAAAATCTGCTAATAAAACTCTTATCGGTAAAATTTTATCGAAGCAAATTGTGTTCCTCCTCCCTTTTTAATTTTTTTTCGTTTTCTTCTTCGTCGTCGTTGTCAACACCCAATTTTTTCTGGGCGAATAAAATTGTTTCTAAAAATAAGTGTTAAATAAAAAAGAAAAGGTAAAAATAAATTACTTAGAAAATTAAAAAATTAATTAATAAAGTTTCTTTAATTTATGTTTTTTAAGAGTTGAGTAAAATAATATTTTCTTAAAATAATAAAATAAAAAAAGATAATTTCGTTTTTTAATTAATTAATAAAATTCAAAAATCAAAAAATTAAAAAAATTGAAAATAAAAACTGTTTGTAGGATTGGAGGGAATGGTTTTTTATTCCTATCTCAACTTCTACTTCAACTCCTACGCATGACTTCATTTGCACACATTGGACAGATCATGAAAAAAAAAACTGAAACCAACATTCTGATATACATGATTTTTAGAGGCATCCTTCTCCATTCACGAAATACTTTCCATTCATGAAACAAAAGTTTACAAACCTCTTCTACCCTCGTTCACAGGACAACAACAGTGCAAAGAGTGGAGCAGTGATAGAAACAACAATGCAACAAAGAATATAAACATCATTCAGAATAAAGAATATACACAAAGCTGAGACATTAAATAAGGTACACAATCTTCAATCTTCAAATTTTGCTACGATGCTTTGCTCATTCTATCGGTGTTGTGCGTTAATGGTATAAATTGCAAATTCCTTCATTTAGTGTTGCCTGAAATCGTTAATCATTCAATTAAAACTGGAAAATTGATGAAATAAAATAGAATTGGGTTTAAGTAATTTGAAATAGAAGAGAAATAGAAAGGAATTGATTTACTACAAGCAAATAGAGGTTCGGCAGTGAACATTGATATTCTGGAAATCGTGGGGCAGCCATGTTTAGTGTTGGAATCTTTTAGTAAAGGTGGTTTGCGGTGGTCTCACCAGCGTTGCCATGGCGGTCGCGACAAGGGAGAGGTAAGTCACAGTTGAACCAGTCTTGGATTTTGGGGATGATGCGATGAATGCGAGAACGTGTTGGCGTTGGTCACACCGTTGACGGCATTAAGGTCGCACCGTCGTTAATGGCACCATTGAAGTCAAAGATAGGTGTTGGCTCGATGAAGGATGTAGCGTAGGGATGGAGGCGAAAATCTGTAGCTGTCGCTGCTGTTGGTGATGGTTGTTGTTGTCGCTGTTGCTGCCATGACTCGAGTCCCGCTGGTGGTCTAGAAATCGTGGGGCGGCAATGGTGTTTTGTGGAAAGGAAGAAGATGAAGAAAGGGTTAGGTCTCATGTTAATTAACTTGTGTTGGGCGTTTTGTTAATTAAGGCAGATTTAAATTTTTCTTCACGTACCTCAATAATTAATTCGCACACCCCTGGTTTTAATTAGGGTTAGCAGGTTTAACTTTTTCTTCACGCACTTCCATAGTTAATTCGACCCTTGTTGTTAATTAGAGTTAACAGATTTAACTTTTTCTTCGCGCACCTCCATAATTAATTCGCGCACCCCTGTTGTTAATTAGAGTTAGCAGATTTAACTTTTTCTTCACGCACCTCCGTAATTTAATTTGTGCATCCCCACTTTTAATTTGGATTCTGTTTATTTATTTACTTCATGCACTCCCCAATGTAATAACCTCACACCCCGTACATTAAGTTTTATTTAACCTTATGTACCTGCGTTTTCATTAAGCACACACCTCACTCCTTTAATTTCCTTTTTTAGGCTAGAATGTGTTAACTTTATGTACCACGTGTTTCTCTTTATGCACCACGTGTTTCTCTTTATGCACCTCGTTTCCGTGTATAGATTATTTCTCATTGCACCCATTACTCACTTATGCACTCCTATTTTCTATTTCTAATTTTACCATTTTTTTAATTAAATCTCACATTTCAATCACATCATTTTCTAAAATAATAAAAATATTTTAAATTGAAATAAAATTAACATAGTTTTCAAAAATGATAACAATAAGAATAAATAAAAATTTGAAACTATTTTCTTTATTTTTTCTTTTAGTGTCTAATCGACCATTCATGGTGCACGACACTTTTTTTAAATAAAAATTATAAAAATAGTTTTAGTTTCTAATCGATCGTTCGCATTACACGACATTTCTTTTTTAATATACAAAAGTTATAAGAATAGTTTTAGTGTCTAATCGATCGTTCGCGTCCCACGATACTCCTTTTTAAATAAAAAGAATTATAAAACTTGTTTTGATGTCTAATCGACCGCTCGCGTCGCACGACATTTCTTTTCAAAAATATAAAAAATTATAGAAATGTTTTGGTGTCTAATTAATTGCTCGCGTCACACGACACTTTTTTCAAAAATACAAGATATAAAAAATGTTTTTGGTGTCAACCTGGCCGCACGCGTCGCATGACACGTATTTTCAAAAATGTCAAAAGACAACTTTAAAAATTAAATATTCTAATAAAGTTTTAGCAAGAACTACGTGATCCTTGATTCTGTAGTGTGAATGGTGATACGTAGGAGCAGGACAAGTCCTTGTCAGGTTCACTTTCCAAAAATCAAATGGTTTTCCAAATCATTTTCAAATAGTTTTATAAAGAATTACGTAGCCCTGATTTCTCATTTTTAATAAGAATACATAGGACAAACGTTTTTAACCCTTTTTGGGTGCCTTTCCCTCAAAATATATGTTTGTTCAATATTTTCTTGTTTTTGGAAAAATAAATATATTAAATAAACATATCTCTTTTGCAAATTTAATTAAAGGTACCGTCTTTGGGCGGACGCTATAGGGTGCTAATACCTTCTCTACGCGTAACTGACTCCCGGACCCTAAATTTGGTATTCCATAGTTTTCTAGAATAAATTATGATGGCGACTTCAAATCTCTATTTTCAAAAACAATTTTATTTTTGGTTCGTCGTCTCGTCGCGATTTAGGTTGCAACAGATGACAACTCCACTGGGGACTGTCAGAGAGTCAAGCCTATTTAATCAAATATGCGAAAGCGATGTGTTTAATTTAGATATTTTGTTTTTTCCTTTCTTGATTTATGAATATTATATATTCCTGTTGGTGTATGACATATTTGTGGATATTGAACCTTAGGGTAGAAAACATGTTTTTTGTATGGATCTTTTTTGCAGGCAGGGGTTTAGGTTTGCATTTTTCTCCCTTCACACACTCACCTTATATTTTGTACATGAAATGAGTGCGGCCCTATACCCAGGTATGAGTAGCTTAAAATTAGAAGGGCTTGTGTAGCAGTGGCATAGTGGATGTACTTCCAAAGTGGTCATTGTGAGAACCCTAGCTAGAGTCTGTTTGCTTTATTTGATACTCTCACATCGTGTTGTTTACCAATTTTTGTGATAAATGTCGTGAAGTGGGCCATAGCTCTAATGACCTTTTATCTTTAGAAAACAGGAGACTATCCTCGTGAGCGCATATACCTATCTTAAATCCTATGACGCGCTTAAACCTTGTAAGGCACAAAGGGAGATGTGTATTCCTATAATTCCTATTTTTTTTTTGTTTTTTTTTTGTATTTCATTCTTTATGTGTAACATCATGTAATCTGTAATTTTTTTCTTTTTCTTGTACATTTTCATTATACTCATTCTAGATAGAAAATTATAAAGTTGTGTTATTTCCTTGGAGAAAAATGAAAATTAATAGGGAATCTGGAGTTGGAGAGCATTCTGGTTCAGAGTCACTAAAAAAGAAGCAATCAATTAGAGCAAAGGAAGGCAACTTGACTTATCTTCGAGAGTTGGTGGGGAAGATGAAGACTATCCAGAGGAATAATTTTTGAAGGAAATATAGGAATTTACTGAATCTTCTAGAGATTGATACTCAGGTTCCAGCTATTACTACTTTGGTCCAATACTATGATCTGTCGCTCTAGTGCTTCACCTTCAAGGATTTTCAGTTAGTGCTAACAGTAGCAGAATTTGGGGATATTCTAGACCTACCGTTAGAAGGTAAAGTTCCTTACAAGCATACAACAAAAAATACATTTGTTTCGACATTAGCAGGAATCTTAAAAGTACACCCTATAGAGTTAGAAGACAAAATGATTACAAAGGGAACTGTCAACGACATTCCTCAAGGGCTTCTAGAAGGGCATCTACGCCAATTGTCTGATAAAGACATGGGGGAAACCTTCATGGATGTATTGGCGCTCATTGTTTATGGCATTGTGATTTTCCCAAGCATCGATAATTTTGAGGATTTCTCAACCATTAATATTTGCATAGCATATAAAATCAATGCAGAAAATCCATTCATAGCAATCTTAGCTGATGTTTATGGAAATTTGAATATGTGTTATGAATCTAAGAAGAAGAAGTTGTCATGTTGCTTGCCATTATTATATAAATGGTTTATTTCTCATGTCAGTCCAAATTACAAGCTAACTGCTAAAGGAGCACGTGTATGGCCGTGTTTTTTTGCTAAATTATATAATGGAATGATCAAACGAGAGGTGTCCTAGCAATAGGGATCACATATCATATATTGTGGGGAGTACCCAAATGTACCTCTTATAGGAACCAAATATTATGTTAATTATAATCCAATATTAGCATAAAGACAATTTGGGTATCCTATACGAGGTGCACCAAATCTAGAATCTTTAGTTGCAGTGTGGAATTGCTATGAAGAAGGGACATCTAATGAATTACTTTGATGGGTAAGAAGTGCTTAGTGCAGTGTCGTGTGTGCAGAAAAAGACTTAAAGTCGTGGGTAGTAAATGAGAAGATGTCTTATCAACAATGGGTAATGGATAGGGTTAAAGTGGTGAATCTACCGTTCAAACTAGTTGCCTTCATGCCAGAACAACAAGATGTGGAGAGTGAGGAAGTAAAAACCCTTAAGGAAGAAATAGAAAGGATGAAGCAGAAAAATGTTAACCTTGTTAATGATCTTCAAAAAACCCATCATGAATATGTAGATCTCAAACATGACAATGAATCCAGGATCAGAACTTGTAATGTATTGATAAAGAAGCAGAGAGAGGAAAGAAACCATCACTTCAGAGTACAACAGGATCTCAAAGCAGCTAATAAAGAGCTAGCTTTGAGAGGCAAAGAGAAGAATGTCTAAACGTGAGAAAATTGCATTATGTGAAGAATTGGCAAGAGACAAGCTGCGTAATGCACAAGTTAAGATTAAGGAGATGGAACAACAAAGAAAAAAAGACAACAACTTATGAGGCAAAGCTAGAAGAAGAGCGTTAGTATAGAGCGGAGTTAGAAAATGACATACAGTACAGGAACAGAGAGTTCGAGAGACAAATGAAGGACACATTATCAGCCTATGAAGCAAAAGTGGCTTAAGAGAGTTGGTATCGGGCAGAGACGGAGGAGGAAAATCAGAGATTGATAACTGAATGTGCTGAGTTAAAGGGAGCTGTAGAGTATTGGAGAGGATGCTTTTCAAAGTTAGCAGCTATAGCTAACAAAGCAATTGAAGATGTACCCAGGATGTTAACTGATGTTGAGATTGCAATGCCTATATTCAATCCACCAAAAGCAATTGAAGATTTCCACGGTTACTACAGGAAGCTAGAAGGGGAAATGAAGAACATATTGGCTAGAGCTTGAAATTGATGTTTATGCTTTCTTTCTATTTTTTTTGTTATGAACTTCTGAACATTGTGGATTTTGTGATGTATCGACTAGAATGTTTGCATTGTTAATTTCCATTATTACTCACAACGTTATTCGCACAACTTTATAGTTTCTAGCTAGAATGTTTGCATTTGCATTTGTCTTTTCTTTTCCTTTTTCGCACTTCTCATTTCATTTGAATTAAAAAGAAGAGTGATAGTAAGTGAATATGGAAAAACTTCCAAGACACCATTATAGGACTTGGGCCAATTCCAAAACGATGGAGGATTGGGAAAATGCGCACGAGGAAGTGAAGGAAGAAATTAGCCAGGTGAAGGGTGAAATTAGTCAAATGAAGGATCAAATGGGTTAGATTTTGGAAGCATTAAGGACTATGAAGAGTTCAGGAGAAAGTTCAGCAGTTGACGGTGGTACTTCCTACCCTCCAAGCTTTCATCCTCATGTATCAAGTGGACATATGGTTTACTCGCCACATCATCAAGTGAGTCAAGGGACATCATCTCAAGCTTTTCCACCTTTTGGCTTACCCCTAGGTTACACACCTCCAATGGCAGAGTATGTAGAGCAAGTTAAGAATTTGTTTTGTGGTGGTAATACAAGCATACATGTTTCATTACCTAATGAGCAATTCCAAGTGTCAACTGGGATGGTTGATTTTAGGAGTCAGCTACGCCCAAGAGAAAATACGGTTCGAATAACAACCTATACAGATCCTAATGTATCGATTCCACCACATGTTTTGACTGTAGGTGTGGGTTTACTAGAAAAGACACTAGCTTAAGTGATTTCATCGACTGAGAATAATAAGGGAAAGTTAGAGATATTGGAAGAGAGACTACAGGCTATTAAAGGGATTAAAAGTTATGGATTTGGTGATATTGTAGGCTTATCTTTGGTCCCTGACGTGTTGATACCCCCTAAATTCAAAGTGCTTGAGTTTGAGAAATATAGAGGGACTACGTGCCCAAGGAGCCATTTAACAATGTACTGTCAAAAGATGGTTAGTCATACTCATGATGAGAAATTTTTTATCCACTTTTTCCAACATAGCCTAGCTGGGGCAGCACTAAATTGGTACATGCACCTTGAGCCGACTCATATTCATTCTTGGGTGGATCTAGCAGATGCTTTCATAAAGCAATATAAATTTAATATGGATACGACACCAGATAGAATACAATTACAAAATATGACAATGAAGAAAAATGAAACTTTTAAAGAGTATGCCCAGCATTGGAGAGAGATAGTTGCCCAGGTCGAGCCACCACTATATGATAAGGAGATGGTTGCAATGTTTATGAATACGCTACAACCTCCGTTTTATGAGCATATGATTGGGAATTGGAATATATCTTCTAATTTTGCGGATATCATTATTATTAGTGAAAGGATTGAGACCGAGATAAAAAATGGTAAAATTGCATATGGCCCGCCCGCGGCTGCAAATACCAAAAAACTAGGTTTCAATCAAAGTAAGAAAAAAGAAGTTGAAGTTCATGCCGCATTCGCATAGGATAAGCACACTCCTTTTGATTACCAAATGCAACTTGTTTCAAACAATCAGTTGTAATCTCAGAAAGCAACTACTAATGATAGTCAGAACCCTGGTCAAAGTACCAATACAAGAAGGGAAAGGAAATTTTACTCCCATTCCTATGACATATACAGAGTTGTTATCGGTGCTTCTTCGTAAATCTTTTGTTGCCATTTGCCCAATGAAGCCACAACAACCTTTTTTTTCCAAGAATTATGATTCAAATGCTACGTGTGACTATCATGGGGGAGCAAAGGGGCATTCGATAGAAAGGTGTATTCCTCTCAAATACAAGGTACAATCTTTAATTGATTCAGGGTGGTTGACATTCAAAGAAGATAAACCTAGTATTGAAGATAACCCTTTATCGAGGGGCATGAGAAGACTTCAACAAATGCTATTGAGGTAAGGGAGCAGAGGTTGGTAAGAAAAGTGAGTGAAATTTGGAGCTCTATGAAATTCATCCTGGAAGCACTATTGGAGAAGGGGCTAGTAAAAGGTGAATATGATCCAAATAATGCCTGTGCATTCCATCCGGGTGCCGGACATTCTATTAGTGATTGTGTGGAGTTCAAGTTAGAGCTGCAAAATCTAGTTCACAAGCATTTTTTGCAAGTTTTTCATGGAAAGAAGGATAAGGAGGTATTGGCATAAATTGATCAAAAGTCTAATTTAACCACGACAAAACCTTTAGTGATTCATTTCACTATACCTGCACCTTCTCTCATGGAACAAGGAAGGCAACCCATAGTGATAAAAACACCCTTGTCTTTTCCTTATGAAATTAACAGAGCTGTTCCATGGAAATATGGAGTACATGAACTTAGTGAGGGACAACAAGTTGAAAACATTTTTGTGCATGAAGGTCCAATTGTTGAAAATATATCAAGTCTTGGTGGGATAACAAGAAGTGGTCTTTTCTTTACACCACCAGATCTTAGGAAGGAAGGATGCTAGAGAAGTAAAATCAATGATGGAATTGAGAAAGCAAAAGAGATATTAAGAGGAAAGACGATACAAGTTCAGGAAGAATGCAGAAAGGATACAAGGTGGTGGAGCAGTTGAATCGTATGTCAGCTCGAAATTTTGCTTCTAGAATTGCTCATGCATTCGACAACTCACCGAAAATTGCTAATGAAAATACTGAGTGGGGCTCATGTTGAGCAAAATATTTCACTGGATAAATTTAAAGGGATTGTTAACAATATTACCGTTAATGATTTCCTTACTTTTTTTGGATGATGAGATACCCATTGAAGGAAGGGGACAAAATAAGGCTCTTCATGTATCTGTTAAATGTCTCGACCATGTTATAGCTCGTTTGCTAATTGATAATGGGTCTTCCTTAAATGTGATGCCTAAGGTGATGCTGGACAAGTTATCACGTGATAAATTCCCTATGAAGCCAAGTATTATGATTGTGAGAGCTTTTGATGGTAGCAAAAGAGAAGTGATGGGAGAAATAGAATTGCGAGTTCAAGTTGGTCCGTGTGTATTTCAAATAACTTTTCAAGTAATGGACATCCTACCAGCGTACAATTGTTTACTTGGTAGACCTTGGATTCATACTACAGGGGTGGTGCCTTCCACTTTGCATCAAAAGTTGAAGTATGTAATGGGGGATAAGATGGTAACAGTTTCAGGGGAAGAAGATTTTTTGGTGAGTGGTCCTTCATTTGCTCGATATATTGAAACAATAGAGGAAGCTCTTGAGACTACTTTTCAAGCTTTGGAAATTATGGGGAATACATATGTTGAACCATTTCAAATAAAGCTATATTTATCATGTGCCTCTCTGATGATGGCAAGGGTTATGTTGGGAGAAGGTTATGAATATGGAAAAGGCATAGGCAAAGTCAGACAGGGATCAATATTTCCACTGAAAATTGTTGAAAACAAGAATAGATACGGCCGGGGGTACAAGCCTACTAAGGAGGAAAAAAGAAGACTACTAGAGGAAAAGAAAGAACGAAGCTTAGCTCGCTTACAAGGTCGAGAACCGAAAGTAGGAAAGATCTTTGTCTGTGACTTAAAGAAGAGCTTTCGTAATGCTGGATGGATCAATACTAGTCAAGTGGCAGCCGTTGAAGATGAATCTTGGGAAGGAAGTTTCAGATTGGTACAACCTTGTCCTCCAGACATGTAGATCGATAATTGGAAAACCGTGAATTTACCCGTGGTGTTTAAGTTCAATCAAATGTAATGCTTGTTTTTCTTTGTGTCTAGTTATTCCATTTTGTTTTTCTCCAAAACACTCTAGGATTTCTTAATGGATTGGTTCTATCTTTCGTTTTTAGTTCAATGTGGTGTTCAATTATGTTTGCTTTCACTACATACTTTGTTTGTCTATTTATTTTCTTTTATAAATCCAAATAATGCATATATGACAATGAATGTTTTGAAAATAATGATATCAATGTTCCTAATTTTGAGCACCTTATTGATAATATTGATGATGATCATGAAGACGATTGGGAACCTTCTTCTGAGTTGTTATGGTTAGTGAAACAAGAAGACCGAGAAATAAAACCCTATCAAGAAATCATTGAAATACTTAATCTAGGGGATGAAGATGAGAAAAAAGAGGTTAAATTTGGTAACAACATGAGTAAGGAGGTACGAGGAAAATTATGTGATTTGTTGAAAGAGTTCAAAGATGTGTTTGCTTGGTCATACCAAGATATGCCTGGGTTGGATACTGATATAGTGCAACATAAACTTCCACTTAAAGAAGAATGTCCCCTGGTTAAACAAAAATTAAGACGGATGAAACCTGAAATGTCACTAAAGATTAAAGAAGAAGCGAAGAAGCAATTTGATGTAGGGTTTTTGGCTGTAGAAAATTATCCTCAATGGGTGGCTAACATTGTCCCTGTGCCAAAAAAGGATGGTAAAGTTCGAATATGTGTTGATTATAGGGATTTGAATCGAGCTAGCCCTAAGGATAATTTCCCATTACCACATATTGACAACTTGGTGGATAACACTGCTAGATTTTCATTGTTCTCTTTCATGGATGGATTCTTGGGTTATAATTAGATTAAGATGGTGCCAGAAGATATGGAGAAAGCCACATTTATTACATTTTGGGGAACATTTTGTTATAAAGTGATGCCATTTGGACTTAAAAATGCTGGAGCAACTTATCAAAGAACGATGGTGACTATTTTTCATGATATGATGCATAGAAAAATCGAGGTTTATGTGGATGATATGATTGCTAAATCTGAATCAAAAGATGATCACATCATTAATTTAAGAAAATTGTTTGAGAGGTTAAGGAAGTTTAAACTCAGATTGAATCTGGCTAAATGTACCTTTGGTGTAAAATAAGGAAAGTTGTTGGATTTTATTGTCAGTGAAAAAGGTATTGAGGATGACCAAGATAAGGTATGAGAAATAATGTAAATGTTAGCTCCTAATACTGAAAAAGAGGTGCGAGGGTTTTTAGGCAGACTGAACTACATTGTTGGATTCATCTCCTAATTAACCTCCACTTGTGAGTCGATATTTAGATTGTTGCGTAAAAATAAAGTTGTGGAATGGAATGAAGATTGCCAAGCACCCTTCAATAGAATCAAACAGTATTTGCAGGATCCTCCCGTACAACATCCGCTGGTATCGTGGAGGCCCCTTATTTTTAACTGTGTTGGATGAACCGATGGGTTGTGTTTTAGGGCAACATGATGAGACAGGGAAGAAAGAGCATGCCATTTATTATTTGAGTAAAAGGTTTACAGGTTGTGAACAAAGATATTCTATGTTGGAATGAACTTGTTATGCATTAACATGGGCATCACATTGTTTACGTCAGTATATGTTGAGTCACACTACTTGGCTGATATCTAAGATGGACCCAATTAAGTATATTTTCTAAAAGCCTGCTCTCACTAGCAGATTGGCTCGGTGGCAAATGTTGCTATCAAAATATGATATAACCTACGTGACTCAAAAAGTCATTAAGGGAAGTGCTTTAGTAGAATATTTGGCTCAATAGCCCATTGAAGATTATCAATCTATGCAACCTGAATTCCCAAATGAGAACATTCTTGCCCTATTTGGTGAAAAGGAGGGTGGCCATCATGAAAAGGCTTGGATATTGTTGTTTGATGGAGCATCTAATGCACTTCGACATGGAATAGGGGCAGTGCTCATCTCGCCAGAGAATCATTACATTCTGATGATAGCAAGGTTGTGCTTTAATTGTACCAACAATGTTGCAGAATATGAAGCATGCGCCATGGGTATTTTGGCAGCTATTGAGTCGAAGGTGAAGGTGTTGGAAGTGTATGGTGACTCAACATTGGTGGTTCATTAGTTAAAAGGGGAATGGGAGACTAGAGACCAAAAGTTAATCCCTTATCAAACATACATTAAAGGATTGATGGAGCATTTCGATTCCATTGAGTTCCATCACATTCCACGAGAGGATAACCAATTAGCTTATGCTTTGGCCACCTTGTCGTCAATGTTTGAAATTAGTCAAGATGAGGAAATGTCAATGATCAAAATGAGGAGTTATGAATAACCAATATACTGTTATTTTGTAGAAGAGGAATCAGATGGTAAGCCTTGGTATTTTGATATAAAGCACTAACTTAAGACCCGAGAATATCCTGAAACAACTTTTGAGAATGATAAAAGAACCCTGAGAAGGTTAGCTTCAAGTTTTATTCTAAATGGGGATGTCTTGTATAAAAGAAATCATGACATGGTACTCCTCATATGCGTCGATGCAAGAAAAGCAGGGTTGATATTGAAAGAAATTCATGAAAAGGGCTTTCGGTACACATATGAATGGGCACTCTATGGCTAAAAAGATTTTGAGAGATGGTTATTTTTGGTTGACTATGGAGAATGACTGTTATATACATGTGAAAAAATTTGAAAAATATCATACCTATGCAGATAACATTAATATAGCTCCTACAACCTTAAATGTTCTATCTACACCATGGCCATTTGCGATGTAGGGAATAGATGCTATTGAAGCCATAGAACTGAAGGCGCCAAATAGACAACGTTTCATTCTGGTTGCAATTGACTATTTCACCAAATGGGTGGAAGCAATTTCTTACGCCAATGTGACCAGAAAAGTGGTAGTAAAGTTTATAAAAAAGGAGTTGATATGTCGATATTAGAGTTGCCAAAACGAGCCACCCGACCCGACCCGGCCTGGCCCACCACGGGTTGGCCACTGAGTGAGCCAACCCAACCCAACTCATTTATTTACGAGCCAAGAAAATGTCAACCCGGGAGTTGGTGGGTTAAACGGGTTGGCTCACTTATTTAGAATTTTTTTTTTCAATTCTAAATAAATTTAAATTCTTATTATAATTAACATGTAAATAAAGGTAAGGCATTAAGTGACTTTAAATTACAAAATAAAAAAAAAAACTAAAACACAACCAGTGTTACAAAAAAATTGCCATCAAAGTTCATGATTCAAATGCCATAACTACATATATAAGTGAATTCAATGCAATATTCACATAATTGTAGATTTGTCATCCAAACTTGAATACACCAATAATTTAACAAAATTATACATTGTCATCCAAACCTGCCAATAATTTAACAAAATTATCGACTCTTATCCAAACCTTAATACACCATTAATCTAACCAAATAATCCACAACATTACATGATAATGAACATCCAAATTACTATCCAACTATAACATTAGAGTCTTGAATGAAGAAATCCACAACATTTTTATCTTTTGATGCATCTTATTTGTCTCCATCTACAATAAAAAAGAATGTTAACTAATAGTATTGAAATACTAAGTAATAGCCATTGAAATACGATCATTTACAACTTTATGGTCAATTTACTTAGATCTTAATTTCCCAGCATGATCAATTATCATTTTCCCCACGTCATTGTCGTTTAATTTCTTTAGGACCGAACACTTTCACAAATGACGCAACATTGTTGAGGTTCCTATTTTTGTACCACCAGCAACATATTTTGCACCACACCCATTGCATTTTGCGTTTTCTTTACCATCTTTTATACAATTTTTTGTAAAATGATCCCAAACTTTAGAAGTACCTACCCTAGTTCTTTTACTTTCTCTATCACAATCCTTATCCTCATTCTCAATCTCTTCTACACTTGGTGGCAAAGAATCCTTCAAATTATCATGAACACATTGATCATCTACGGTTTGAGAATTCATTTTGTTCTGTAATAATAGCACGATATAATATCATCAATCATTCATTCAAGTCTAAGAGAATTGATAAATATTCTATGAAGTATGAACTAATATAGTAATATTTAACAAAGAAAAAACTCACTGTGACAAGTATCAACAACTCTTGAATGCACCTTTTGTATCAACAACTCTTGAACAACAATCTGCACTTTGTAAATTATCAATGGGTGGGGAATTATTATACATCATCAAACCACTACTTTATTCGACTTGAAATATATACTACTTTATAATAAATACTAATCTTGAAAAATTAATACAATTTAAACACTTAGAAAAATCTCGAAGCTTGCCAACAAACGTGTCAACGTACAACAACGAAATCAAACACTTAAAAAATCACTCACAATTCATAAAAATAGTGTTTTTTAGCACGATATATGCTAAAGTGATTGATGTGAGCAAAAGTTGAACATATGTATATTGGTAAGCCTAACAGTTCCCTTTATACTAATTCAAATATTGTGACAATATGCAACTATAAAGATGTTAGTTTTGAAATGGTTGAAAAGCCAAGAAGGGGGAGTTGAATTGGCTAGGTAAAAATTTAGGCTATTTTTGCAAGCTAAAAACCACCTTTAATTGAATCAAATAGATCACCAAGTTAGGATGCAAACAGTACTTAATTATACACTGTCAATCGATCAAAAACAGAGTTAACAGATTGATTCTACTAAACAAATTCTGTTCTGGTATAATCAATCGATTGAAACTGAAAAATAGTTGACTGAAATACTGGAAAAATGCAGAAATGCGAATTTGAATTTTAAACCAGAAACAATGCTCAAGAATGATCAAGGCCAGTTCCAAATGATCATACAAACATCCTCAATGCTGAAGATGCCATGAAAACATGCAAGAACATGAAAAAGATGATTAAAACACAAGTTCTTGAAACTTTAAAATGAAAATGCAAGAGAGAAAGGTTAGAGAAGAGAGGACACCACGAATATTTATACTGGTTCGCTCAAACCTGAGCTATATCCAGTTTGTCAAGGCAACCTTAGCTTGACTTTGCACTATTTTAAAAGTTTTACAAAGTATCCACCCTTACACTTCAAAAATATGCAAAAACACCACAAAAGACTCTTGAATCACACAAGAATCACACCAGCACAGCAAGAACCCTCTTGTAGACCTGGAAAACCATCAGGCACACACACAAAGCTTGAGAAAGATCAAACCTCAATGGTAGCACAACCTAGCCTACCACAAACCACTTTCTCCAAGCTTCAAACCAAGCCAAAAGCTCCAAGAATTGATCCAAGATCAATCTTCAACAGCTGCAACACCTATGATCACGAAGGAGAGAGTTTCCACAAGTTTCCAGAACCAAATCGTGCTCTAAAATGATCAACTTACCTCTCTTTCGAAAATCAAGCTTAAATAGTTAAACTGTTACGAAATTCAACAGGTTGATTTTCAAATCAATCGGTTGATTTCACTTGACTTAAGTGAAATCAGTCGATTAAAAACTAAATCAACTGATTGAATTTGTTGCAGGTTAAGACTACTGCAGCCAACCTTTTAACCTGTTAAAAAGTCATTCAACAAATTAAAAGAGACATTTTAACATGTTGAAAAACCATTCAACAGATTAAAAACACAATAAAGACCAAACTACATCTAATTAATGTTATAAGATCTACAACATGAATTACAAACTACAAATACACTTTCTTAATGATGTAACAACATGGAGAGCACACGTTCTAACCTTGATCACCATGGATATCATCAAATCTCCTTTCCTTCATCAATGTAGGCTTCATTCGAATGGTAATGGCTTTAAGATAGTTCAAAAGAGCTTCATTCAATCTTCATCAAATCTTCAAGAAGCAAAGCACCTTGGCTTCTCATGTCAACAAAAGACAATTTCATCCAATTATAAATGAAATTAAATGTCATAATATCATATTTGATATATCATGAAAAGATGAAATACTGAAAGTATAAATGTTACTCAATTTTCTAAGAAAATTCAAAAAATTATTAAATTCTCATGTGAGCAAAACCTTTTGCTGAAAAAAGTGATAAAAGTAGCAAGGCTATATAGTTAAAAAAAACTTCGATAACTCTTTTCAATCAACAACAACTAGATAAAAAAAAATTAAACAAAACATTAATTTTAACAATTATAAAGGGAAAATAGGGAAGTGGAAGGAAATATTGTGTCTTATCATTTCGGACCAAAGCTACTGTCATAAATCTTCCCAATCCTACATACCACTGAACCACATATGACTTCCCATAAATCTTCATTAGCTTATTCTACTGAAGCTATTTAAACTACTATAGCCACCAAATCTGCTTTCTTCTACAATCTCAACCTTCTCTTTTAATAAAAAAATAAAAGCAACTCGCATAGAATAACAAACAACAACTATAAAACCAAGCCAAAGCTACAATATGAGGAGGAGCTCATTCTAATGGGCAACGCAACATCGTCGTATTTGAAGCCTGCGCTACGTAGGAGCACATTCGTCGGTCGGAGAAGTGATTGTGTTGTCGGTTGGAGACTAAGAGTAGAGGTTGTGAAGAAGGGAAGAAGAGAGAAACTTTCATTTGAAAGGAGACACATTTAGGTTTTAGGGTTTCTATTTTTATTTTTTAATGTAATTTAAATTAAATAATTTAATATTTAGAATTGGGTGGGTTGGTGAGCCAACCCGGCTCACCACAGGTTTAACCCGGGTGAGCCGGGTTCTTAGTGGGTCGGGTCCATTTTTGACCCGTACTGAAAACTTTAAATTTTTTTTAACCCAACCCGGCTCGAACCCATGGTGGGCCGGGTTGGCTCGCGGGTTATAACTCGTTTTGATGACTCTAGTCGGTATGGGCTGCCTAATAAAATTATCACTGATAATGCAACTAATCTGAATAATCAACTGATGAAAGAGTTATGTGAAGAATTCAAAATTCAACATCACAATTCGTCTCCTTATCACCCAAAAATGAACGGGGTCGTTGAAGCTGCTAATAAGAATATAAAGAAGATTATGGAGAAAATGGTGATTACATATAAAGATTGGCATGAAATCTTTCCCTTTGCCTTACACGGATATCGTACGTCGTTACGGCCTTTACTAGTGCAACACCTTTCTCTTTGGTATATGGGATGGAAGCGGTCCTTCCTTTTGAGGTAGAAATCTCATCTCTGAAGGTGCTAATGGAAACTCAATTAGAAGAAGCAGAATGGATTCAAGCTAAATTTGACCAACTTAAATTAATTGAAGAAAAAAGGTTAACAACAACTAGTCATGGACAATTGTATCAGAGAAGGATGAAAAGGGCATTTGATAAAAAGGTTCGTCCTAGAGAGTTTCATGAAGGTGATCTGGTCTTGAAAAAGATTGGCTTAAATAATGGTTTGGTCCTAGTTTTCGTTCGGTTTTTTCAATTTTGTCCTACTTTTGTTTTCTTTTTCAATTTGGTCCTAATATTCGTCAATTTTATTCAATTTGGTCCTTTTTGCTAACACCATTAAAATAGTTAATGGAATGTAAATAATAATCACCACGTGTCATTTTGTGATTTTTTTTAATTTTTTATATATTTTTTATATTTTTTTTAATTTTAAAAAAATTTAAAAAATCTTTTTATTTAAAAAAATGGTACATGTGTCAAGCTCATATTATGTCACGTGTCATTTTTGTGATTTTTTAATTTTTTTTTTAATTTTTTTTAAGTTATTTTTTTTAATTTAAAAAAAATCCACGTGTCAAGCCAATATCATGCCACATGTCAAAGTCAGTTTTTTATATTCAATTTGGTCATAATATTTGTTATTTGTTTTCAATTTGGTTATATTTTTTTTTTAATTTATCATTTTTGTTCCTCTCCAAATTAAGACAAAATTTAATTTGTATATAAATGTTATATGGATATTCTTATTAAAATGCATATTTTTATTAAAATGCACTATTTCAAAAGATTTACAAAGTATCCACCCTTACACTTTCAAAATTTGCAAAAACCACACAAAAGACTCTTGAATCACACAAGAATCACACCAACACAGCAAAAACCGTCTTGTAGACCTGGAAAACCACCAATCACACACACAAAGTTTGAGAAAGATCAAACCTCAGTGGTACACTAACACAAAAAAGTCTTTTAACGTCCGATATTTTCGACCTTTGACGTCTGCCCAAACACCGACGTCATATTGGGTGACGTTAAAATAACGTCGGAAAACAAAACAGACGTCACTTAACGTCGGGGCAATAGGGGTCCGACGTTATCCAACGTCGGGGACAAAAGCAGCAGACGTCAATTTTCGCGCTAAATGGAACAAAAAACAGAGCAATTTGACTTCTGTTGGGCTTTGACAGACGCTAAATAACGTCGGCCACAATAAGCTCAGACGTTAAATAACGTCTGTCAAAGCACCACCAGACGTCAATCTGCTCTGTTTTTTTTTTTTAATTTGGTTGTTTTTACAACATTCCCACACCTGAAAATCAACAAATTTCTAGAACAGTTTCATAATAATTTCAGCACAATTATGGAGTTACAATTATATCTAATAACACTTAAGTTTCAACATATATTCTAAACTAATATACACAATTCCCATTAATCTTCTTGCTTGTTACACTAAACATTACAAATAAAATAAACACATATCAAAGTCATAAGTTGACATACAAAAATTAATAACTTTAAACTAAATGAGTTCTAACCTTTGAATATAATACTTTAAGTTGTTGGCCTCTAGGCTTACTCACAATTCTAATGAAATTTTGGAAACATAAAACATATGTTTTAGTTTTTATAACTAAGTAGATACATAGGTTATTGAAAAAAATTAATACTTACTCTTGTAACATGTTTTTCAAAGCAGATGGAATCTTTCTATGGCATAAATAAAACCATACAACCGTGCATTGTCTTGGAATGATGACACATAGTTGCCAATGATACCTACCGTCAATCATAAGTACTTAGCAGAAATAATTAATAATACTTCATAAAATATTACTAGAAAAAAAAACATACGCATCAATGTATGGTTGCAAATAAAGTTTGATGTGGTCATGTGAGTTTCCCGAAGGTTGAATGGTTTGAGGTTCAATGAATCCATATACGGCAGATCGACCTTGGTCCACAATGAATCTATAATAAATCTAAATACATAAAATAAAAATTAATGCAACATTAATATTAAAAAATCAAATACAATTAGCCTAATTTTACAAATAACAATAAATATAATTTTATTTCGTAATTTTACAAATATTACTATAAAAATTCAACTAAAAAAAGAAATAGGCCAAAAAAACTAAAAATAATAGTCTAAGATAAAAATTATAATTGCAAATAAAAAAATACAAGTAATTACATACATACAATGAAAAAGAGATAACAAGCAAAATAATCTCAAAACGATGCAAATGGGGATGAAAACGTATAATATTTGGTTGAAAACGCCTAAAATCAATCCACAATCAAATACCAACTAGTTTGGTGGTGAAAAATGTTTGAAACTCACTTAGAGGAGGTCAGAATAATGGTCACCGACGAGAAGGGTCGCAAAACACTGCAAATGAGGATGAAAACGGAAAATATTCAGTTCAAAACACCTAAAATCAATCCATAATCAAATCCCAACAAGTTTGGTGGTGAGAAACGTTCAAAAATTACCTGGAGGAGCTCGAAATGGTGGTTGCCGACGAAGAAGCTTCGCGAAAAATTGGTGGCGCGACGAAACAATTAAGGTTTATGCGTTTCGCGTAGAGAAAACCCAAAAATTGACGTCGGGCCTGCGTGGTCAGACGTTACTTAACATCGGCGCAGAGGGGGTCAGACGTTAAATTAAGTCGGGGGCAGAGAGCTCAGACGTTAATTTTTACATAACGTCGGGGTATTGTGGGTCAGACGTTAAATTACGTCTGTGTTAGAATGGGCAGACGTTAAAAAAGTCAAATAATTTACAAAAATGCCACCGGTCATTTTTAACGTGGGACTTTTTCTAGACAGATGTTATATGGGTGACGTTATAGGGCTTTTTTGTGTTAGTGGTAGCACAGCCCAACCTACCAAAAACCACTTTCTTCAAGCTTCAAACCAAGCCAAAAGCTCCAAGAATTGATCCAAGATCAATCTTCAACTGCTGCAGTCGGAATGATCACGAAAGAGGGGGTTTCCACAAGTTTCCAGAACAATTTCGCACTAAAAAATTATTAGAATACCTCTCTTTTGAAAATCATAGCTCTTATAGTCAAACTGTTATGAAATTCAACAGGTTGATTTCCAAATCAACAGTTAAAAAAATAAATTAACTGATTGAGTTTGTTGCAATTTAAGACTACTGCAGCCAACCTTTTAACCTTTTAAAAAACCATCAAAAGATTAAAAGAGATAGTTTAACCTGTTGAAAAACCATTCAATAATATGAATTACAAACTTCAAATACACTTTCTTAATGATGTAACCATGTGGAGAGCACACGTTCCAGCCTTGTTCAACATGGATATCATCAAATCTCCTTTCCTTCATCAATGTTGGCTTCATTCCAATAGTAATGGCTTCAAGATAGTTCAAAAGGGCTTCATTAAATCTTCATCAAATCTTCAAGAAGCATACCACCTTGTGTTCACATGTCAAAAATCTCCCCCTGGTTTGATTAAGCCAGCCTCTATCTTCTTCTATCTATCTTCTTCTATCTTCCATTGCAAATTGCTTCCATTGGTTAGATACCATTAAATTGATGAAGTAAAACCTAAGCTTGAAACTTGTGAACTTGAAAAACATTTATAGTAGCAATACGCACAAGCTAGCAAGCACACAAATATGCGCATGGTGTTTCTAAGAGAAGTATGATGCAAATGCAATAATACAAGTGTAGTATTTATAATTGAACAGACTGATTTTCAGAAACAGTTGATTAAATGGTGCATATTTTCCTAATTAATTCGTTTTAGGTTACCCAAACCAGATTAATGGAGTCCAAAACAGTATCTCATGCATTCATGGTGTTTCCAATGTGTTTTTATGAGTGAATCAATCAGTTTAGATAATGTGAGCTACATGCACATTGAATTGTACACTACACATGCTTTTTGGTCAAACAAATTAGTAAAAGCAACACATGGCTGATGAAATAGAAGTTAAGAGCAAATAGTACCAAACAAAAAAATGTTTTCTTTGATTGGGTCAGCTTTGCAATTCAATTCATGAGTAAATGCATAGTTTAAGTAAAATCAACACGTTGAAAAGCAGAATCAGTCGATTAAAAGAACACAAAAACACCAAAGATTAAAATCGGAATTTGGTCAAGTGAAATCAGCTGACTGATTTTGAAAATCAATCGATTGAAAATCATAAAATTGAACTTCATTTTTCCAAATTCAGTTTAATGAAATCAACATACTGAATTGTGAAAGCAGCAGATAAAAAAACATAGTAGATCAAATTTTCATCATTCAGTGGCAGTTTAAGTGAAATAAACATGTTGAAAAATAGAATCAACAGGTTGACAAATCATGATTTTTGCAAACATAGACAAATTTAAGTGAAATCAACACGTTGAAATTAAAAATCAACAGGTTGAATATGACAGTTTTCAATTTTTGCATACAACAACTGATTTTTATGAAATCAATGCATGAATATATATGATTAACATGCTAAAAACACATCAAACCACATTCTTCATGTCTAAGATGCCTAGTTCAGTTCTTAGCTTGTTAAACTTATCTCTAGCCAATGATTATGTAAACAAATCTGCCAATTGATTTTGAATTTTAACAAATTGAATTTCTCAATCTCCCTTTTGAACATGATCATGAAAGAAATGATGCCTAATCTCTATATGCTTGGTTTTAGAATGCTGTATTGGATTCTTGGTTAAGTTGATAGCATTAGTATTATCACAATACAAAGGTACCTTGCTTAGCCTTACACCATAGTCCAAAATTTGATGCTTCAACCATATGATTTGTGCACAGCTATGTCCAACAGCAATATACTTAGCTTCAGCAGTGGAGAGAGCCACACATGCTTGCTTTTTGCTATTCCATAAAATTAGACTTGAGTCAAGCAAATGGCAAGTACCACTTGTGCTTTTCCTATCCAATTTGCACCCTACATAATCCGAATCTTAAAAGCCACTAAGAGTTATGTTAGAATCACATGGGTACCGTAAACAAACATTGGTTGTTCCTTTAAGGTACTTTAGAATCCTTTTTGCAGCTTTAAAGTATGATTCCATTGGATTTGCTTGGAAACTAGCACATAAGCATACACCAAACTGAATATATGGCCTACTTGTTGTAAGATAGAGCAAAGACCCAATCAACCCTCTATATTTGGTTGAATCAACTGGTTGGCCAGCCTCATCTGCATCCATAAGGCAATTTGTACCAATTGGAGTGGCAGATTCCTTGCAATCTGTAAGACCCGTGGAAAATTAATTAATTAATTAAATGCGAGGGTGGGAACTTTAATGACAATGAATATAATTGGTATGATGTGAAAATGTACTAGCTCAAGTGGTTGAGAGTACTTGATTGTTTGAGAGGACTTGAGTTCAAGTCCTATGTATCCCATTTGTGTGTTATTTGATTTATTATTATTTTAATAATATATTTGTTAACTTATTGGCAAGTGTACTAATTCATTTTCAAGTAGTAAAATGGTAGTCCAAGTGTCGATTTCCCAAGGGATTTGTGTTTGTTAATCTACTTGTGATTATTTAGATGTTCTCTCCATGTCTAGTTCCAAAATCATTTTTCAATGATTTAGTAACAACAAATAACATGATATTTCTATCATAAACATTAATAATCAAGATGGAACAATTGAATACGAAGGAGATTATATTGCATAGGAAAAGTTACATAGTGTATGAATTCATTACATCCAATCCTAATGAAAATAGAGATTAGCTACTCCTAATCATCTAGAACATACGGATTTGATGAATTTGCACGAGTAGATGGAAGAATTCGCTGTAATTTCGTCCACAAGGTGCCCTTGACCGAAGCTTTTTTGAGTTTTTCTGCATTTCTACAACAAAAGAACTAACTCCTTTCCTTTGATTCTCGACACTTAACCAACCAGAATTGTCTGCTCGTTGGGCGAGCCCTATCTCTCGCTGGGCGAGAGATCACTTAACTGCCACAAAATTGCTATGTCTCGCTAAGCGAGACAGACCTCTCGCTGGGCGAGTGGGGGGGCTCTGGCTGGGCGAGATGGTATTGATAGACAACTTTGTAGTCTTCCATTTTCCTATACAATTACCTATACAATGATCTAAGAAAAGAAAACTACTCCTAACTAAACAAAACACAAAATATTAATAAACTACCTAAGAAATAAACACAATACACTTGAAATAAAGACAAATAAGAGAGGTTAATAAGCTTAAATACCAAGTATTTATCAAGCTTATCAATATTTGTGCCTAGTGAGTGATAGTATAATCATAGTATTTTGATAATTATCACTCAAGATGAGTTGGTTGGATGGTTGTGTATTGAATTGGCGTTGGTATGGTCACGGGTTCAAACCTTGATGGACATAAAGTAGACTTTATTTTTGTTAAATTTAGCTTGGAGTGAATATGAAAAGGTAGAGGGAATCCTAGCAGAAAGGGCAATCAAGAGGGTCATAAAAACAACTTTGTAATTATCATTGAATAGGCATTAAACCCATAATTAAGCCCAATTTCGTTTCAGTTTTAAACCCATTATCAAGACACTTATAAAAGCCAAATTTGTTGGCAAAAGCAATACAAGATTTTGATGATGATAAAAGAAGCCTGAAAGCCATATGGAAGTCAATATGAAGAATATGTATTGTTGTGTTTAAAGATATCTTGTAAAGTGTAATTAGATTAGTTAGAATCAATATTGTACAAGAAAATTCTGGTATTTCTCGAAAAATCAAAGTGATAATCGATTATCACTTAGGATAATCGATTATCCTGAGCTTACTAATTTTTTCAAGAAAGCACTGGAATAATCAATTATCACCTTTGATAATCGATTATCTGTTCAAAAATTTGTTTTTCATAAAACACACTGGAATAATCGATTATCACTAGTGATAATCGATTATCCTGGTCAGTTGGGCGTGACTGTTCAGCTTTTTTACCTAATTTCTAGAACCCCTATTTAAGGAACCTCAGAGTTACTTCTCACTTACCTTTTTAAGAAACTAGAGTGCTAGTGCTGTGACTACAAGAGAGTTCTGTGAGTGTTCTCAAAAGAAGCTTTGAAAAACCTAGTGTGGGTAGAGCGATAACTTTTCCTGAGAGGTGTTCTAGGAGATTGAGTGTTGCTGTTGTTACTAGGAAAGCTAAGGTCAAGGTTCTCTGTGTGATTCAGAGAAAGGTGTTCATCTCTTGTGTGTTCAAGAGAGGTGTTTTCTTTCCTTACTCTTTTATTATCTGATTGTAAATATGCTATTTGTTAGTGATTTAGTTAATCTCGTTTTTAAGAGATTAACAACTAGACGTAAGGTCTTTTGATCCGAACCAGTATAAATACTTGTGTTCAATATTCTTCTCTATCTCTTTATTTCATCTATTATTTTGTTTAGAGAAATTAATATTTGATTTAATCCATAAATTTTGGAAAAAGTTTAAAGTATTAATTTTATTACTTAAAACCAATTCACCCCCCTCTTGGTGTTTGTCCAAACGCTTAAACATTCCGTTGCGCGATACCAACAATTGGTATCAGAGCTTGCTTTAATAGTTATTCAAATTTTTCGAAAATGGTTGGACAAAATCAAACCTTTGTTGAGGGTGCGTCTATCAACAGACCTCCTCTATTTACTAGTGAAAACTATCCTTTCTGGAAAGTTAGGATGCAAATTTTTTTGGAATCTGTTGATAAAGGTATTTGGGATGCTGTGGTAAATGGTCCATTTGTTCCTGTTAATGTTGTAAATGATGTGCAGGAACCAAAGACATTCTTGCAATGGACTGCAGACGAAAATAGACGAGCCCAGTATGATGTAAAAGCTAGAAATATAATTTCATCTGCCTTAACACTAGATGAGTTTTACAGGATCTCAGTCTACACCAGTTCAAAAGATATGTGGGAAATATTGTGTGTGACCCATGAAGGAACAGATGATGTGAAAAGGGCACGCAAGAACTCCTTGATCCAAGAATACGAAATGTTTTGGATGCAACAAGAAGAAACTATATATGATGTGCATAAACGATTCACACATATCGTCAATCATCTCACTGGTGTAGGTAAAACTTTTGACACTGATCAATTAAATATAAAATTCTTAAATCCTTGGATAGGACTTGGCAGTCGAAGGTCACAGCCATCACGGAGTCACAAAATCTTGTGACAATGACGATGGCGGCTCTATTTGAAAAGCTGAGAGAACATGAGCTTGAATTGGGCAGACTAAATGAAGAAGAAGATATTGGAAGAAAGAAGAACATAGCCTTTAAAATTGAAGTGGTTAAAGGCAAAAAGCAAAAGGAAGAAGAAGATTCAGATGACGATGATCTCTTAGTCTTATGATTAAGAAATTTACAAAATTCATGAAGGCCAAAGGTAAAAATCAATTCAAGAACAACAAGAAGGATAATCAAGGATCATCCTTAAATTTCAAATGTTACGGATGTGGAGAATCTGGACACGTCAAGGCTGATTGCCTAAATTCAAAGAAAAGTGAAGAAAAGAAGGGTAGAAAATTCTTTAAAAAGAAGGCATACATAGCATGGGATGACAATGCCTCAAGCTCATCAAATTCTAGCGATTCTGAAAATGAAGAAGCTAATATATGTTTGATGGCTAATCACGATGATTCTGA
Source organism: Vigna unguiculata (assembly GCF_004118075.2). Classification (NCBI taxonomy): domain Eukaryota; kingdom Viridiplantae; phylum Streptophyta; class Magnoliopsida; order Fabales; family Fabaceae; genus Vigna; species Vigna unguiculata. The sequence continues at coordinate 28,375,088 of NC_040288.1, forward strand.
TAGTGAGGTAAATTCTACTTGCTATGAAAATGACTATGATGATTTGTATGATGTTTTTCAATTATTACTTGTTAAATCTAGTAAATTGGATACTGCTCATAAAAAGTTAAAAACTAATTTTAAAGATTTGCAAAGTAAATTTGAAAAATCTCTTGAAGAAGAATTTTTGAAAAATAAAATTTCAATATTAGAAAATAAAGAAAAAGAAACTGTTGAATGTGCTTCATGTAAAAGTTACATGTTTGATATATGTATTTTGGAGAAACATCTTGAAGATGCCTTAGAAAATAAAAATTGTGAAAAGTTTAATCTCAAGAAAAACCCAAATAAGACCAAGCATGCTCATAATCATAATTTTAAAAATAAAACTAAAAGAACTCGTAGAGTTTGGGTAGAAAAAGGAACATATCATTCTATGAATACATATGCATGTACTGCTACATGTTTTTATTGCATGAAAAAGGGTCATACTTCAAACAAATGCAATATTAAACATTTTGGTGTTCCTAAAGGGAAGTATCATTGGGTGCCTGTTCATAAGTAGATATTTTTATTCTAACCCCAAGGACCCAAAAAAGTTGTTGGGGACCTAAATGAATTGTTTCCTTATTTTGCAGATGACTTCTAAATCCAGAAGATCAATGTGGTATCTTGAAAGTGGCTGTTCAAGACACATGATTAGAGACAAAAAGAAGTTTAAGAACTTTAAAAGAAAGGAACAAGGATTTGTCACTTATGGGGATAACAACAAGGGAAAAATACTTGGAACGGGTGATGTAGGAGGAGGAAATACTTTGGAGATCAAGGATGTACTGTATATGGAAGGACTAAAGCACAATCTTCTCAGTATAAGCCAATTATGCAATAAAGGACTCAAAGTAATATTTGAGAGTGACTACTGCACTATTCATCAAAAGGACTCCAAAGAAGTAACCTTGAAAGGTATGAGACACAATAACATTTACTTGATTGATCTTGATAATGCATCATCTAGTGATATAACTTGTTTGGTTGTTAAAGAAGAAAATCATTGGTTGTGGCATAAACGAGCTGCTCATATTCACATGTAACAATTAAACAAATTAATTTCTAAAGAATTAGTAGTTGGATTGCCAAAATTAGTAGTTGGATTGCCAAAACCTTGAAAAGTTTGAAAAAGATAAACTATGTAATGCATGTCAAAAAGGAAAACAAGTAAAATCTTCATTTCATTCAAAAAATGTGATTTCTACATCAAAGCCTTTAGAACTTTTGCATATGGATTTGTTTGGTCCTTCAAGGACAAAAAGTTTTGGAGGAAATTATTATGCTCTTGTTATTGTTGATGATTACTCAAGATATACATGGACCTTCTTTCTCACACTAAAAAGTGAGGCATTTAAAGCTTTTAAGAAATTTGCAAAAGTAATTCAAAATGAAAAAGATTTGAAAATTAAAGTTTTGAGAAGTGATCATGGTGGAGAATTTCAAAATGAATTATTTGAAAACTTTTGTGAAGAAAACGGAAATATGCATAATTTTTCTGCACCTAGAACTCCTCAACAAAATGGAGTTGTAGAAAGAAAAAATAGATCTTTAGAAGAATTAGCTCGCACAATGTTGAACGAATTTGATGTGCCTAAATATTTTTGGGCTGATGTTGTGAGCACAGCTTGTTATGTATTAAATAGAATGCTCATTAAACCAATTTTAAAAATTACCCCCTATGAATTGTTTAAAGGAAGAAAACCCAATGTAGCACATTTAAAAATATTTGGATGCAAATGCTTTGTTCTAAACAACGGAAAAGAAAATTTGGGTAAATTTGATTCTAAAGCCGATGAAGCTATTTTCTTAGGATATTCATTAACTAGTAAAGCCTATAGAATTTTCAATAGAAGAACCTTGAATGTGGAAGAATCTGTGCATGTTGTTTTTGATGAAATTATGGACCTTGAGGAGAACCCTCTTGAGTCAAACAAAACAAATGCAGGTGATGAAGAATATTTTAAAGAAGCTCTTGATGAGATGTACCTAAATGAGAACCCATTGACTGAACCTGAAGATCTTGCCAAAAGCTGGAAATCACCTAGAGGATTGTCTCTAGAAATGTCATTCGAGATATATCAAAGGGAGTAGTTACTAGAAATATGTCAAATTTCTGTATGACTGTTGCTTTTGTTTCACAAATAGAACCCAAAAGTGTAGAAAAAGCTCTTCAAGATGATCAATGGTGTATAGCAATGCAAGAAGAGCTGAATCAATTTGAAAGGAATGAAGTTTGGGAACTCATTCCTAGGGATGATTCACACCAAGTCATAGGAACAAAATGGGTGTTCAGAAACAAGCTGGATGAAGATGGAAACATCACTAAAAACAAAGCCAGACTTGTAGCAAAGGGATATAGACAAGAAGAAGGTATAGACTATGATGAGACATATGCTCCAGTTGTCAGGTTAGAAGCTATACGTTTACTTCTTGCCTATGCTTCTCTCATGAAATTTAAACTATATCAGATGGATGTCAAAAGTGCTTTCCTAAATGGATTTATAAAAGAAAATGTGTATGTTGAACAACCACCTGGTTTTGAAGACTATAAGTTTCCTAATCATATTTATAAATTAAAGAAAGCATTGTATGGATTAAAACAAGCACCTAGATCATGGTATGAACGATTAAGTACATTTTTGTTAGAAAATGATTTTGAAAGAGGTAAAATTGATTTAACTCTGTTTATTAAAAGAGTAAATGAGCATATTTTGCTAGTTCAGATTTATGCAGATGATATAATATTTGGGTCTATTGATAGTTCACTATGTAAAGGCTTTGCAAGCATAATGCAGGGAGAATTTGAAATGTCAATGATGGGAGAATTGACATTCTTTTTTGGTCTACAAATTAAGGAAATGGAAAATGGAACTTTCATTTCTCAATCTAAGTATTGTAAAGAAGTACTTAAGAAATTTGAAATGGATATTGCTAAGGAAGCAAGTACTCCTATGGGAACCTCCTACTACTTAGACAAAGATGAATCAGGAATAGAGGTAAATCAGACTATGTTTAAAGGCATGATAGGTTCTTTATTGTATCTTATTGCAAGTAGGCCTGACATTATGCAATCTGTATGTGTGTGTGCTCGTTTTCAAGCCAATCCAAAAAGAATCACATCTTACTGTTGTGAAAAGAATTTTAAAATATTTAATAGGAACTGCATGTTTTGGACTTTGGTATCCTTCAGGAGCATCTTCTAATTTGATAGGTTATTCATATGCTGATTATGGTGGTTGTAAAATAGATAGAAAAAGTACCAGTGGTACTTGTCACCTCTTAGGTAGTTCATTAGTCTCTTGGCACTCTAAGAA